>NC_072001.2:80044736-80347766 GCF_028885655.2 Pongo abelii | reverse complement strand
TTGGAACTGTATGGTACTTGTGGTCATGAAATATGCAACATGTATATAGAAGACTGATGAAAATAATCACTTTAGCTATGTCCCTCATCTAGTTAAGCGGCTTAGCCTGCCAGATATTTCTTTATTAAATATTTTTCAATAGGGGCTAATAAATATTTTAACTAGTCTCTTAATTTAAATATGACTGCTATATGTGTTTTATACTTAAGTCACCCTGACTTAAGTAAAAGCTGATAAAGCTTGATTTTTTCAGTTCAGCAAGGCTGCTTAAGTTTAGGGATTCAGAGCTTTCACAGACTCAAAACCTAGTGGTTTTGAAAATTTTAAAAACTTGGGTTTTAAGGGGAGAAAATTTATCTGAATTAATAATTTTCCCTAATTGTTTTTAAGAGTACCTGTAAACATTCTAAGCTTCTGGTATTCAAAATCTGATAGATTGGTGCCCTGGGTGTGGAAAACCTGAACAAAGGCAGAAATAACTGAAAGATCAGTGAGCTTTTGTGCTTATACACTGATCCTAATATAGATATTTAGAGCTGGAGAGGATGGTTAGAGATTCTCCAGTCTTGGCTCTCTTTGTTTAGCCACAAAATTTAGGGTGAGCAAGGATAGTATGGCATGACCATCACACAGAGAATGTCAACTCTAGAGACCCCTGCCTCTGTTTGTACTCTGCCTCCAATTACAAGTGTAAGATTTGCAGAAGATTAAATTCCTAAATTTTGTCAGGAAACCTGACAGTTAATTGACACTTTAGCTGGATAAAATACAGACGTAAGATGGCAGAGTTGAGTAGTTAACAATATTGATTGATTTTTGTCTTGGTTTGGAAAGCCTAAAATATTTATGATATGGCCCTTTAAGAAAATGTTTGGTGACTCTTGTTCTAGTCCATTAAATAATCTGGATTTGGGTAGGACCAAAGTGACCAAGAAAGAAAAACCTGAAAAATACCAGTTAATTATAATAACAGGACTTTTGAATATAAAAGAATGAGGTTTTAAAAATTTTGATGTACCCCTTATTAATTAGCAGGATATTTCACTTCTTTGAGAGTAGCCACTCACTTAACTCATGATCAATTATGAATTTTATATTTAAAGAGTCTGGTCGTAATAATTGACAAAAATCTAGGTTTTGATTTATCAAGCTCTTGAGTATCTGCTGTGAGTAAGGCTGTCTCTCTACAAAGGCAATACGGGGGAAATGTTCTAAGTCTTTACTTTGGGGTCTCATGAAGTTGGCATGTCCTCAAGATAGAACGATCAAGAGCAGATTTCATAAAGAACTGTTTCCCAAGGCTGTGTTGCTTTTTTTCTGGTCTCTATGCCGCATGTGAAGCCGGTGGAGACTGCCCTTTCCTCCTCCTCCTCAATTACCAGTTATTCATTAAAATGAGAAACTTCCTCCTTCCCCTCACACCCTGGCCAACACTGCAAAATGTTATATAAATGAACTCATATAGTTTGCAACCTTTTGTACCTTCTTAAAAACAAATTAGTGTATTTTGGATATAGATCTGCCTTTTAATTTCATGTCTGCGTAGTATTCCATTCTTTAGGCATACTTTAATCAATATTAATGGGCTGTTTATAGCAAAAATTTATAACTATGAAATTACAGTATCAGAGTGTATGAATGAATTTTGATAGGTGTTTCCAATTTTTTCTCAGAAAAGAGTGTTTCTAATGTGCAAAAGTTCTTACTTTTGTATAAGACTGCCTATTTCCCCATACCACCAGCAACATGGTATATCATAGAACATTTTACTTTGCCAGTCAGTTTTTTTAATCACCACTAGTCATTTTTCACAATTTTTGCAGTTGCTGGGTGTTACATTTGGGCTAAGTGAAGTTTAATTCTCATGCCTTGAGTATTGCAAGAGAGTATTTCATTGCAAGAAATAATGTTGGAGATAAAATATTTGTGTAATGTTTCCAAGTCTGTTGTTGGAGTATTTCAAAAATCAATGGAATTTCAGTATAGCAGGCCTTTGGAAATGAGCCTGTAATACTTAATGGTGAGGATAAGAAATTGTTGTGTAGAGCTTAATGTTCTTAAGCAGACTGATTCCCAAGCATGAGTAGAATTTTATCAAGTTTATTTAATTGTTTTAAAATCAATACAAGTTGATTTCATTGAAATAAACAAATTGGGATTCAGACCTCATTTTGAGAATGCTGACTTCTCTAATAGAAGTTAACCAATTGAAAGAAATGTGGGGAGTTGGGGGTGGGAAGAGAGATTTTTTTTCCCTTAGCAAATCAGTCATTTCTGAGCTTAGCATTTTTATTGCTCAATTTAACATTGCCTGAGAACATAATTGCATTTGAGTTTATAGCTGTTCTAACAATGTTTTGATGTACAGAGAACAGAAATGTATTTCTCTAGGAATTAGGTACTTCATCGGTCTAGATTGACTTAAATTGTTTGGTAAACTTTAAATAATATTCACCTCTTAAGTGTGTTTAAGGTGCTTTGCACTAGTAAGCACTCAGCAAATGGTGAAATAGTGAAACTGGTGGATTTGAGCAGGAAATATATATCCCGAATGAGCAGAATATAGGTTAATGTGAGGGTAGAAATTGGAGTGGGTGACTTTATACTATGGAGAATTCAGATTGAGGACATCCTTATGTGTATGTGTGTCTTAGTAGTGGTTAATCTTCCACTTCAAACTTTGAGAGTCTGTTTATGGATTGGGTACATTTTGCGGAAATTTGATTGACCCCCATATGTACAGAGGACCCTGTCTTTTAAAATCAAATAACTGAGGCTTTTCCTCATCAATGAGAAGTTAGAACAGCAAATTATCTCACAAAAAAATTATATTTTGGGAGAAGGTAGGTCAAAAATTCTAGAATCATTTTCTCTTTAATCCAGCTTAATCCTTTTGCTTATCCAAAATAACATGGCATGACTTTATTACTATTCCAATATGCTACCACAGAAGGATTAGGACTTATTAAAATAAAATGATGAAGGAAGAGTGACCTTTCAAAAGTAATATGTATATAATACCACAGAACCGTGGATTTCAAAAATAGTGAATGTGAAGGAAACAAAAACCTTCCAACTACATTTTTTTTGGCATCAGAATTTGTTTTCCACCATAGGGCTATTCACATACTGAATTTTGTTTTCCAAAAACCAAAAGGCCTGAAAAGACCACCATTAAACACACACATTCTTGCTCATTCTATTCCCCAGACCTTTGCTGTCCAGAATGGTAGCCACTAGCCACATGTGTCTACATTTAAATTAATTTAAATAAAATTAAAAGTGCAACTCAGTTGCAGTAACTATATTTCAGGTGCTCAGTAGCCACATGAGGCCACATGACAGTGCATATGTGGTATGTCTCCATCGCTGCAGAAAGTTGTTTTGGACAGCACTCGCTAGACTAGTAGTGGGGATGCCAAATAAGAGAGACTTGATTCCCTGCTGGCTTTACGAAGAGTTCCTGGGAGGGAAGCTGAAGCTTAGGACTTAGTTCCTTAAAAAATAATGTACTCATAAGAAATTCCTTCTATCAGTGTTGTTACTGCCTTTTTGATGATTTGAAGTCATTGAACTTTGAAACAGCTCTTTTACCAACAAAGAAATACACACCTGCCGTGAGAGGGTTTTCAGCCTTTTTTCCCCATTGTTGTTTTCTTTCAACAGCTGCTGGGCATGCTGTGTGCCTGCATCGTGTTGTGCAGAAGGAGTAGAGATCCTGCTTACGAGCTCCTCATCACTGGCGGAACCTATGCATAGTTGACAACTCAAGCCTGAGCTTTTTGGTCTTGTTCTGATTTGGAAGGTGAATTGAGCAGGTCTGCTGCTGTTGGCCTCCAGAGTTCGTTTAGTTAAAGCACATGTACACTGGTGTTGGACAGAGCAGCTTGGCTTTCCATGTGCCCACCTACTTACCTACCTACCTGCGAGTTTCTTTTTCCTTGTTCTAGCTCACTCTTCATGCCCCTAAGATTTTAAGTACGATGGTGAACGCTCTAATTTCAGAACCAATTGCGAGTCATGTAGTGTGGTAGAATTAAAGGAGGACACGAGCCTGCTTCTGTTACCTCCAAGTGGTAACAGGACTGATGCCGAAATGTCACCAGGTCCTTTCAGTCTTCACAGTGGAGAACTCTTGGCCAAAGGTTTTTGGGGGGAGGAGGAGGAAACCAGCTATCTGGTTAAGGTTAACACCAGATGGTGCCCCTCATCAGTGTCCTTTTAAAAAATATTTACTGTAGTCCAATAAGATAGCAGCTGTACAAAATGACTAAAATAGATTTTAGGATCATACGGTGTATATCTTGGTTCATCTTCAAAATCAGAGACTGAGCTTTGAAACTAGTGGTTTTTAATCAAAGTTGGCTTTATAGGAGGAGTATAATGTATGCACTACTGTTTTAAAAGAATTAGTGTGAGTGTGTTTTTGTATGAATGAGCCCATTCATGGTAAGTCTTAAGCTTGTTGGAAATAATGTACCTATGTAGACTAGCAAAATAGTATGTAGATGTGATCTCAGTTGTAAATAGAAAAATCTAATTCAATAAATTCTGTATCGGCCCCCAACATGTCATTTTTCATTATTTTGGGGATATTTCAGTTCCAGAGCAGCAGTGTCATGTTTTCTTTGTTGGCGCTGTCTATAGTTCATCATGGTTTGCGTGTGTTTTCATTATAGCTGTTGCCAGATTCTAAAGGCCTTGATATTCAAAAAACCACAGATGCTTTCAGTCCAGTATATCCTGGAAATATAGAGCTCTATTTTGTGCAAGGCACTGGGGATACAGTGGCGATACTGTCCTTGTCTTCAAGGAGTTCGGAGTCCTAGTATAGGAGACATATATAGGAGAAGATAATTTTCACACTGTGCAGTGGTTGTAATAATAGAATGGGAGTCTAAAGGGGAGTTCCAGAGAGGTCAGGGGTGACTTCTTGGAGGAGATGCCCAAGCTTGGAGGCTGGATAGGCTTTGTTGAAAGATGGTACACAAGAGTGTGAAACAAAATTGTGTGTGCAGGGAGCTTAAAATACAAGGCTGGGGAAAGAAGTTGGAGAAGCAGGAAAACCCAGGTCCTCTAGTGTCTTACAGAACATCCTGTGGAGGTGAGAGCTGACTTGTAGGTGGAAGCAGCTCTTCAGAGGTTTGATTTGGAAGGTGAACTGAGAAGAAGGTGGTGATGCAAGCCGGCCGTGCTGAAGCCAGGATGAATTGGTGTGACTGGGCTTCAGTTAGGCTGGCATAGCAGTTGAGAGAGCTTAGCAGTGGGCAGCAGGGCACTGTTGGGGGCAGTGGTGAGCGATGGATTCTGGCTGTTTGGAGGCAGGACAGTGGCGGAATTCGATCATCGATTGGATGTGGGACAGAGAAGAGAGAAGAGAAGACTCATCTAGGATGAGTCCCAGGTTTCTGGCTCAGTCAACTGGGGAAACAAAGTCACAGAGCTAGGGAGTAGTTAGAGAACACATCTGGGGATGTGAGCTCACGGTCAGTTTTGGGCTCGTCAGTTTTGTGATGCCCAAATAACATGCAAATCTGTCCCACCTGAAAATGGAGAAGACACGGGAAAGGAGAGGAGTAAAAACTCTGTTTCACAAAGTGGAAGTTACCAGAAGGTGATTTCAGAGGCCCCGGGGGATTTATCATGTGACTACTGACCCATCCCACCTCTTGCCCCTGCCTGTTGCACAGTGGGCAAGAATGTTTGTGACCTTTCACTACCACCACCTCCCCCGAGCATGGTCCCCCCAATTTTCAATATGAACCATCCTGTGGCTACCCTGTCACAGGCTGGCCCTGAGGTGAGCAATATTTGGACTGTGATGTTGGTTGTCCTCCACTCTTTCTACAGGACAGAACAGGGCCTCTAGAGTGGGAAATGGCTTTGGGAAATATGCCAAGCAGTAGCCTTGTTCTTGAACTTGCCCAAGAGGATAATTCTCCACACCCTTCCTGTACTCAGTCCTCAGTTTGCCTGGTGAGAGAGCAGCCTCATCCCATGTGCTCTGCCAGCTGGACCCAGACTGGCCATATTACCAGTGAGACTAAAAAGATGGAGGTGGGGAGGTAGCTCTGAGGTCTGGGAAACCATTCCAGCTCCTGCCAGTTTTAAATTGTGTTTAATTCCTGGCACAGTTGTCCTGGAAATGCCTTTTTCTCTTGCCTGGGAACCACTAGAAGGGGAATGTTGTCTGTGTTGGCCAGGGCCATGCAAATTCAACATCTTGTCTCTGCCCTTCCCCCATGTAGCTGAGGCTAGGTGTTGGCATTACCCAGTGCTTGTTCTTCAGAGAGCAAAAGCACTGCTCGTCATGTCTGAAATTTAGTGAGTGAGCTCACCCACTAGGCTGGTGTTTCCCGCCCGTGGCTGCATGTTGGAAGCACCGGGGCACTTTGAGAACTACAGATGCCTGGGTCCCGGAGCTTCTAAGGTGCTCTAGGGTGTGTCCAGGACACAGCCCCGGTTGAGGACCACTGCTATATCGCATGACCTCTTTTAAAAAAGTTGATTTTACTTGGAAATGATTTCAAACCTACAGAAAAGTTGCAAGAATAAGAACTGTACAAATGAGGCTCAAATATCCTTTGCCCAGATATACCTATTAACATTTTGTCCCATTCTATCTGTCCTGTGTGTTCTCAAATGTGTGTGTGTTCTCTCTCCCTTGCCCCAACCCCTTGTCTCTCCCTCTCCCTCCCTCCCGCTGCCTCCACACCCGTCATGGCCTTTTACCCCTAATACCTCAGTGGGTACTTACCAAGAAGAAGATACTCTCTGACGACTGCAGTACAGTTGTCAAATTCCGTCCATCTAACACTGATAGAATACCTCACCACTCATATTCCCATTGGCTGCATCGTGTCCTGTATAGCACCTTTCCCTCTGCGATGCTGGATCCGGTCTGGATCAGGTAATCAATTGAGTTGTCATCTCTCCTTGGTCTTCTTTAATCCGGATCATTTCCATAGCTTTGTCTGTGATGATTGGAACAGTTTGTAAGGATACAGTTCGTTTTAGGTGGTGCTGCTTATCTGCGTTTGTCTGCGATTTCCTCGTGATTAGATTTGGTTTTGCATTCCAGGTGGCTGAACCACTGCCTGCGTCACGCGACCTCTCAGGGCATCGCATCTCGAGGCACACAATGCCCATCTGCCCCACAGTGGGGATGTTCGTTTTGATCATCTAGTCCAAGGAGGAGGAAATGTGAACAGGAAGGTTTTAATATAAATAATTGTTAACTGTGTAGAAGGTAGTTAACTACTAAAAGGGATAAAAAAGAGCTCTAAAGCAGCTTAGCAGAGAACAGCTGTCACCCCTAGGGCTAAGGGAAGAGAAAACAGAGAAGGAACTTGGAAACTCAGAGGAGGTTCCCCAAGGTGGAGAGACCTCTGAGGGGTGGCTGTGGTTGCCTGGGATATGCTGCCTGTCCCATGCTGGAGAATCAACTTACTGGAGGTGCCCCCCGCCAAGCCACGGGAGCAGAGAGCCGCCACGGTGGGGAATGCTGCTGGGACCCGTGCAGGACCAAAGGAGACAAAAGAAAAAGGCCATCTTCCTCCTCTAGCCTTGTGGGCCCCTTCAGAGCCCACTGTGGGTCAGGCTGGCAAAGGATAAAGGAGTTTGCAGAGCCCCCTCTTCAGTGTGACAAGGAAGGGCAAGGTCAGGGAAATTCGGAGTTAAGAGGCAATAAATGAGTACCTGGCACACCTGGTCGAGGTGTGTCCACTTTCTCCATAGCATAGTTACTGTTTTTTTCTTTTCAACTAATAAGAAATCTCTGGAGACACACTGTCTCCATGTACATACCCTGTTCCTCATGAGACTCCCCGCATCCCCGGCCAGGTTCAGCAAATGTTGCTGATTCTGGCCTGATTGAATCTTTATGATGACTGCCAAGCGATGTTTCTGCAGCCCAGCACTCCTTCCTCATTTGCCAGTCATCCCTCCTCCTCCATTTATTTTCATATATCCACTATGGATTCCCATTTTTTCAGCAGTCTTCTTCATCATTGACCTTTGGGGATGGGGGAAGAGTTCCTCAGATAGTTCCCGACTTGGCCAGTGAGAGCCCCTTCGAGTTCCTCCTATATCCCAGCATTTTTGGAAGCACTCCCCTAATTTCTGATCTAACAAGATGTTCCGGGCCCCTTGGGCGCCAGCCCTGGATCAGTGTTTGTCCCGGGAGCCCTGGTCCCTGGCACTAGGTGTGCTTATTGCAGCTGGGGTGTCTTTGCTTCTTGTCCTATAGATTGACAGAGCTTGTCTTACTGCCTTTTTTAAGTGTATTTTTTTTAAACAAAAGTAATTGGTGCTTTAAAAAATGTAAACAATACAGACATCTGTAAAGAAGTACCCACAGGGAAGCAAGTTCAGCAGTTCAGCAATGGCATGTGTCTTTGCAGACTCTACATACACAGAAACACTTGGTATTGGGTTTTGGTTTTTGCTTTTTGCTTTTTGCTAATAGGAATTTTATCCTACAAGGTCCTCTTTCTGTCTTCACAACATAGTCTGATGCTCTTTCCATGTCGAACTGTAGGATTTGTCATTCCATTGTGTTAGCTGTGTGGGTACATTAGTACCATGATTAACCAAAGTGTATAAAGGGCAGGCCTGCAGGCTGCCTCCAGTGCCTCCACTACTCGCTACAGTGACCATCTCTATACACACACAGCAGTCATTTACAATTTTTAAAATTAAAACAATTTTTATTGAGATGAAATTCACATGGCATAAAATTAACGATTTTAAACTAAACAAGTTGCCTTGAGTACATTCACCATGCTGTGGAACCACTGCCTGTATCTAGTTTCAAAGCACTTTCATCACCCTGTGTCATGTATTTTTACATGAACTCCAAGAGTGGATTCTTGTTAGTCTGGATCGAAAAGTCATGTTTGGCTGGCTGCAGTGGCTCACGCCTGTAATCATAGCACTTTGGGAGGTCGAGGCAGGTGGATCACTTGAGGTCAGGAGTTTAAAAGCAGCCTGGCCAACATGGTAAAACCCATCTCTATTAAAAATACAAAAAATTAGCAGGGCGTGGTGGCATGCACCTGTAATCCCAGCTACTTGGGAGGCCGAGGCAGGAGAATCGCTTGAACCGGGAGGCAGAGGTTGCAGTGAGCCGAGATTATGCCATTGCACTTCAGCCTGGGCGACAGAGCAAGACTGTGTCTCAAAAAAAAAAAAAAGTCACGTTTAAACATTTTCATGGATACATCTGGTTGCTCTCCAGAAAGATTATATCAGTTTCTGTTCCCACCAGCAGTGAATGAAATGTGCATTTCTTTACACCCTTGTCGACACTTTTGGTGTGATCAGCCTTCATCTTTTCTTCCATTCTGAGAGATGAAAATGTGTTTATTTGACTGTTAGCTAGGGCCAGGATGCTTTTAAAGGTGTTTCAGCCATTTGTATCTTCTGAATTTTGCTTCTGTCCTCTGCCCGGTTTGATTGGTTATTGGGTTTTTTTCTTTTGGATTTTAACAGAGTTTACTTAGGAAATTTTCTGTGAAGCTTAATGTCTGTAGCTATTGTGAATGCAATGGTTTTCCTAACTTATTCCCGAGTTGGTTGTTGTTGGTGTGTAACAGCACCTGCTTTTTGGGTGCATCCTTGCAGTTCTTGAAAATAACTTGTGTGTTGCACGTGGCTTTCTGTTGCAGTGCCTGTGAGGTCTGTGAGGTCTCCTGAGGGTGTAACACAGTGACCTGGCAGAAACCTCCTATCTACTGAATGGTGCTGCTGCATTGCTAGTTGTGGGGAAGTTGAGTTATACATAAATCCTGCTCTCCTGAGTTTATCCAATGAAGAAAGTAAGAGATGTAGAAATTACAGGGTAGAAAAGAGACTTGCTGATCTTTTTTTTTTTTTTTTTCCCGAGACAGAGTCTTGCCCTGTCATCCAGGCTGGAGTGCAGTGGCATGATCTTGGCCTACTGCAACCTCCGCCTCCTGGGTTCAAGCAGTTCTCCTGCCTCAGCCTCCCACATAGCTGGGATTACAGGCACGCACCACCACGCCTGGCTAATTTTTGTATTTTTAGTAGAGACGGGGTTTCACCCTGTTGGTCAGGCTAGTCTCGAACTCCTGACCTCGTGATCCGCCTGCCTCTGCCTCCCAAAGTGCTGGGACTACAGGCGTGAGCCACCGTGCCCGGCCTACTTGCTGATCTTTGTTATCCCACCATCTGGCAAGTAATGGGCACTATCACCTGAGATAAGTCACTATGGTGCCATAACTGTTTTTCAAACTTTTAAAAATGTTTAGCTGAAGATCCTGTTAGCCAGGGGTTTCTCAGCTCCGGCTGCATATCAGAATCACCAGGAGAATGTTTCAAATATTTATGCGCAAGCCCAGTTTGCACGGATTTGGTTTCAGTTTGTCTGAGGTGGGACCCAAACATCAGCATTTGAAAATCTGCTCAGGTGACTCCGTTGAGCAGCTGGGTTGAGAACCACTGCACGTGCAATATGTAAACTCTCCAAGTAGATCTCGAAGTGGAGTGGGTGCCCCCTTTCTCCTCCCGTTTGCCCCTAAGAGGGCTCTACTGAGCACAGTTTGATAATCCCATGAGGGTGCTGAGGGCAGCGAGCCCACTTGCTGATGTGACCTTGTCCTGGGCTTGTGCTGGCTCAAATGCCGGGGTGGAGAAATAGGCAGACACCCAGGTACAGTCAGACCAAGGCAAGCAGGTGACCCTTGTGCTGAGGTTTCTTGGCCTAGGAAAGGCTGTGAGAGTGGTTGGAATTAGGTGTTGGACACTAGTGGCACGTGCTTCCAGTTTGGCCAAATGTGAGTTGCTGCTTTTCGTCATCATTGCGAAGGATTCACTGACATAACCACAGCTGTCCCAGAGGGCGTGCTGAGCGAGGGGGATTATGCCAAGCTCAAAGCTGCTGTTGAGTGTAGCCAAGATTCAGAGGTTGTGGGCCTTTTCCTTAAAAGTGGTACCCCTTGCTGGTAAGTAACATCTAACCATTGTTTAATTTGAACCTTAGGGGATTTTGCATGGGGGCATATTGCACCCATCTTACTGATGCTGAAACAGGCCCAGAGAAATTGTGACTTGCCTAAGACCACCCAAGAAAGCGTGAACCTGGATTCAGGCCCTGATGTTCTGATTCAGAGACCATGCTTGTCCTCCTGCTCCCTGCTGTCTTTGAGTGGCCCTCTGTCAGGAAGAGGCTGCAGTTATTTATACACCCAATTACACGCTAACTCCCTCTTTATCTGGCACCGTCTCTGCTGGGAAGGCCATCCATCCACGCAGTTGGTTCCCAGCAGCTGAGGTGGTGCCTGGTGATGGGAGAATGGAGAAAGCTGCAGAGGCAGTGAATCTGACTTGGATTCATTTGTGGGCATTCTCCCCCTGGCATAAATTGTGACCCAAGAGTTGCTTTCGGTTCTATTCTCTGGCCACCCAAACGACTGGAGAACAGACTGTGTTATCTAACACTTGTTACCCATCACCCTCCAGGGCCCACAGACACTGCGGCACCTGTCAGAGATGATGATAAATATCTAGGCCAAAGGTTTTTTAAAAAATCTTTGCAGTGGAATAGAATGTTCAATCAAGATGACAAGGCATCTTCAAGGAGTAAGTTAAGTATTGATACCTAACTTTTTACTCTTTCCTTTCCCTTCCCTGCCCACACATGGCCTGACCCAGTGGTAAGCTGTCCTGCCTCTCCCAGCCCTCGCCCAGGCTTTGTTCCTGCACCACTACCCTGCAGCTCCTCCACCTGGGGAGGAGCCCATCTTCAAGTCTCGACTCCGAAGTCACTCCTCACCTCCTCACTTTCCTGTCTTCCCACCCGTCTACCATCCTGTAAGTTACCAAGTCCTGCCCATCTGCTCCCTGTGTTCTTCCAGAATTGCTCTCCAGCCCAGTCACCACTTCCCAGACAAGCCACCCTCCGCTCTGCTGGATGGCCTGCACCGGCCTCCGGGGCCCACTCACCCCGCTTACTGCCTCACATCTCAGGGTCTAGAGGGTGCCTGTCTGTCCTCCTGGGCTGAGTGAGCTCTTTGAGGGCCCCCTTTATCTTAGCACCACACCCCAATCATCAGGTACAGTGTGGGTCACACAGAAGTCATCAGAATGTCCTGGTTGAATTACTTGGACCACCTGACAGGTCTGGGACCCAGCTGGACCTGCTGGGGCTTGAGACGTGTGTCCTGGGCAGTGTTTTTGGCCCAGGCCAGCATTTTCACATACAAGGCTTTATTCACGGACTTCTCTTGCCTTCAGGGGAGTATAAGACCAAGCACCAGATGACATTTTTCTCTCCAAACATCTCTATTGGGAAACCTTGGATGTATGAGAGCAGGAGTGGGCATTTGGTCGGCTCTTGCAGGATAGCTTTAGGAGGGAAAATGGCATTTCAGGAAGGATTTAAGCATCACTGAGTTTTTTCAGAGAACCAAAGCCTTTTCCCACCCTGTCTGCCACACCCCCTCTGGTGGGAAGCAGTGATGGGTGACGCTCAGCAGACGGCTAGCCTGTCCCCAGCTCTGGAGCCCTGCTTCCAGGGTCCTGCACCTGCACCCTGGGGGCTGCCTGTACCTTTGCACATCTGCCTGGCCCCAGCCTGAATAACACTTGGGTGGGAGAACAGCCCTCTCACTGCACTGAGGCAGCGACCCGAGGGCACTTTCCCTCCCCCGCCTTCACCAGGTCTCATGCTTGCTTAACTGAATCCAATTTTTTCTCAAGTAAAGATCAGGGTATAAAGATGGGCATTCATGTTAAACACCAGAGCAGTCCCCTTCTACCAGCCCCTCCTTGCCCTCTGAGAGCAGAGCTTGGTGAAAAGCCTCATTTCTGCCATGGTGGCATCTGACAGTGGCCTGGGCACATGAGGGAGCCTCTGTATGCCAGCTGGCTGCCAGCCTGGCAGCCAGGACCGGTGGGGAAGCCGCAGGTCCACCCTGGCCTTCTGCGGGGCATGATGAGCTCCCTGTCACTAGAGATGTTGAAGCCGACTGGGATGCCCATCCCCCAGAGGTGGCGGGGCAGGCATCGTGCAGGAGGTGCCATGAGAGTCTCATCTAGTCCTCAGTCCTGGGGAATTCCAGGGGTGACCTCACTCCCTTCTCTCTGACTCTCTCTCTCTGACTCTCTCTCCCCTCTCTCGGTCTGTCTCTCCTCTCTCTCTCTGACTGTCCTCTCTCCTCTGACTCACTCTCTCTCTCTCCTCTCCTCTCCTCTCTCGACTCTCTGACTCTCCTCTCTCCATGGTGGAGCTACCAAAGGCAGGAAGGAGCAGAAGGGAGTCCCCCCATCTGCTTTGCGTGTTCAGGGCCACCTCTTCCCAGAACCCTTGGTGACATCTCTGCACACCGGGACATTTCCTGTAGAGTTCTTAAACTTTCTAGGTTGTGTGGTCCCCCTTACTGGGTCAAGAGGTCCTTGGATGGAGCAGGAGACTGAGGCTTTGCTCCTCTGAGTTGAGGGCAAACCCAGCCCTCCCTAGGCCTGGCACAGAGCCATGTCCGTAGAGTGCAGTCCCCAAAGGCTGTGGATGAGGAGAGACCAAGCAGCTCGCAATCCAGATAAAGACGGTCCGCGGGGAACAGCAGTGCCCTGCAGCAGCTCGTCAGCGTGGTCCCAGCAGAGGAGGACCACTGTGTCCCCCCACCCCACCCCACCCCTTACAGTCCTGGGCCTGCGTGACTCTGAAGCGGGGTGGGGATCCCAAGAGGGTGTGAGGTGGGCCGGCTTGGCCACTCCCAGGACTGAGGAGCGGTCAGTGGCCAGGGGCCCTCTCCTCCACACCCACTCCCAATGCCTTTGGCATGGATGAAGCCTATCATGGTTGGAGCAGGGCTTGGCCAGCGGTGGAAGTTATGTTCCTGGGACCAAAAAGAGAAGGGGCTGAAGGCCTTCAAGAACAGCCCTCTCTGTGCCCGGGGCCGGCCTGCCTGGGCTCTGGAGCCCTGCTTGGCTGGGGTTGCCATGTTGAGGGGAGTGTCACAGGCAGCAGTGGCTTTCCCAGGCCCCACTTGCACCCACAAGCCACAAGCCTGTCTTCCTGGGCTCCCACCATGGCCTCTCCAACAGATCCATCACCAGCTTCCTGTTTCCAAACTGAGTCCTCAGAATATTCCTGGGTGTACCCCCAACCTCACCTTTGCCCACGCACTTGCCCTGGCCTGGCCGCTGCTGCCCGGCCATGGACCTGCTCGACCCTCCGCCCCCAAGAAGCCTGCTCTCCCCATTGCAGCCCTGCTGAGCCCCTTCTTGCCCCTACCACATCCTCCTGCACCCCTGTGTCCTCTGTCCAGGTGTGAATGTGTCTCCCTGGCGGTCTGGGAGCTCCTAGCAACTGGGGCCAGGCATCTTCTCCAACTATAGCTGAAGCCTCAGCTGAGTTGGGGAGCTCCACCATCCAGGCTCCCTCCCTTGTTCCTTTGCCTTCTCTGAACTGAGCACTCGGACACTGGAGAAGGAGAAAAAGAGAAAGGGACCCCAGCACACCAAGGAGAACAGAACGCACTCCTTTATTCCCTGGGAGACAGGCTCCCTCTCAGGGCTGGGGGACGCTTGGTTCTGGGCCCCAGCAAGGCAGGGACAGTGCTGGGGGCACTGCTGGCTCCACTGGCAGGGCAGGTTTGAAGGGGCTCCTGGCCTTTCCTCAAAGCTTCTCCAGGTAGGAACCAGGGACGAAGCCACGCTGCCCGTTCCTCTCCACAGTCCACCAGCCATCCTCCCCTTCCAGGATCACCTCCAGGATGTCTCCCGCGGAGAGGTCCAGCTCATCTGGGTTCTGGCCGAGAGAGATTGAAAGCGCATGATGCCGGAAGGGCCTGCAGGGAGGGGCCTGGCGTTCTTCCACCCAGCAGTAAATGCGGCATGTCTCCCAGGGTGGGCAGGGGCAGCCGAGCTGTGTCCCTGCCTGCTGGGGTAGCCCCTTGGAGACACAGGATGGGGGTAACCCAAGGGACCGGGCCTCCCGTCCCCCTCAGTTTGTCATCATAAGCCTCCCCCAACCTGGGTTTCTTCCCAGCCTCACCTCCCCTCTCCCACTCTGGAGACGCAGTGACTGGAGCATGTTAGGGGCCACGGGTGCTCATCATACCCCAAGCCCAGGGCACACTCACGCCCAAGCTTACCACACAGCCTCCCCTTTGCGGTCCCCAGCCCCAGCTAGCCACTGCCATCCAAATACTCCGTCACTTTCCTGGCCTGGCTTCCCTGCCTCCCCAAGCCCTGGCCTCGTCAGTGGAGTCCACACCCAGCCTGCCTGGCCATGTGGGGTTGCTTGGCCTCAGTCCAGGTGGGTGTGAGGTCTGGCTATGCACTCCTCCCCTCAAGCAGGGAGCAGAATGGACTCTCATAGCTGCCCTGTGGCTGCCTTGGTGCGTCCTCACCCTATGCACATCAGAAAATCAATCCTGGCACGATCGCAAGACTCATTCTGGCCACAGTTTTCCACACCCATGGCCAGGAAGGACAGGGCCCTGACCCAAAGGCGCAGAACCTGGCCCTCAAGCTATGACCTGCAGGCAGCCCCAGGCTCTGCCAGCTCCCCACACCTGTGCACCATGCAGCACCCAGCCTGTGTGGACGGCACAGGCACGTGCTCCACCTGTGTGCTGTGTACAGGCGCGGGGAGACACAGGCCTGCTTGCACACCAGCTTCCAGTCAGTACATGCACACTGAGGCCCCGCAAGCCCTGGGTGCTGTTCTCAGAGCTCACACCCAAGCACACTCCCAGGTGCCCTTGCTAGTGTGGACACACTCGGGCACACGTGCCCTCCTGAGCAGGAGAGGACGCTCGAAGATGAGTGAAACCATGAGGAGAGATGAGGACGCAAGGCACTGGATGGGAGAGGGAGCTCTCAGGTGCAGGGGAGGTGGCACAGGTGGGTTTGGGGTGTGGAGGCCTCACCTGCGCTGTATAATCGTAGAGCGCCCTGTACTCCTGGGCTGGCGAGGCCGGGTTTCCCTGCATCTCCTGCACTGCGATGGCTGCGTAGACACCCTCATTCCGCTCGGGGGTGGGGGTCAGGGTCTCTGTGGAGGCTAAGAGCAGGGTGACACATGGACCCCTCCCCTTTCTGGGGACACTGGCCCCTGGAGGTCCTGCTAGAACGGGGTTTCTCCATGCTGGGCCCTGCCTCTTCCTTCCGCTGTCCACACTTGCTGTTGGGGGACACACTCTTCCTCTTGAGGGCCTCAGTGGCCCCATCTGTGCCATGTGGGAGACCTCTCCTCCCCCCCCCCGGGATCAGTGTGTTTGGGGGTCCCCTCCTGACCCCCTTTACCAGCAGAAGCTGCCAACGAAGTGGTCTTGGGACTTCCGTGCAGCAGTCCAGAGAACCTGAGAATGGGGAGGAAAGAGAGTGAGTGCCCCCACCCCACACTCAGGGACCCACCGGGAGGGAGGGTTTAGACAGGGAGAGGTCTCAGAGCTGCACGCGCTCTGCCAGGGCTGGGGCTGCCCCTAGCCTCCAGGCATGGATGTCATTTATGAGGTGCCCCTCAGGCAGGAGGGCTCTCCAGAAAGTGGTCCTGGTGGCTCCTCCTTCCCAGCTACGCCCTCCACTGGTGCCCTCTGCAGGCCATCTCAGCACCTGTTCCCTGCAGGGCCCTTCGGGGGGATCCTAGAAACCCCAAAGCTGCAGCTTCATGGGAAGACTCCCATGGCCCTTTGGGGGTTCTAGGACCTCCGTGCTGAGGCCTCGTGGGAAGATACCCAGTCCTCACCCTCCAGGCCCCTGCTCTAGCTTGCCCTAGCAGCTTCCCCTGTGGGTGGGGGTGGGGGGGTGCACTGCCACACAAAGCCTGGCTCACGTGCCCTGCTGAGGCCTCCACTGCCTGGGCCGAGCCAGCCCTCCTCCCTGTGGGCCCACAGTGATCAGGCCAGCTCAGTCACCCTGTGCACAGGAGTTCCGGGACAGCGCTGGGCTACTTTACCCCTGCCCCTGCGCCAGGCTTAGGCCTGGACTGAGCTGGGGTCATGAAGGTTTACTGAAAAAAGGAAAATAAAACAGAAGAGGCAGCTGCTGGCGGCACCCCCTGAAGTGGGCCGTAGTGAGGGCTCAACAAGTAGAGGCTGACACTGCCTCCAAGGCGAGAGGGCTTCTTGGTGGGGTGGGGCTGAGTCTTCAAAGGTGAGTGAAGCTTTACTAGGAGAGAAGCGGGAGCGAGGCACTGTAGGGTGACCAGGAGAGGGAGCGCTCAGGTGCAGGGGAGGAGGCACGGCACAGGCGGGGTTTGCGGAGTGGAGTGGACCAATTTGGGAGTGTAGGGGACAGGACTGAAATAGGGACTGGACCAGACCCTGAGGGACCTTGAACGCAGGTGAGGGGCTGAGCCATGACTCAGGCGCCTGTGGGAGGCAGCCCTGCAATTCAAGGTGGCATGTGGGGGGCCTTTCCCACATGAGGGGCCAAGGGCCAAGGCCCCAGGAGTGCACACACATGCACAGGGTGGACATGCGTGCACCCAGCACATGGGAGGGCCTGACACCAACACAGGTGGGCATACACACGCACCAGCACCCCAGGCAGCAAAGGACAGGGTGAGAGCCAGCAGGGGCTGGGAACAGGAGGAGGGGGAAAGGTGTGCAGGGCTTGCTGAGCCATTGTGCTGCCTGCTCTACACCTCTTTTCCCCAGACTGTCTGACCCCCGCCTCTTCCCAGCCCTGCGTGGCTTCTAGATGCCCCATCCAGAGGCCTGACCAGCCCCCTCCAGCAGCCAGGCCTCCCTCTGCCCTGTAGGACATCTCTGTCTCTCTCTCTCTTTCTAATCCTCTCTGGGGCCACTCCTTTCAGCCCCTTCCTGATACTGCTTCAGGTGAGCTCTTTTGTCCAGTTGCTTAAATGACTACCTTTGCTGGGATCCAGGTCCTCACCAGGCGCAGGGAAGCCTGTCTCACAAGCTTTTGTAGCATGTAAGACTGCGGGTGTGCTGCCTCCTGGGATCACTGCTTTCACAAGATTCTCAAAGAGGGTGTGTGTGTGCCCCTCTCTAAGCACGGGTGATTCCCACGAGCCTCTGCCTCCCAGGAGTAGGAAGTTCCAGAGGCTCCTGAGGCCCTGGAATGAGCTGGTCCTAAGGGCCGGGAACTGCATCAGCCTCTCCCCGCAGTCCACTACCTCCCAGAGGCAGGGCCTTCTTGGTTGAAGGGTGGCTGAAGAGTGGTGGCATGGCGGTGGGGGCACAGGCACCATGTGAAACCCACAGACCCTTGTGGATGTTCACAGACAGGGCACATTGGCCTCTCTCAAAGGCCTGGCTATGAGGGCTCCCTGAGCTGGCTACAGGGCTCCTAATGGGCTGTCACCTTCGTCACTCAACGCCTGAACCAGGAGAGTCATCAGATTCTGAATCTGACCCCAACACTCAGGGCCCTGGCCTTAGAGAGTGCGAATCACTTGCCCAGGTCACACATTGAGGCCTGGCAGTAGGACCTTGGCACTTGACTGCAGCCAGGCCAGGGAAGGGGCCCTGGAAAAGCCTGGAGAATTCTCCAGATGCCCCAGTCCTGCTCCAGCCAGACAGCGTTGCCACTGCAGACTGACAGGGCACCAGGCTCACGTGAGGCCCCAGGGACAAGGAAGCCAGCATAGGGGCCTCCCCAGAGCTCGGAGCACATCCCCTAGTGAATAATTGGGGTGTGATTATTCACTTAGTGTCTGGGTCCCTTGGGCTGAGGGTTCCATAGGCTGAACTGAGCCTATCTTGTCTCCACAGAGTGCCCAGCACCTAAACTGGGCACCAGATACAGATACATAGTAGGTGCTCAGTGAACGAGGAAGGGCCAGGTGCAGAGGAGGGGCTTGATCCACTTCCTAGCCCAGCCTCAGGCCCTCCCTCCGTCTGTCAGGGCCTTACCTCTTTATCATGCCGCAGGATGGCTGTATGCCAGGGCTGCTGGTCAGCGGGGTGACCTCCCGATCGTAGTAGTTCTGGTAGGGCACCGGAGCTGCAGACAGCAAGCCGTGAGCCCCAGGGCGGCCCCCAACACCCCATTCTGGCCCTGCCAGAGACTCAGCTGGGGCCCTACATTCCCAGTCTGGCCCTGGCCCATCGTGGTGCCCGGGGGAGGTGCCTGTCTTGCTCCCATGAGAGACCCCACCGTAGGTACCATCAAGACCTAATATTCTGGACCCGTGATCCAGTGGAACCAAACAGGCAGGGAGTGGGGGCTGTGGGAGCTCCTCACCTCAATCCCCATCCCCACCCCTTCCTCTGAGTGCCATCGTGCCCTTAGCTTTGCCTGAGAGGAGGCAGCAGGCCTGGGACCCAACCCCCCCCCACCCCTGCTAGGGCTCCTCTGCCCGGAAGGGAGCTGTGAGCTACCCTAGCCCTGTCCTGGCACTTGAGGCTCAGGGCCGGCCCTTCCCAGGGGCTCAGTGCACCCAGAGGCTGCGCTGTCTGCAGGCCGGGCCTCACCGGGGGGCTCTGTGCCCGTGCTCTTGGCCTGGATGAAGCCGTCGATGTCTGCGTCTATGCTGCAGCCTTCCAGCGTCAGCCGCACTTCCTCATAGAGCTGGGGCAGGAAAGAGCAGAGGCCACAGCCCGATGCCCACTCTGCCCCTCTGTGGGCCTGAACTCTGGCCAGCGGCCCCCACCCATCAGACTCCTCACAGGCCATTGTGCGCAGCTCGGGGCCTTTGATCCTGAGGGGTCACGGCCCTGGCTGACAGCTTCCTGTTTCCTGAACACCTTCTGTGTGCAAGGCCCTGTGCAAGGGACTTAACTCACACCTGTCCTCTAAGGTAGACCCCACTTTTCCCATTGGATAGATGAGGAAACTCAGAGGGGAGTGACTTGCCCAAGGTCACAGAGCGAGAATGCAGCACAGCCAGGCCTTGGGGCTAGGAGAGTGGATCCAGAGCTCGCCCTTCCACCTCGAGGAGGCGAGGAGGCAGCAGGGGGATTGAGTCACTTGGGCAAAAACAACAAGAAAATCAACCCCCACAGCCCTGGACAGGAGCGTCAGGCAGGAAACACAGCAGGCAAGGGGGCCAGGGCTGCCCCGGAGAGCCGTGTGCTGGGCTGCATCAACAGAGCTCAGGGACCCTGGCTGGGGGCCCTCTCTGCTGGGGAGGACCCACCCAGCAGGTTGGGCTCAGTAAGGGGAACCAGGACACCCTGGAGATATGGGGAGCAGAGGAAGGACTGCGCCTCGGCTCCTGCAAGCACCAGGCCTAGAACAGAGCAGCCAGGGTCCTCCAGCTTCTGCCAACCTCTGACAGCTGTGTCCACCTCCCCTCCCATCCCCGGCAAAGGGAGCAGGTGCTCTGTGGCTCTGAGGCATGAGGAGGAAGTCAGATGGCAGGGGAACCACAGAGTCACCATCTTCCAGGCAGAGAAGCCATGGCCCTGTGCGGTACTGAGCTCCTGTCCTGGGGTTCTGGGGGCAAAGGCTGAGCTGCTGAGGCCTGAGACCCCTGGGGCCAGGCTTGGATCACAGAGGACCAGGTGCTTGTTGATTGGCTCAGACGGACCTGGGCACTTTGCCGCCTAGAGGCTGCCCTCCCTTACCCCACCAAGGCCCTCAGCCCCCACCTCATCATCCTTGACACACTGCATGGAGAGCTGGTTGCTGTGCACCCACAGGGCGTTGCGGAGAATGGTCAGCCGGTCAAACTCTTGCAGCTGAAAGGCCTGGGGGCAGTGGGAGGGAGGTGAGCAGTGAGGAGGGGGCTGCCGGGCCCGGCCAGGCTGGGCCCCATTCACAGCTCAGCCGGAGCTGACCAGGCCAGCCCTCTCTGCTGGAAGCCCAGTCCAAATGAGAGAGTGCCCCGGGGTCCCCATCCCAACTCCGGGCCAGCCCTGAGGCTGCAGGGAGGGAGGTGGAGCTGCCCAGGGGGTCCCTGCCCCAGCCTCCCTTCAGGCCGCACCACACCGAGGCAGAAGGGTAGTGAGAGGAACCTCGGACGGGAGTCCTGAGCCCTGTTCCCCAGGCCCTGTCCATTGGCAGCGCCCAGAGAGGCTGTGGGTTTTGTCCAAGTCCCAGTTGTGGCTTCAACCAAAAGGGTGGAAGAATGCCTGCCTGCAACAAAGGGGCCCAGGACTCAAGGCCAGGCGACAAGCAACAGGGCCAGAGCCCGGCACAGGCCTGTAAGCAGGAGGCTGAATAAACGAGTGAGTAACAGGTACCTTCCCCCACTGCCTCGCTTGGACCCCTTTAAGCAGCTGGAGTAGGGATGGGCGTCTCACACTTCCCAGCTGGGGAAAGCAAGGCTCCACGTGGGCCACTCACCTCACAGGTGGTCCGGTGCTCCTGCTCCCACTCGACCCGGACCTTCTCCAGCTGCGCGATGCTCTGCCTGTATACCCGCTCTGAAAGTGCAGGCAGCCTCAGGGAGTGCCCTCACAGGAGCCTCTCCACCGCTGTGCTCCGGCAGGTCCCACTCTGGACGCCTCCTCCCCCTGGGAGCCCCGCCTCCCCCGTGGGACCTGCCCTAGCAGCTGGCGGGGCCTCATCTGAATGCCCATCAGGGCCACCCACGCTGGTACTGCTGCTGCTCCCCAACTGTGCTCTGAGCTGCCTGAGGTCTGGAGTGGAGCCTCATATATGCAAGTCCAGAGTATTGGCCTCTGGGCATCTCTCGGCGCCCCACCTCACTTTCCAGAGGGGAAACTGAGGTTCAGAGAAGGCAGCTGAGACGGCGCTGGAGGAGGGGTGGAGTCCCACAGGCTTGGGTCACAACTTCTGTGCCCAGATCTCTGGAGGTCACCTGTCCCCCAGCCGAGGGACTAGCTGGGTCCCAGTAAAGGCAGAGCAGAAGGGAGAGGCCTTCCCAGGGGCAGGGTGGAGGGTGGGTGCTATGTCTGGTGGGTGGGGCACCAGCAGAGACAAAGGTGTTGGTAGGATTCGGGCATCAAGTGAAGGACAGAGGCCCAGAGAAGGCTGTGTGCACACATGCGTGTGCCTGAGCTTGAGAGTGTGTGTGCACACATGCATGTGAGAGATGAGCGGCTCTGTCTCCTGGGGCTGTGCCATGCAAGTCCTGGGCTCTGAAGCCCGATGGCCTGGGTTCAAATGCAGTCCCCACCACTTATTGGCCGTAACCTGGGGCAAGTACTGGACCTTTTAGTGCCTCTGTTTCCTCATCTGTTAAGAAAGGGAATAATAACAGCAGCCACCTTGGAGCGCAGCTGTGAGGACTGAACACAGGAAGCGCCAAGAAGGGCCGGCGAATGGGGGAACACAGTGTTTACTTTGACTGCACATATCTGGAATGAGAGCGCCGCGCCCATGACTGTGCAGCCAGGTGGGAGTGTGTGTCCCCAGAGGAGGTGTGTGTGTCCCCAGAGGAGGTGTGTGTGTCCCCAGAGTGAGGAGGTGTGTGTGTGTCCCCAGAGTGAGGAGGTGTGTGTGGGGAGTACCGCCCAGGCCTCCGCCCCGGTCGGACGGGGCAGCCAGGCCCACATACCTGCCTCGGTGGCCGAGTCCTTGCACTGCCTGGCTTTGTTCTGACTCTGAGGAAACAGAGGGGAAGCAGCGCTGAGCCCTTGCCCCAGGAGCCAGGGCCCACCCCAGCAGACCTGAAGTGACTGTCACACCTTCCCTGGCCACCCTGGGGGGGGACATTCAGGAGCCAACTGTGGGCAGATGCCATCATCCAGCAGCAACCTCTGCCCACAGAGGACCACAGGCTAGCTCCATGGAAAGGGAATGAAGACAGGAACCGAGCCCAGGAGGATGCCTGTGAAGAGTGAGACCACAACCCACAGGAGAGGTGCAACTACTGCTGAGCCTCCTGGCTGGGACTTGGGCTCTGGCCGCTGACTGACTGCCCCCAGCTCACCCTCGGGCTACTTCCCTCTCTGGGCCTCAGGCTTCCTGTCTGTGCAATGAGTGATGTGTTTCCTGGGCTCTGGGAGCTCTGATACCCCTACTCTGGCCTAGGGGCCACAGCATCAGGAGCATGGGCTCTAGACCACCTGAATTGGGGGTCCCTTCTCTGCTGCTTCCTGGCTCTGAGACCTTAGACAAGTCACTTACTGTGAGCCTCAGTTTCCTCTCTGTGACATGGGCCTACTGAGCCCTTCTCCAAGGTTGTGTGAGGGTTGGCGTCTGCTCTCATCGCCCTGTGGGCCTCAGTGGGCCTGCTCCGAGGAATGGGTCCCTGAGTGCCGCCTGACTGTGGCAAAGGGGATCCAGCTGACCTGCCTGTCCGTGCCCTGAGGTTCTCTCTAGGAAACCCATTTCACAGATGGGGAGACTGGGGGTCAGAGAGGGCCAGGCAGCATCCCCAGATGCAGATCTTGCCTGGGGGTGTCTACGGCACCCCTTCCGTGCCTCCCCCACTGCCGCAAGCCCTGGGCGACCCACACGGCCCAGCAGCCCAGCGCACCTTCTCCACCTGCTTCTGGTGGCCGTTGGCGCTAATGCGCTCGAAGGCCTGCTCGGCGTCATCCGCGTCCCGACACTTCTGCTCGTATGTCTTCTTGGACTGGGGGTGTGGAGGGGCGTGACTTGGGGGCTGCACAGCCCTGTTCTGTGGTCCCCGGGAGTGAGGCTCCCTTAGCCCAGCCTCCCTTTTTCCCTGGCGAGGGTTGCGGGTGGAGTGGGGGTATCCTCACCAGGGACAGGGATCTGGGGGTCCGGAAGGAGATGGAGAAGGCGTGGGGGCTGCTAGCAGTCCTGCTCTCAGGCCCTCCCCACTGAGAACAGCACGGCCTGCCCCGGGCCCCGCCTCCTGGGCTGTGCTCCTCCGCGAGGGCACGCCCTTCGCCATGCCGCGCCCTCTTAGGAGCCCCTCTCCCTTCCTGTCCAGCGTCTCGCAGGATCCAGCTCAGGGGTCCCTCCTCCCTCCACCCCTGGAGTCCCCAGCTGACTTCGTCTGCCCTTCATTCACGAGCCCCCCAAGGGAAGGGCCCGGGCCTATCCCCACGGGGCCATGGCGCCCAGCGCAGGCCCAAGCGCCCCGTAGGCTGGTGCGCCCTGCGGGACCAAGGCCGAGGCCAGCCTGTTCCAAATGCCCTGCCCGGGGCCACAGCCCAGGATCGCACCCTGATCCCTGCGCTGCTCCTCGAGGGAAGGCCGCGGCCCCAGGCCCTGGCGCTCACCTCCATGGCCTTCTTGTAGAGTGACAGCTTGCTCTTCTGGACCCGGTCCATGACGGCCTCATACTGCAGGGGACACGAGGTTCTGAGCCGAGGGCCGCGGCCTCGGGAAGCTCCCCTAGGCCAAGAGGACGGAGTGTCCCTGGGATGAGGCGCAGCACCTCTCCTGGCTCTGGAGAGAGGGTGACAGCCTGCCCTCCCTCCCCCAGAGCCTGCTGCTTCACAGTGACCCTCACAATGGAAGGCCACAGAAAATCCCAGGGCATGAGTGTGCCCTGAGGTCCTTGCTGCAGACCTTGGCTGGAGCTTGGTCTCCAGCTGGGGAGTTCCCGCCCCAACACACGTGCGCACACAGTCGTTCATCCTGCATCCCCGAGCCTCTGCAGGCATCACAGTTGCTCACACGTGTGTGTATACTGTGGCACACACACACATGCAGAGTTCCACATTAACTCGGAGGCACATAGGCCCCATCCCTAGCTGCCCACACACATGATCACAGGCATTCCTGTGCACACCCACAGACGCCACTCACAAGTACACACTCCCACAGTCACCCACACACAACCACAGGTCACATGCAGGCACAGTGGCCACTGGGCCCCTATGCCGAGGTCTGGGGCCAAAGCCTCCCTTCACCTCCCAGGCTTCCTGTTCTGATAGAGAAGGGAAAACAGCCAGGACAGCGACTGGGTTATGAGGTAGGAA
This sequence comes from Pongo abelii, assembly GCF_028885655.2. Taxonomy (NCBI): domain Eukaryota; kingdom Metazoa; phylum Chordata; class Mammalia; order Primates; family Hominidae; genus Pongo; species Pongo abelii. The sequence goes on along the minus strand of NC_072001.2, from coordinate 80,323,017 downwards.
GAGAACTGAGCCAGTTTGTGCCTGGGGTCTCCGGGGAGGGGTTCTGTGCCAGCTGGGAGACCAGCGAGGCACAGGCACTCACACACACACCCCAAAACACCCAAGTGCACAGGGCTGCGCAAGGACACATGCTCACAGGCATATGCAGGGGAGCGTAGGGGGTGTGTACCGTCCTGTGAGCATGTGTCCTTGCTGTGTGGCACACACACACACAGAGGCTCAGACACACATGGCACACACTACAACACAGTGCTCTGCCTGCGGGGCCCTGGCCACTTGGGAAAAGAGTGCTCTGTCCAAAACAGCCTTTGCAGCCAGAGCAGCTCCTCTGCCACAGGAGGGCTCAAAATAGCAGGGCCGGGGTCCCTCCTTCCTGGCAGGCTCTCTGCAGGCTCTGCGGGCAGGTCCCAGCTCAGAGAGGGTGCCTGCTCCAGCACCTCAAGCCTGGGCTGGCTTCTGGGGACCCACTGTCTGCTCAGAACCCCATATTTAGAATCCTGAAAGCCCAGCTGGCAGATGGGCAGGTGGCACGGGCAGCCGTGCTACATTTCTGCCAGCAGAGCTGCTAACCAGAGCTGGAGCCCTGTCTGTGGAGACTGAGGGGCGATGGCTTGGGCTGAGCTCCCAGCACTTGGGAGGTAGACATATGTGTCCCATCCTGTGAGAGGGAAACTGAGGCACAGAGCTGGGAAGTGGTATGGCCAGGACACCCAGGCCTAGCCTGGCCCCAGCCTCAGGTACAGCTTCTTCCCCTTCGAGGCTCAGCTGTGTCTTTTCATTTTCAGTTCTTCGGCCACTTTACAACGATCCTTCCTCCCCAAGCAGGAAGCAGGTCTGTGTGCTGCCCTCCCACCCTATGCTGGGCACCACCCTCATCACTAAGGCCCTGAGAGGCTGAGCCCCCATCCTCACAGGCCCAAGCCCAGCCTCCAGGCCAGCCTTCGTCCTGCCTGCCCTCCAGGGAACCCATCCCCAACCTCAAGGCTGCAGCCACTGCCAGCCTCTGCTTACACACCTCCCATGATGGGGACCTCACTTCCACGCAGTCACTCTGTCTCAGGATAGCCATGCCCTACATATGGGTGAGAAGTACCTTTGGATGCTAAGCAATGCCACACAACTCTTCCACCCCAGTCTGTGTCTGACCCCTCAGCCTTGGGCAGTCCTGTGGAGTGACTGGCTGCAAGTCTGCCTTTTTCCAGGACAATCCGCCGTGATCCTTGGACTCAACACCGGTTTCCAGTGACCCCCACAACTCAGACTGCCTCCTCTGGACACCGCCAAGTTGCCACAGACCCTCTACAGTCTACTGTAGTAGGATCCTCCTAGGCGTGAGGCAGCTCGACGGGAAGAACCCTCCATGGGGCTCTGGGACTGAGAGTTGGCCTTGGTGCCAGCGGCCAGGCCTCTGCCCTCCCCACCCACTTCAGATCACCCTCAAGCCCCAAAGCCTAGGGTGCTGTCCCACCACCACCCCTGCCATCCTCCACTGGCTCTACCAGGAGGGTCAGCCCCCTACCCCCACAGCAACTGAGAGGCTGGCAATGGGGGAACAGTTCCCCTGCCCCCTGCACCTGCCTCACCTTCTTCCTCTGCTCCTTCTGCCTCTCACGAAACTCCTCGAGACTCCGCAGCTCCTCGCGCAGGGTCAGGGCCAGCTGGATGTGTGAGCTGCCCACATTCTCCATTTCTGGGGTCAGAGCATAGATACTGGTCCCCAGTGTCAGATCTGATGGTCCTCAGTCACCCACAACTCACCCCTGTGTGGGCCAGCCCAGCCCCAGCCCCAACACCTCATCTTCTGTCCCCCCAAACCCTCCACCAGCCTCGCAGTCCCGAAAGATCCCATTGCCCCAGGGTAGGGGACTTACGCTGCTTCAAGGAGTCAAAGGAGGCCCTCAGGGAGCTGCAAAACAGACCGGTCCAGGTCAGGAGGAGGAGAGCACAGTGGGAACCTGCAGTCCAGGCTGTCCCCCAGCGGGGCGGGGTAGGGGGGAGGACTTTTATTTTGGTGGGAAGACCCTGGGTCACTCTAGAACCAAGGGACCTTTTAGCCAGATGGTGACCATCCACTGGGGCCCCAGACTGATTTCTGGAAGACAAAGCTCTCTGCAAATAAAAGCAATCAACCCCCTGCAATGTGGCAGAAGGAGGAGGTACCAATGGCCCCCACCACCTGTGCTCCTAGCTTCATTCTTAGAGAAGAGGGGATTGTCTTCAGGACCCTCCGTCCCTCCCCTGAACTCCTCTCGCACACTCACAGCCCTCTCTCCTTGGCAGGTACCAAATGGCCCCAGGGTGAGGCTGCATAAAGGGGAGGGGACAGTGTTCAGATGGGCTCCCAGCAGGTGGCCCGGGGGATGTTTGGAGGAGGTTGGATGGCCGTGGGAGAGGCTAGTAGGGCAGGGCTCAGGAGGTGAGAGGTGGGCACTGTCTGCCAGGGAGGGAGGGAGGGAAGGGCCCAGCACCGTGCATAGGAGGCAGGGAATGATGGGCGGGGGCTGCCAGAATGAACACATAAAAACAGGACACCCAGTGCAATGTGAATCTCAGATGAATTTTTGAGTATAGTATGCCCCTTGTAGTATTTAAAACGGACTTTTATTTTTAAAGTATTTGTTGTTTATCTGAAATTCACATTCACCTGGGCATCCAATATTTTATCTGGCTCTCCCCGCAGCCTCTCTGTGGAGCAGCTCGGCTGCCCCCTGGCGGCCACATGGCCTCATGACGCCCACCGGACAGCCCTGGGTGGCGGGGGCAGCGCACCAGGCAGGCTTCTCAGGGGGCTTTTCCTTTCAGTAGACACCTGGGGAAGCAGAGGCCAAGGAGGAGCAGTAGCCTGGCAGGAGCCTGGGGATCAGGCCTGGGGGAGATCTGTGGGGGCCAGGCCCCTCGCCCTAAACTCGTGGATCCCAAAATGAGGTCCACAGACCAGCAGCATCAGCATCCGCGGAGCCTGTTAGAAATACAGATTCTCAGGCTCCTCCCCGACCTCCCGAGTCTGAGGCTTCGGGGTGGGGCCCGGCTCCAAGCGCTGCTGATGCCCATCCAGACGTCAGAACTGCTCACAACTCTGCCAGCACAGGTGCCTTTATTATCCCATTTCACAGATGAGAAGCCAAGGGTCAGAGGAGTGAAGGAGCTGCGCCCGTGGCCACCCTGCGGTAAGAGGCGGAACCAAGGAGAGGAAGGAGAGGGGTGGCTGTGTGGTGACCCCACCTTCCCTTGTGGGGCTCAGGACTCTTCTCTGACTCCTCACCAGCAGTGACACCTCCAATCCCTCTGCTTCCTGTCAGATCACCCCTCAGCTCAGTCCCCCTCATTCAGTTAGAGGCCTCCAGGCACAGCCTGGTCCCCGCACCCCCAACCCAGCCCTCACGCACACCACCCTCCAGCCCCGCCTCCTTCGTGACCACAGCATGCCCAGGCCCCTCTCAGAGCTCAGGGCCTGCATACTCACTTCCCCGCCCTCACCTTTTGGGTCTCATATCTGACAGATACCTCAAATTCAGCGTGTCCAAAACCGGACTCAGCACCTGCCCTGCAAACCTCTCCTCTTCCAGGGCTCCCCTCTCGTCAAAGACACCACTGTCCACCAGCTATACACACCAGAAACCCAGGAGTCACCCCAGGCTCTGTCCTCTCCCTTCCTTGCCTCCACCTTCTATTTTATCTCCTAAATCTCATGCCTGTCCCACGCTAGCTGCCACCACCACTGCAGACCCTGCCCCACCACCTCCACCTCCCACCTGTCAGCCCTGCTCTCTGCCCCTCCCCCCATTGCTTCCAGGTGCCAGGCTCCATCTTGCCTCAGGGCCTTTGCACGTGCCCATCTCCATTGCTGCATCTTTGCCTGGCATCCTCTTCTGTCCTTTCTGAGCACTGATGTCACTTTGGGCTGACCCAGTGGATGTCTGTCACCCGGCTGAACCATGAGCCCTTGAGGACAGGGGCAATGCCTGTCTCTCCTCCTCATTGTCCCCAGGCTCATAATCTAGATTTTCTCAACCCCAAACCCACCTGTGGGCCACCCTGGTCCATGGTCTCAGGCTGGGGGGTGCTGTAAGGAATCGCAGGTTCTGGGAGCTGCTGGCCCTTTTCCCAGCCCCCACCTGAAAGCTGGGAGCCTGCCTGAACGTACAGCACTGCCAGGTGGACATTCAGCCTCTGTCCCACCCCTGGGACAGTCTTGACAGTGATGGTCTGTGCTCATCTTGAACTCCCATTTGCCCCCATGACAGGCTAGGCCTTGGGTGCTGCGTAGATACTGGTGCTGCCTCTGTCTGGGGTACCTGGGCAGGCAGGCTCTGGCCCCTCCAGGCCCCTCTTGCTGTCCCCTGGGCTGCAGGCCTTCCTGCCCCAGGTCCCCTGTCCCCATTGCTGGAACCATCAGGCCACCCTAGTTCAGCTCACACAGCAAGGCCCAGAACACTCCTCCCTTTCTTGGCCCCAGATGAAATTTCAAGGAGGCAGCCTCAGCTCTGTGGATGAGAGGAGGAGCCCAGCTTTGCCCCAGAACTCCCAAAGTGAACAGCCTTGAGCTCTGATCTTGGGGAGGATCTGGGGGCCACATAAAGTCATTCTCTGCCCCATGAAATTCCCGCTTCCTCCCCCTGTCTGCGCAGGGAAACTGTCAAGATCTCCCTGAGCGCCTCTACTGTGTCTCCATCGCATGTCGAGGACAGGGTCCCGCACAGGCCTCTGCCTCCTGCCATCTGTCCCCAGTGCCTTCATGTGTAACTCATCCCATTGCTCTTTTTGACTCGGCTCTCAGGAAGCTCAGTCTGAAATTCTGTGCTCAAATACAATCCAGATTTCCAGTGTGTTTCCTGCTCTGACCCCACTGTGTCCCTGCTGCCTGCCCACCAGCTGACAGGAGTAGCCCTCTCGGCTCCCTGTGCTGTGGCTGTGCCCATAGTGAGCCAGTGTTGGGGGACATCTGACAGGAACAGGGCCTGGCTCTCTCCCGCCAATATCCTCAGCGATGTCGTCATTCTCTCTGAGTTCAGAGGAAGAGAGACCATAAAAAAAATTGAAAAATCTCTCTGACAGGAAAACCACAGCATTTTTGGTTTGTGACAAGTGGGGGTGAGGCAGGGACGTGAGGATTCAAACCTGCACCCCTTGGGGACTGTGCCTGCCCACTGGTAACCACAGAGGGGCTACAGGAAGCTGGTCTTGCCTTGATTTTCCTTTGTTTCCCAAACCCCTGCCCTGTGCAGCTTCTGGGGGCAAGCAGCACCCCAAGCACCTTACCTGACGCAGGAGGAGCAATAGGGGAGTGGAGGTGACAGCTTTCTGAGGGAGGTGACATTTCAGGCAGGCCTTGAGGGATGGGTGGGACTGGGCAGGGGAGCAACCGGGCAACAGCAGGAGCAAAGGCCCAGAGGCTGGAAAGGAGAGTCAGGCAAAGTCTCTGCAGGGCTGGACAATTGTATTTGAGCACAGAATTTCAGACTGAGCTTCCTGAGAGCGGAGTCAAAAAGAGCAATGGGATGAGTTACACATGAAGTTACACGTGGACGTCAGCAATATTGGTAAGTCCCCTGCAAATATTAACACTGTCTTTTTTTTTTTTTTTTTTAAGATGGAGCCTCGCTCTGCAGCCCAGGCTGGAGTGCAGTGGTGCAATCTGGGCTCACTGAAACCTCCGTCTCCCAGGTTCAAGTGATTCTCCTGCTTCAGCCTCCTGAGTAGCTGGGACTGCAGGCTTGCGTCACCATGCTCAACTAATTTTTATATTTTTGATAGAGACGGGGTTTCACCATGTTGGCCAGGCTCGTCTCGAACTCAGGTCAGCCTCCCAAAGTGATGGGATTATAGGCATGAGGCACGGCGCCTGGCCCTAATGCTGTCTTTAAAATGCACTGAAAGCGCTGGTGGGGATCCCTGGAGTTTGGGGACTGGGTCTTACTTGTCCATCCTCCATTGCCACTGCCCCATGGATGTTTGCTGAATTAACATGTGAAGGAGATACATGTCAAAAATCACTTAAGATATAACCTCCTGTTAATTTCAGTGGCCTGAGCCTCCAGGCCTGAGGGTGGCTCCTGGCTGGTTTGAGGTCAGGGGAATGTGCAGAAATGCAGCACCTTCAGGCAGCAGTTCTGCCCTCAGGGCTCACTAGGCTATTTACAGGGTCACTTAACCACCTGGCTTTTGTCCTCGTTCTGCACCCTGTTCCTAGGCTTCCCATCCCCCAGTCCCCTGCCCGTTCTGCAAGGGGCAGGGAATGAGCATCCCATAGACCTGGGGGGCAGCTGTGGGCCTCAGGGAGGCCAGGGGCTTCCCCTACTCAGGGATGGGCCCTGGAGGGTGGGCCACCAGCCCCAACGTTGAAGAGCCGGGCCATCTTTCCTGAGGGCCAACACACACTCCCCCCCACAGGAGTCCAAGATGAGGAAACAGGTCCACGGCCACTGCTCATACTTACCCACCAAAAGCCCTTCAGGTTGGCATGGGGAAGGGTAATTGGGTCTAAGCCAAGACTCTGACAGTGAGGCAAGGCAAGGTGTCTGGGAGGGCTTCCTGGAGGAGGTGGGGGCGTAAATGGGCCCCAATGCAAAGGACTAGGAAGGAGAAGGAAGTCACCCTCAGTGTGCTGGACTCTGGCTAAGGAATGGCAAAGCCCTTTATTTTATTTTATTTAATTAGTGAATCCTCCTGACCCATCCAGGGCATGGCACATAGTAGGTCCTCAATTAAATGGTGACTAAATGGATGGAGGATGGATGCTTGGCCTACACTGAAAGGAACAGCTGCGTGGCCTCACCAACAGTACTTCATGCTACATGGGTCAACAGCAACACTATGGAGCCCCACTGTGTGCAGTGAACCCCTGTGGCTTGGCACTCTCTGCTTGTCCTTGTGACTGCCCAGAACACCTCTCCCAGTGACCATCCCCTTCCATAGGTACAGACCTTGGACTCAGAGACAGGGAGGACCATCCAGGGCCACACAAAGGATAAGTCAGGGCAGACCCTTCCCCACCTGGCCTTGAATAACCATGGCGCAATCAGGGCCGCCCGGAGCCTCCACCTGGCCCCTTCCTAGTTCTACAAATGGAGCAAGATGTTGCGTACCTCCCGCTTCCCGAGGCCCACCCTGCTCCCCACCCCCATTGTATTTTCTGTGAGTAGCTTCTCCTTCCCTGCTGTAAATCCCCTGTGACTCACAATCCCCTGAGCCTGCATCACACAGACCCACTCCAGCCTGGCTCCCATTGTGCCCTGCTGGGGCCACCCTCTCCACCTCTCCTGAGTTTCTGACTTCTCCCCATGAGGTACCCTCTCTTTCTGGGAAAGTTCTCTTCCAGCCTGGAGGCCGTGAGGCAAGGAGGCCAGGAGGGGCTCCCCTGGTCATGCTGCCAGGTCCCCACAGCTGCTCCTCCCCTGGCTGAGAGCTCTGGGCACTGCTTCCTGCAGAAGACACCTCCCTGCATACGTCCATTCACTCCTCGCCATGTCCTGAGCCCTCCTCTGTGCCCAGCCTGCACCTGGCCCTCAGCCCTTCCCTTGGGAGGCCCTCAGACCATGTTCTTGTTGATTTGCACAGCAGCTCGCTGGAGTGGGAGATGAGAAACAAACTCGGAGAGGCTAGGTGACTTGCCCACAGTCCCACAGCTCACATTGGCCGAGCCGGGACCAGAGCTCCAAGGGCTCCTCAGAGCCCTCCGTCCTCCCGGGGCTGTGTGCACACTTTCTGGCCTCACGCACGGCTCATGCCACATCTAAGCCTTCCTGTGATCTCTGGCTCCTGGTTGGAAGCAGGAGCCGCCAGGGTGCCTGGTGTCTTTGGGGGACCTTCAGAGTATGGCACATTCAGTTCCTGTCTCGGGGGAGAAGGCAGGAGGGGAAGGGGTTCCACAGCAGCTGCAGGGTCAGGCTCAGGGCCCCTCGGCAGGAGGACTCTGCAGAGCCCTTTTAAGAACTTGGAGGCCGGTGGTCTGTCTGCCCCTTGGCCTGGCTCTGTCCTCACCCAGGGGGACAGTCTGGGCCTTCCTAGAGCAGCCCCTCCACTCCACTGTTAGGGTGGCTCTGTCCTGAACTCAGCTTCATCTCCTCACCTCTCCTCCCACCCCAGCAGTCTGCGTGCAGAGACCTGTGGGGCTGGAGACCCCCGCTTCATCAGAGCCACTCCCCTAATGGCCTGCCCTCTAACCAGGCCTCAGCTAAGCCCATGAGCCCACTTCTTCCTTTGAGGAGGGCTGCATTACTATCCCATCACTGATGAGGAAACGGAGCCACGGAGTGTGTCAGCAGCCAGCCCATGGTCAGACAGCTGGGGGGTGAGGAGCTGGTACCGGAACCCCGGTGTGTCCCCTCCTGGAACCCCGTCTCTGGCTACATCTCCATCCTTGAAGCCCACGCTGAGCCAGTGCTGCAGGGGACTTGGTCCACCAATGCAGAGGCCTGTCACCTGCCCCTCAGGACTTCAGTGGAGGCCACCCAGGCTGGTGAAGTCTGTGCTGCAAATGACTGAGGATGGATGGCCTCCTGTCTCCCCTGCCCAGACCCTTTCCAGCACTCAGACCCTCGGGCTTCCTCCCACACAGAACCTGGCCTCACCCTGAATGCCCGATAACCAGGCACCAAGGAGCAATCCAGACCTACCCTGGTTCTGCCCAGCCTCCCCTATGCCAGGAAGACCTACACCTCATCTAAAGGCCCAGAAACTGCCAGCAGAGGGGAGGAGTGAGCCCCAGGGCCCGGGAGCTCTTACTTGATCTCAGTCTGGCCGCCTGCCTTTCGTGCGATCTGCACCAGCTCCTTCCCGTACCGCTCCTCTGCCTGGGCCCTGCAAAAAAAAAAGGGCATTTGAAAGGTCATCAGTGACCTGCCACCTTTGGGGGAGGCCCAGGTTTGAGGGAACACAGGAGAGTGTTTTTTAAGCAGGGCGTGTTCTGACAGAGTTTGGCTGGGATGGGGGCCTTGTCCACTGTCCCAGGAGCCGAGCAGAAGGCACCTGCCTCCTGCTTGCGCTCCCCATGGCCTGCCCAGCAGCTCACCTCTGCCTCAGTAGCTCCTCCATGTCTTTGCACATCTTCCTGCCATCCAGAAGTCGCTGCAGCAGCACCTCGTAGCCCGTGTGGGCTGTGAAGTCCCTGCACTGTGACACAGGACAGAAGGACACATGAGGGCCACGACCAGGCGACACTGAGCACAGCCCTGTGGGGACCTCCCACCATCTCTAGGAACAGCCTCTCTCCTGCCTCCATCTCCCCTGCTCAGGGCAAGCTCTTGGGACTCCAGACCTGGCTTTACACAGGCACACGGGAGGTCCCCTCACATCTGCAGAGGTGACAAGTACATAAGTGAGCCCCACCCAGCTGACAGGGCCGGGGGTGCCGGGCCTGGCATCAGAGCTCACAGGAGAGGACATGCATCAGCATGAGATAGCAGATGGGAAGGGCCACCCTTAAGTCCCCCTGATGACAGCCAGCCCTGAAATTCACTCACTCATGGTGCCACCCTTCCAATATCCCTATCGCAGCTAAGTGGGGAAACCGAGGTATAGGAGGATGACATGTGATCGCATCCAGAGTGGCCCAGCTGGAAAGTGGCTGGCCTGGCCTTGAACCCCAGGCTGTCTGGCTGGGGTCCCTGCCCTTCACCTCAGCACTCTGCAGTCTCCATGGCCATCACAGCAACTGCAGTTTCTTGGGCACCAGCCATGTGCCAGATGCTGCGCTGGGCTCTCTGTGGGCTCAGGAAACGCCCCCTTCACGCAGATCCAGGGAGGTGGGCATGGAGGGTGACTTCAGTCAAGGTCAGAGCATGCGCAAGCACACCCTACACTCACCTCTGGACTGGGGTGGGGTGGGGAGCCTCAGAGAACTCTCTAGGGACAGCTACCCTCTGCTGCCTGGCACTTGCCCAGCTTGCCCTGGCTGTTGTTCTTGGCCAACCCAATTCTCCTTTCTCACTGGGCAGTGGATTGCAGGTGTGTGTCTGAGCTGCTGGTGTGGGAAGCTGGGTGTGAGAAGTTGGGGGAGGGAGGTAGTCTTTAAGGACTGTGAAGGAACAGAGGTCTCCCAGGACATTCCCAGGCCTGGGGAGTGGGTCCCAGGGCCAGGCTCCCCCACACAACCCTCTGAGCTCTCCCAGGCGCTGCATGCAGGCTTACTCCAGGGGAGCTTGAGGGGTGCTGGGGAGACAGGATTTTTGTCACCAACTGCACCAAGGCAGGCCTGACATTCCGCACCTAGTCTGTCTTCCTTTCTATCCCTGAGGACCCCTAAGGCCTCAGAGACTGGAGGAAGAAGTCCCAGCTCCCCTGACCACACACATTACAGTCTCCAAGGTCACACACACTCCAGGGTCGCACACACTTGACTGAGGTAAAGCCTGGTACTCCTTCCCCTGACCCAAGTCTCCCCTCAAATGCCACCTTAGGGGTGTGAGGGGAGCAGGGATGGAGTCGAAATCCAGGAGAGCTCTCTGCAGGAAGAGGCATTTGAGTCAGGTGCTGGAAGGAGAAGGTATTCTCCAAGGTCTAAGAAGAATCTGAAGTAGAGGTAGCAATGGCATAAATTGCCCCAACAGTGCCCCCCCTCCCCACCAACTCCAGCCCACTCTCAGCAGGTGAGCTCTTCTGGCCTGTAGGACACTTAGGACCCCAAGCTCCTACCCCCTCCATAAGCATCCCTAGAAATTCCTGAGGAGGGCCTGGCCCATGTTCAGCTGTCCACAGAGCAACAAGCAGCCTGTGTAGCCTGGAAGGCCAGAAGCTGTCCCCCCAGCCTCAGAGGCAGGCATCCACCCCCATGTCCAGGTTGGCGTCACTGGGCTAGCTTGGACCAGGCCTCCATTTCTGTGGTTTTGGTGGGCAGCTGCTTGCAGCCAGCAGCCCTCCCCTTCCCACCCCTCAGCCTCTGCCCTCACTCCAGACCCTCAGGTCAGAGCCCCTGGCGGCTGGGAAGAAAAACAAATCTGGGGCCTCAGCCTCCTGCCCCTGCCCGGAGGGACACCAGGATTCATGTCAGAATGCCACAGACCACCCCCCCCCGCCCCACAACTGGGAACCACCTTGTGCGGCTCCCCTCACTCCTCAGGAAACTGAGGCCAGAGAATGAAATGGCTTGCTTGAGGCTTCAGAGTTAGGACGAGAATCTGGACTCTCAGGGGACCTGTCATTCCTTCCTGATACCTCTGGAGAGGCCACCTGGAGCCCAGCCCTGACGCCAAGGGAACCCTCTCCTTATGGAGGCCCCCAGAGTGGAAAGAGAAGCAAACGGAACCTACGCTGGCCATTCGGGAGGAGTCAGAAAGCAGCGAGAGGCCCTGCAGGCTGTGACCGCCGTGCTCAAGTCCCCAGAGGCTGCAGGCTCCAGGATCCCGCCCAGTCCGTCGCTCAGAGCTTTGGGCTGCTGGCAGGGGCTGTGGCCGAGTGAGCTACTGTCGCAAGGACTGGGCTGTTCCGAGGAAGTGCCCGACTCTCCAGGGGCTGCTCACGATGCCTCCCAGCCCTGCACCCCTTCCCCCAGCCTGCGCCCTCCTCCTTCACCCCCACCCCTGCCACCTCCTCAAGGGCATGGGTCTGACTCAGTGCTCTGAGCTGGGAGAGTCAGGCTCAGGATGTGTTTAGGAAATGAATAAACCAATCATCCTGTAACTTAATCAGTCGTGTGGGTCCGCCACCCAAGGCCCAGCATCAGCATCACCCCCAGGGGGCCTACCCTAGTTGTCCCCCACTCCTCTTACCTCCCTCTCCCCTCATCCTGTCCAACCTCTGTCATCCGAATGCTGCCTGTGTCCCTGCCCTTTGTGAAATCTCTATTTATCAAGTCTACCGGGCACACACTGCACCAAGGGTGTCACAGCGTTATCTTCCTGATCACAGCACAGATCTCGGGAGGCAAAGATGGGGACAGGAGGCCCAAACAGGGAAAGAGACTGCCCAAAGCCACTCAATGGGCAAAGGGCAGAGTTTGGGATCTGAATGCAGGTCAACCTGTCCCCAAAGCCATATACCTACATCAGCCATTTAGTAGACAGCCCAGGAACCATTTTCTATTTTGGAACATCCAAACATGATTTGAAAAACTCACTCTTGAAAATGATCACTCAAATGATCTCCACCTCAAATCAAAGCTGTATTTTGGGCTATAATTCGGTTACTGCGGATCCACAGAGGCTAGCCTGGTGCCCAGGCTGGGTCAGAGGAGTGCGGCCCTGGGGAACCCGTGAACAGCCAGTGGTCACGGCCCAGCCATGTGGCACCCAGGACAACCTGTCCTGGACTAGGGGTGCCAGGTGGGGAGCGGGCACAGTCTCTTCCTCTGGGAGGCTCACTTGAGCCAGATGTGGGACCCAGCCCTCGCCATCCGTAGTGTGTGGCCATCGGCTCCAGGCTGCATCCCAGAACTCCAGGAGGAGGCTCTTGGGAGGAAACATATTCCTGCCTCTGCCTTGAGGCAGTGCGGCCAAGGCCTGGGTGCCCTGTTCTGTCCAGGGACAGCCTACTGGCTTCATTCTCTGGTGGGTGTTGGTGTGAGCCATGGCCCAGGCCTGTGAGCTGGCCAGGGCCCTCCACACCCCCACTGGTTGAGTGGAGAAGCACCCTCTGTAACTACTGCCACTTCCCCCTTTTCATGCCCATAACACTCTTGGTGGCTGCAGGGGCGAGACCACAGACACCAGGGCCTGAAGCAAGCCACTTTACTTCTCAGGACCTGGTTTCCTCATTGGGAAAGTGGGGGCAGGAGGCTAACCCCTTTTCGGGCCCTGACAGCCCGCCCCTCTAGGGCACAGTCCTGTTAGTGTAGGCCACAGGTCAGAGAGGGTACTCGGGCCTGTTTGAGAGGCTGGGAAGGGTCTGACCAACTAGATGTGGATTCACACCTCCCGTGACCCTGGCCCTTCTCAGCCTGTTTCCTTCCTGTGAAAATGGGCCTAATAGTTCTCACTGCATAGAGGTGACCTGAGAAGCAAGTGAAATTGTGCGCATAGGTGAGAACGGTGGACTCAAGATCAGGGCTCACCACAAGGCAGATACTGGGCTAGGGGTGATGACTCCCATTTTATGGATGAGGAAAAGGTAACCCAGAGAGGTTACCCAATCTGCCCAGGGACCTGCCAGGTGCAGCTGGGATATAACCCAGATATCCCAAGCCACGATCTTGGCTGTTAACTTCCCATTACTTCACCTCTCTGCAAAGCCCCACACTCAGGGCCTGTCACCCATGGGCAGTTCAGCAAGCAGCAGCTCCCCGAGCCCTCCCCGCCTGCCTGCCACCTCCGCCACCAGAAACACCTTCCCTCAGCTGGGGCCAGGCTGGAAGAAATGAGTCACCTCGTCACCTCCCCTCTCGCCCTACACACCTTCCTCCACCAGAGGGTCCGTTTAAGGGGAACAGAGCCTTTTTCAAACGCTCCCTTGCCTGGCACTCCAGAATACAGCATCTATCAGAGGACAGCTAAGCCTCCAACCTTGGAGGGGGACGCCTGGGTTTTGGTCCGAGTTCCCATCTGCTATGTCCAAGAATTGGCACCAAAATCTTCCCTGGGAACCAAGTGGGGGCCGTGGAAGGTAGCCAGGAAGAGCTGCCTGGTAATTCTGTCCATGAGAACAGCCTGACAGGGAGAGAGGAGCCCCAAGGAGAAGCTGAGTGGAGCAGACTATTGGGTGCAATGGGAGGGGTTGGAAGTGGAAGGCTGTAGGGAATGGAGTGGTCAGGGACTCCAGGGGGTCAGGGTCGCCAAAAAACCTGCCTAGGTGCCAGGGAGAGAAAGGGCTGAACTGTGTGCATTCGCTGTCACCAGTTACAACAGTACCAGGGCAATGAGACATTTCTCCCCTTTACAGTCACGGCCCTGTGCCCCACCCCCCCCGCCATGGAGACCCCAGAGGCAGCTGGCAGTGCAGTGTGGGTACCCCACGGCAAGGGAGGAAACCGACCCTGTTCTCTTTTCCCCATCAGAGGCTTCCAGTGAAAGTCGGAGGACTGGGGAGCTTTAAATTGAATGAGAGTGAAATTGTGATACTAGGTTGGACTGGATTGGGTTACATCTGAAGATGACTGGGAAAGCTCCAGCACGGGCCCACAGGTGGGGAAGCAAGACCTAGCAGCGGCTTTGGAAGGTAGCTGCATGGAGCTCTATGGTGCTGGGGTGCTCTCCTCCCTCACACCAGCAGTGACTTCTGCAGGCGGTGTGGCTGACACTGTGGGTTTGCTAGCACCTAGTTTCCTGTTGCTTGTCTTCTGTGGACTGAGAACCTGAGGTAGGAAGGGCTGAGCTCCATGGAGGCAGAGGGGGGTCTTTCAGGTTCCCCACTGGATCCTGGCACCCGGTGCCTACACACAGCTCTGCTCACAGACACACTGGGTGATGGGCTGGAGAAGCGCCTCAGTGAGGCCCTCAAGAGGACAAGACCTTATGATGGCTGCTTCCTGAGGTGCCCCATGGAGGGGACCAGATCATTTGCTTGCAGATTCAATGACCCATTACCCAGCACCTTTAAAGAAGCCAGACACACTGGTCCCCTCTACCTCTTACAACAGTCCTCTGAGGCAGGAATAATCATCCCCATTGTATAGATATGGAAACTGAGGCACAGGGACGCTAAGTCAATGGGTAGCAACCAGGCTCCTTCCACTGCCCTACAGTCAGTACCCCACAATGCGACTCCTCTCCACCATTATTGGTTGACAAAGTGAGGTAGGCAAAGGACCAAACACTCAGGTACAACTGGATGGATGGATGGATGGATGGATGGATGGATGGATGGATGGATCGATGGATGGATCGATGGATGGATAGATCAATGGATGGATGGAAGGAAGGATGGATGGATGGGTGGGTGGATGGGTAGATGGGTGGGTGGATGGATGGATGGATGGGTAGGTGGGTGGGTGGGTGGATGGATGGATGGGTGGATAGGTGGGTGGGTGGATGGGTGGACTGGTGGACAAATGGAGGGATGGGTGAGTGGGTGGATGCATGGATGGGTAGATGGGTGGGTGGGTGGATGTGTGGATGAGTGGATGGGTAGGTAGATGGATGAGTGGGTGGATGGATGGATAGATGGATTGGTGGATGGATGGATGGATGGATGGATAGGTGGATGGGTGAATGGGTGGGTGGGTGGATGGATGGATGGATGGCCAGAGCCCTCAGTAAACAAGTCAGTTGCTTACCCAGAGTATTTGGGAGGAGGTGATAGGGAGGGAAGGGAGAGTTCCAAGCCAAAGCTGTGAGGGAATGGCTGATCTCACCTGGAGATCTCTGTGGGGCCATCAGGAGCAGAGGGAGCACTAGTGGCTGGCATTTCCCAGCCCAAGCCAGGACTCATGGGGGCAGAGACAGGGAGGCCAACTCCAGGACAATGCAAGGAAAGGCTTCCCAGGAGCCTGAATGGCTGCAGGTATGGAAAGAGGGCGGGGGGCTTTGACAGGTGAGGAGCGCCCATCACTACAGTCTGTAAGCAGGTGTGGTTCCACAGAGACGACTCAAGCCTCAGATGGCCTGTTAAATTAGGGACTTGGTGTCTAGGGGTCCCCTGACTCAAGTACTGCTGGGAACCATGTATAAGCAAATAAATATGGGATGAGGATGACTTACAGCTGTCTGAGATGGCCCAGGGTAAGTGTTGAACAGAGAGGGCCAAGAAGGCAAAGACAGACTTTTAGTTTTTAGAGAACAAATGTGCATTAATGTTGTCAGATGAACGACTCTGTGTTCACCTGGGCTGACGGGACCTTGAGATTAGAAATGAGTTTCCAGAGTGCCACGGTTCTCTTCCGAGTCCCAGTCTGATGGCCCCTGCTGGGCCTTACAGGGCCCTTCACCTCAGCAGCCCAGCTGGCCGAGTCCCAGAGATGCCTGGGCTGGGCTCCATTGTGCTGGGAGGCCCACAAGCCCGTGGCTGACAGGGACCCCATCAGAGCCCTGTGAGCTTCCAGGGACTCCCAGGGGTCCCACTGAGGGGACAACACAGGCACTGGACAAGGACACACTGCGCATGAGTATGGCACCTGCCCTCAGCAATACTGACCACGAGGCAGCTACTGGAACCTGGAACCTGGACCTGGGGTGTCCTGCTTTGCGGCTGTGATTTGCTGTAGGTGTGAGGGCTGGCAGGCTCCCCTGGGCTTGGGACTTGCTCAAGAGACAGAGATGGGCCCCTAGAGCTTCAGGGGAGCCCCACTCCTATGCCCATGCCCTTCCCTGAAGGCAGGGACAGACCCCTGCAGCCTCTGGAGGCCCTTTGGCTCTCTCTGCCAGCCTCAGCAGGTTCAGGGCCTTGGAGCTGAGCCTGAGGCCTTCCGCGCCTGGGGGCTAGTTGGACTCCACACCTGCAGGGGATCGCACGTGGAGCTCCTTATCCTTGCTTGGCCATCAACCTGCACGTCTCCACTCTCAATCCTCTAACCACCAAAGCTGGTTTACTACTGCAATATTTACAGACAAGGAACAAAGGCTCAGAGAGTTGAGGGGCTCCCCAGGGCCACCCATGAGTGTAGTAGGATCGAAGCAGGCCACTGGGCTCCAAGGTCAGAGTGAGAGACAAAGATGGCACCTGCCAAATAAAGGCTTCTATGTTGGAGTCTGGGAAATCGCTCTGCTCTGCCCAACACAGCCAGTGTACCTGTTGCACACAGCCACATGGTGGAGAAACATGGCTCTAAGTAGAGTCAGATGCTCCCCCTACCCCAGGCCTGGGGAGCTGGGCTGTGTGAGGAGCCTGGTGCTCTCTGGGACCATTCATTATTTAACGTTTTACTCTCAGCCTACAGAGGTAGGACACAAATCAAGAATGCCGGGCGCAGTGGCTCACGCCTGTAATCCCAGCACTTTGGAAAGCTGAGGTGGGTGGATTACCTGAGGTCAGGAGTTCGAGACAAGCCTGGTCAACATGATGAAACCCCATCTCTACTAAAAATACAAAAATTAGCTGGGTGTGGTGGTGGGCACCTGTAATCCCAGCTACTCGGGAGGCTGAGGCAGGAGAATTTCTTGAGCCCAGGAGACAGAGATTGCAGTGAGCCGACATGGTGCCACTGCACTCCAGCCTGGTCAACAGAGTGGGACTCTGTCTCAAAAAACACAAAACAAAACAAAACAAAAAGACTGCCGGACTCTGAGTGCAAGCTCCTTCCCTTGAGGACTGGGAGTTATCTGAGGACTGGGATGAAATTTCTGCAGTTTCACAGCGGCTCCTGCTCTGACCCTAGACCCAGGCTCAGCTGCTGGTCTTCCCTTGGTCCTGGCACCAGACACACCTGTTTCTTTGGTTTCAGGGTCAGTGAGAATCCTCACAGATATCCCCAAACACCTCATCCACACCCTGTGCTTCCCTGTGCTGTGCAGACCTCATACCTGGCTGTGTTTAGCATTCACTGCTGCTCCAGGGACACTGATTCAGACTTCTGTGATGATCTCTCGCCCTCCACCCCCAGCTCTGCTTGCCTGAACCATCCTCAGCTGTTCTGGGTCTTCCTACCACCTGTAGTCTGGGGTCCTGATGCCTAGGAGAGTGGGCTCAGAGCTGGTCCAGGTCAATGGGCAATTGTTCAGGAGGTGACCAAGAAGGGAATCCCTTCTGCTTCAGTGACTGCAGTCCTCAAAGTGTTCTATTGCCAGTTGGGCGCGGTGGCTCACGCTTGTAATCCCAGCACTTTGGGAGGCCTAGACAGGCAGATCATGAGGTCAGGAGATCGAGACCATCCAGTGAAACCCCGTCTCTACTAAAAATACAAAAAAATTAGCTGGGCATGGTGGTGGGTGCCTGTAGTCCCAGCTACTCGGGAGGCTGAGGCAGGAGAATGGCGTGAACCCAGGAGGCGGAGCTTGCAGTGAGCTGAGATCATGCCACTGCACTCCAGCCTGGGCAGCAGAGCGAGAGTCCATCTCAAAAAAAAAAAAAAGTGTTCTATTGCCCAGGCTGGAGTGCAGTGGCATGATTACAGCTCACTGCAGCCTCAACCTCCTGGGCTCAAGCGATCCTCCCACCTCAGCCTCCCAAGTAGCTGGGACCACAGGTGTGCACCACCACACCCCAGCTAATTTTTGTATTTTTTGTAGAGATTGGGTTTTGCCATGTTTCCTAGGCTAGTCTTGAATTCCTAGGCTCAAGCAATCCACCTGCCTCGGCTTTCCAGAGTGCTGGAATTACAGGCATGAGCCACTGCATATGGCCTGAAGTCTGATTTTTATCCAGGCAAGCTGAGGCCGGGACAGACATTAATTCCTTGCAGGGTCTTCTCTTGATCCACTGAGGAAGTTGGTGACCCAGCCTCCAGGCCTTCCCTCCAGACCCTCCTTGAAGAAGAGTGAGAGCTGGTGGGGCCCCAAGGAAGCCGAGACATCATAGATGGACCTCCTTGGGGAGCTGGAAGGCAGAGCAATCGCAGGGAGGAGCCCACAACCCAGGGGCCCTCTAAAGCAAGTGTCTCCCTACATGTGCCCAGGGTGGGAGTATGATGAGGAGTTTGTCACAGACTCGTGGCCAGTCCAGGCTGGGCAAACTCAAGACGGTCCAGGCCTCAGTCTCCTCACCTATAAAATGGGAACAACCAAAGCAGCTCTACTCGGGCCCCTGAAGAGCCAAAACAATCTTGAAAAAGAAGAAGAAGTTTGGAGGACTCACACTTCTTTATTTCAAAGCTTACTACAAAGCTACAGTAATTGAAGTAGTGCGGTACTGTCATAAGGACAGACATATGACGAATGGAAATAGTGAGCTCAGAAATAAGCCCTAACATATATGGTCAATTGATTTTTGACAAGGGTGCCAAGGCCATTCAATGAGAAAAGGACAGACTTCAACAAACGGCGCTGAGAAAACTGGATATCCACATGCAAAAGAATTAAGCTGGACCCTTACTTTATACCATATGCAAAAAATAACTCAAGATGAATTGAATACCTAAATGTAAGACCTAAAGCTACAAAATTTTAAAAGGAAAACATAGGGAAAACTTCATGATATTTAATTTGGCAATTATTTCTCTGATATATTAAAATCATAGGCAACAAAACAAAGAGTAGACACATTGAATTCATCAAAATGAAAAACTTTTGTGCATCAAAAGACAATATCAAAAGAGTGAAAAGACACTCCAGAGTGGGAGAAAATATTTACAAATCATATATCTGATAAAGGATGAGTATCCAGAATATACAAAGAACTCCTACAACTCAACAATAAAAAGACAACCAATTCAAAAGTGGGCAAAACTTAAATAGACTTTCTCCAAAGAAGGTACACAAATGGCCAATAAACACATGAAAAGATGCTCACCATCATTAATTATTAGAGAAATGCAAATCAAAACTACGATGAGATATTACTTCATGCCTCCTAAGGTGGCTATGATTTAAAAAAAAAAAAACAGAAATTAACAAGAGTTGGCAAAGATATGGAGCAATTGGATCCCTTTTGCATTGCTGATGGGAATGTAAAACTGTTTGGCAGTTACTCAAAAAGTTAAACATAGGATTACCATATGATCCAGCAATTCCACTCCTAGGTATATATCTAAAAGAATTGAAAGCAGGGTTTCAAACAGGTACTTGTACACCAATGTTCATGGCAGCATTATTCACAATAGCTCAAAGAAACAGCCCAGTGGTCATCAATGGATCAATGGATGTACAAAATAAAGTATATATGTAAAATGGAATAGTATTTTGTCATAAAGAGGAAGAAAATTCTGACATATGCTACAACATGGATGAGCCTTGAAGACATTATGCTAACTGAAACAAGCCAGACACAAAAGGACAAATATTATCTGATTCTACTTACAGGAGATGACTAGAATAGGCAAATCCATAGAGCTAGAAAGTAGAATCGAGGTAGAACAAGGTATGTGGTGAAGGGGTGGGGAGTTATTGTATGCTGGGTACAATTTCTGTTCAGGATGATGAAGCACTTCAGGAAATAGTGGATGTTCTTAATGCCTATGAATCATATACTTAAAAATTGTTAAAATGGTCAATTTTATGTTACATATGATTACCACCACCCCCAAAACTTCTAACCTCTGCTCACTCAGGTGAGTCAAATGAGGTCATGAAAATGGTAAACACCAGACGTATGCCTATTGTCAGCAATGGTAATTTTTGTTTTGTTTTGATATTGAGTGTTCGCTCTTGTTGCCCAGGCTGGAGTGCAGTGGCACAATCTTGGCTCACTGCAACCTCTGCCTCCCAGGTTCAAGCAATTCTCCTGCCTCTGCCTCTCAAGTAGCTGGGATTACAGGCACGCATCACCACACCTGGCTACTTTTTTTTGTATTTTTAGTAGAGACAGGGTTTCACCATGTTGGCCAGGCTGGTCTTGAACTCCCGACCTCAGGTGATCCGCCCACCTTGGCCTCCCAAAGTGCTGGGATTATAGGCATGAGCCACCACGCTCGGCCAGCAATGGTAATTAATTACCACAATTATCTATGTTGATGCCTCTCATAAACCTAAAATTCCACATGGAGGCACTGGGGAACTTTGAAAAATACTGATGTCCAGGTCCCACCCCCAGAAATCAGGATGTAATTGACCTGGGGTGTGGCCTGGGCATTGGGATTTTTTAGAATGACAGTCCTACAAGATCTCAAGATCTGGCTCTCTGCTTCATTTCTTTTCTTTTCTTTACTTTTTTTTTTTTTTTTGAGACAGAGTCTTGCTCTGTTGCCCAGGTTGGAGTGCAGTGGTGTGATCATACAGTCACTACAGCTTCCAACTCCTGGGCTCAAGTGACCCTTCCACTCCAGCTTCCCAAGTAGCTGAGACTACAGGTGTGCACCACCAGGTACAGCTAATTTTTGTACTTTTTTTTTAAAGAAGTGGTTTCATCATGTTGCCCAGACTGGTCTTGAACTCTTGGGTTCAAGTGATCTTCCCACCTCAGCCTCCCAAAGTGCTGGGATTACAGGTGTGAGCCACCACGCCTGGCCGCTGTTCTATTTCTTACCTTATCTCCAACTACTCTCCACCTTGGTCACTCTCTCTAGCCACGCAGGCATGCTCTTGCCTCAGCCCATCACCCCCTCACTTCCTCCCCAGTGTGGCTGTTTCCCGTTCCTGTTTCCACAGCTGGGAAGCCCTGAGTTCCATCTGGCCACCGCATCCCCACACTGGCTGCTGGTCTCCAGGGCTCCAGCTGGCACTTCCTGTTGCCCAATGGTGGGTGGCCTGTCAACACCAGTGGAAGGAGCTGTCACTCTCCTGCCTGTTCCATCACCCATTGCTCAGTGTGCCAGGCCTCAGCAAACCACCACACCCACCCATTAACTGCAAAGGTCTCTCTGACCCAGACCTGGGAAGGTGGTATCCAGGCCCAGCCCAGTCCGATCCATCTGTGTGGCATCCCCCAGGCCCACATCCCTTCCATGAGGCTCAGTTTCCTCTCTGTAAAACAGGAATAAGAATACTGACCTCACAGGACTATTGTTGGAATTAAGTGAGATAACATAGATCATCTTGTTACTTGAAACCAAAGGAATGATTCTCTAATGGTGGAGTATAACATGCAATGGTGAACATCAGTGGAGGAGGCATTCTGAAACAGCAAGATCTATGTATAAGGCTCACATATGGGTGCATATCCAATTATAAATCTGAGTCCCCTGGGACCTGTTCCTGGTCTGCTACCCCACTATGGTGAGCAGGAGGAGGTGGTCCCTTAGCACTGCCCTGAGCCGCCCCATCCTCAAAGCCCTTATCTTAAGTGATAATGACCCTGACATCCTGCAGATGAGGAAACTGAGGTTCAGAAAGGGAAAATGATTGTCCAAGGCCACCCAGCAAGTGTGGGTGAGGGCTGGGTGAGGCTTCAAAGAAGCCTGCTTCCTTCTTCTTTTTTTTTTTTTTTTTTGAGATGGAGTTTCGTTCTTGTTGCCCAGGCTGGAGTGCAATTGTGAAACCTCAGCTCACTGCAACCTCCACCTCCTGGGTTCAAACGATTCTCCTGCCTCAGCCTCCTGAGTAGCTGGGATTACAGGCATGAGCCACCATGCCCCGCTAATTTTTTGTATTTTTAGTACAGACAGGGTTTCACCATGCTGGCCAGGCTGGTCTCGAGCCCCTGACCTCAGGTGATCCACCCGCCATGGCCTCCCAAGAAGCCCATTTCCTTCTAAGCCTGGAGGATGGGGCATGACTGAGTCTGTGAGGGAGGAACCTTCCGGAGCCAACCCAGAGGGGAGTCCTGGTGTGGGCAGCCCCGGGCCCAGGGCATCATTTTCTCTAGCTGGAAGCAGAGGCAGTCTTGGTTTCCACCCAAAGTTCCCTCCATCGTGTGGTTTGCAGCATCAGCCAGGCTCTGGGTGAGGAAGAAGGGCATCCCACTCACAGCCCGCAGCCTCTGTCCTCTTTTGCATGAGAGGAAACAGCCACCACCAGAGAGGGTGCAGAGTGGCAGAAGAAAGTATCTCTGCCACCACTTAGGGCAGACACCTTTCACAATCCAGCTCAAGCGTTCCCTTCCTACCAGTCACCTTGCGCAATGCTCTGGGCCAGAAAACTGTCTTCCAAACCCCTTCCACACCTTTGCCCATGCCGTACCTCCCACTTTGAGTGCCGTTTGTCCTCCTGACATGTCTCAAATCCTCACCCACCCTTCAAAGCCCAAAGCAAGGCCCTCCTTCTCCATCCCAGGGGCTGCCCTAGTTCGTAGATGCCAGGAGCAGCCAGGAAAAGCATGTGGGTTCCTGGGGACTGGAGCACAAAGTGGGTCATCAAGAAGCAGATCTTGTTTTTTATCAAGAATAAAATTGAATTCAGAACACCAAATCAACCCAGAACCCTGCAGACAGCAAATCCTGGCAGTGACCATCTGCAGGCATCACAAAAGCAAAGCAAGCATGACCACAAACCTCTGCAATCTTCTAACACCTGAGCAGCCGGCCACGTCCTGTGGAATGGGCACAGATGAACGAAGTTCTTGGTCCCCAGAGGCCCACGTACCACAAAATATGCACCGAGCATGTGGAAAAGGACATGCTAGCAAACCACAGATTTGGCCTAGAAACACCAACTCAGTCTTGAGAGCAGGAATTGCTTAGTTTTCTTTTTAAATATTTTCTTTTTCATGACAAAGGTACTCTGTATTGACTTGCAGAAAATTAGATGGGGGATGGAGAGAATCCTACTTCCAAATCCATAGACACCAATGTTAACATGTAGGGAGGCATCCTTTCATCCTACACAAATTAAAACAGAAGCAAGAACAAACTCTTTAGAATTCAGGGGCAGAGGGCAATAGAGTTCGACAGACCTAGGTGGGAGTCCCTGCTCTACCCTGCACAGGTGACCCTCATCTGGTCCTAGACCTGCCGTGCCTTAGGTCCCATCACAGAGTCAGGAGGACACTGATGATGCGTTTGGAGGCATGTGGACTGAATGGCACCATGCCTGTCACGGAACAGGCACTCAGAAAACGGGCAGCATTGCTGCTCCTCAGGGGATGATGTAAGTAGCTGGGATTCAGGGAAAAATTCTTCATGGGACTTGAAATAAATGTCCTCTTTTTCATTTTTAATTGTTTAATTTTTGAATAATTAATACATTCATATCGTTCAAAAATCAAACAGTTTAAAAATATCAATCCTGAAAACATGCACAGCCGCTCAGCCTCATCCCTCATCCATCTCTTTTCTCTCATTCTCCCAACAGGCAATCATTTTAATGAGCTCCCTGTGCATCCATCCACAGATTGTTGTTGTTAATACAACAAGCCTGTGCCAGTATAAATGCTTATTTCCCCACTTTTCACCACGGGTTGCCGACCAGGTGCACTGCTAGGCTCTCTGCTTTTTACAGGGAACACCAGGTCTTAAGGAGCTTTCCCAATCAGGAAAAGGAGAGCCTCCGTCCTCACTGCTTCTGACAGATGCAGCCAGGCAGGTGCTGGGAAGGTACTTGGTGGCAGCAAAGGCAGGATGGCCAGGGCCTCTCCTCCCACCTCCTGCACCGTCTGCAAGCTCTGAGTGCACCAGGGCCACTCCTCAGCCACTGGCCTCCTTGGCCCTCAAGGCCACAGCAGTTTGCTGGGCTGCAAGGCCTTCCACAAAGTCAGAGCCGGCTCTGGTTTCCAGCAGGGCCCCGTCCATGGGTCCTGACCCTTCCAGGCCATTCTGGGGTCCCTCCTTCCTGTGTGAAAAAGCTCCTGCCCAACCAGAGGACTATGGGGGATCCCAAAGTGACTGCTAGTGCCCATGGCTAGAGAACTGGCCCCACTCTTTCACCCAGAAATGCCTCCTTCCCTGGAAAAGAGCCATTAGCCTCCTCTGCCCAAAGAAATAATCCCCAAGTGAAAAATCTACCCATGGTGTCACTGTCCAGAATAATAAATAATTGGCAGTAACCTAAATGTTCGGCAATGGGGTACTGGACAAAAAAATCACAGCATGGTCACCAAATTCACAAGCTAGAGAACTGTGCGGCCATGAACAGTGGTGTCGCTGAAAATGAGGAACCAATATCCATAACCCACAAGTGTTCCTGATGGAGTGAGTTATGCTAAAAAAAGGGGAGGGTGGCAAAGTGTGAACAAACCTAGCGCTACTGAACCATACACCAAAAAAAATGGTTAAGATGGTATATTTTATGTTATGTGTATTTCACTACAATTTAAAATAAAATTTAAAATACTAGAAAAAAAGGAGGGAGGGCCATGCATGGTGGCTCACGCCTGTAATGCCAGCCCTCTGGAAGCCAAGGCAGGAGGATTGCTTGAGCCCAAGAGTTTGAGACCAGCCTGGGCAACACAGAGAGACCTCATCTCTGCAAAAATAAAAAATTTTTAAAAGAAAGGGAAAATACAAAATTATGTACACAATATGCTTGCACCTATGTAAGGCAATCTTATGCAAACACAGCATAATATTAGCAGTTGTGTGATGAGACTAAAGGTGCTTTTTCTTTTCCTATTTCTCTCCATTTCCCCACTTTCCTTTTAGGATCTTATATTAGTTGATTTTGTTTCTTTAGAAAGTATATGTGTGTGTGTGTATATATATATATATATATTTAAATGCCCAGGATAGAACAGTTGCCCAGCAAATGTCAGGCTCTCCTGATGCCCCTGGGCCATGGTAGACAGGTCTGGGGGTAGGGACAGGCAGCTTTATGACAGATCAAATTAGGGCCCCTCAGTCCCCTTCTCTGTAGCCTCATAAATGGGCACCTCAGTGTCTCAGAACTGGGAAGTGAAAAGGCACCAGTGGCTGAGTGCCACATAGGGAAGGGGCAGACCAGCCCGGCCCGTCCCACTGTGTGAAGCTGGTGAGTCACTGCCCCACTCAGCAGCGGTGCTGTCACCTGTTAAATGGGCTTGGGGAGGCTCAGCTCTTCCCAGTGTGGCACAGGGGTTTCCAGACAGAGCCAGAACCCAGCCTCAAAGAAGAGATACACCCACATGTCAAGGGGAAAGTTCAGGCCTATTGTCCCCATACCCCCTTGGTGGTTCCCACCCAAAGGGTAGGTGACGGTCACTGTAGTGCATGTGGCCCAGCCTCCCCAGGTCCTTACTTTTCCTTTTAACTACCCTAAAAGGAACAGGATGTGGATCTCAATAGAATCTGGTCCAGAACTAGATTTTCCCTCTTAAAACAGTATCTAATGACATCTTTGCAAAGGCCATTGGATGGACATACAGGTTGCGGGGAATGGGGGGCCTGGGAGGGGATGGCACAGTTGACATACTGCTCCTCTCAGAGCACTCCTTGCCTGACTCAGTTATTCCTGCAGCCCCGGCACTGGACTGTGGCTTCCTTCAGGTCAAGACAGTTTCATTCATCTGATTAGATGTTGTAGGGTGAAGAAGCACAGGGGTCCAGAGTGGACCACCTAGTAGAGAGCCCTACTCACCAAATATTTGCAGAATATAACAAAAGTGAAATGAAGTGCTAGGCACAGTGGCTCACGCCTGTAATCCCAGCACTTTGGGAGGCCGAGGCGGGTGGATCATCTGAGGTCAGGAGTTCGAGACTCAGCCAGGCCAACATGGTGAAATCTCATCTTTACTAAAAATACAAAAATTAGCCAGACGTGGCGGCACACGTCTGTAATCCCAGCTACTCAGGAGGTTGAGACAGGAGAATCGCCTGACCCCAGGAGGCAGAGGTTGCAGTGAGCCGAGATTGTGCCACTGCCCTCCGGCCTGGGCAACAGAGTAAGATTCTGTCTCAAAAAAAAAAAAAAGTGAAATGAAGTAAAAAATGGGTTCAGGAAGGGAGATGGACCATGGAGACATTCACTGTCCGTTCATTAATTCTATGAACACGTCCTCAGCCAGTACCCCACTCGTCAGAGGGTGTGCAGAGGATACAGACAGACGTTTCTTGCAATAATTTGGCCACCTACTGGGAGTGGAGCCACGACAAACTGGGGGCAGGGGGAGGACCCTTCCTTCTCTGGGCTTCCCGGCACCTTAGACTCAGTGCTAGGCAAGACAACATGAGGTCTAATGCCCTCTCCGCTCGGACAGCTGGTATTCTCAGATTCAACCTTGTCTCACTGACAGGTCCCACTCTGAGGCTCATTTACAAACTTCCTGCCAAGGGGTGATGCTCTTTATCATCTGCGTGTATCACAGAAATCACATTATCCCTTCCCTCCCCCTGTGACTGGTCCGCCCTGCCTCACTCCTACAGCAGCGTGCATCTGAACACTCGGCTGCAGCTAAAATCAGGCTATAAATAAATACTGTGTGGCCACACTGACAAAATTGCAAAAACAGGCCGACTGAGGGACAGGACTGTTTCTGCTCCCATGCTGAGTGTCCCCACTACTTCTGTGCCATTAC
The DNA here is from genome assembly GCF_028885655.2 of Pongo abelii. NCBI lineage: Eukaryota > Metazoa > Chordata > Mammalia > Primates > Hominidae > Pongo > Pongo abelii. Next base: position 80,296,263 of record NC_072001.2, on the reverse strand, counting down.
AGCTGCTTTTCAGACTGTTTCTGTCTCCTTCCTTCCAATCAGGCTGCTAGCTGCCTGTGAAACGTCCTCTCACAGTCCAGGTCCATCAGCATTTATCCATTGCCAACTGTATATCAGGTACTGTGCAAACTGCCACTAATTGCTACATCTATAGGCTAAAAGACCCCATGACCAAGCTCGTTAAAATTGTGGATGAAATTAGAGTTCATAGGACCTGAGTAAAAGCTAGGGGACATCTCCTAGGAGTGTAGTATGTGAGCTTTAAGGAAAGCTCTTAGGGAAATCATCTTTGGCTTCTGAGAAACCACTTTTGCTTCCTCCCTTACTGTGAGCTAAAGCCAGAAACAGCAGGGCTGGCTCCCCTCCTCTGCCCTGTGTTCTGTATGGGTGAGGTTGCCCAATAACTGAAGGGCTGTGATATCAAACATGATCTTTCTAGTTTAGCCAAAGTAGGGTCCGTCCACTCTGTCAGCTCTGTCGCCCAGACTAGAGTACAGTGGCGCAATCTCGGCTCACTGCAACCTCTGCCTCCTGGGTTCAAGCCATTCTCCTGCCTCAGCCTCCCAAGTAGCTGGGATTACAGTCATGAGCCACCATGCCCAGTTAATCTTTGTATTTTTATTAGAGACAGGGTTTCACCATGTTGGCCAGGCTGGTCTTGAACTCCTGACCTCAAGTGGTCCATCCACCTCGGCCTCCCAGAGTGCTGGGATTACAGGCGTGAACCACTGCACCCTGACTAAAAACCAGTCATTTCTAAACAGTGTGCTGGCAGGCTGAAGGGTTTAATGACAGTGCCTTGGGCTGGGGTGGGGGAAGGCCCGGACATGGGCCAAGCTGGCTGGGCTGTTCCTAATATAACACCTATGGTCAGAGTAGTGTGCCTTTTCTGTTTTACAGATTCGTCTAAAAATGAAGCTTCAAAATATTGTTCTAGCCACATTGTCTGATCTTCTTACCCCTCTGGGAGATAAGAGGGGTTACTTCTTATCTTACCCCGAAGCCAAAAGATCCAGTGATATGTCAGATAGAGAGAGGGATCCTGCGACAACACAGGTGCTGAAGCCAGACTGCCAGGGGTTTAATCCCAGCAGTGTGACCTTGAGCAAGTCTCTTAATAGCGCTGTGCCTCGATTTCCCCATCTGAATAAGAGAGATAATAGTAGCATCTGTTTGAAGGATTGAATGAGTGAATATGCATACATCTTGAGAACAGTGCCTGGCACATCTTTCGTGCTCAGCAAATGTTAGTTGTTATGCACTGGGATGGGCTGAGCATCAGGAAGAGGTATTAGAATCCAGAGCCCTGGGGCAGGTGATGCCTACAGTGACCTTTAGGGGCATCGGCCCAGACTCAGTGTGAGAAGTTCCCACTGGCTACTTCTCTCCTCTTCCTGCTCTGGCCTTCCCTAGGGAAACTATATGCCCACCCTGGGCTCAGGGAGCCAGACACAGAGAAGACCAGGTACTTGGAGGCCAGGAAGCCCAGAGGTGCGACGAGCACAGAGTGTGGGCAGGATGCCGCTCAGGAAGCTCCACAGAGGCTGGCTGCTTGCTTCTGCTGCTGCTGCTGCCACACCCTGCTCCCTTATACGCCACCCCTACCTGTGCCCAGATCCTGCCATGGAGGCTGCTCCTTGCCCAGCTCTGCCCTAGGGAAGGCAGGCCCAGGGGCTCTAGGACTGGACAGAGGTCTCAGTGATAAAAGAGTCAAGGGGTCCTGGCCTGCCCTGGGCTACAGAGCGGCCTGGGTTTCCAGACCCTACCCCTTCCCCCAACTTTGCACACCAAGGCAGGGCAGCAAGGTGCTGACTCACATCCCCCATCCCCCAGGGCTCCAGCTGCCAGCCTGGGCCCTGAGCATCCTGGTGCCTGGTCCTCCAGATGGGCTGAGGCAGCTCTGTCTCCATTGGCTTCTCTGGGCTGGGCCCACTCTATCTTTGTAGAGATGGGGAAACTGAGGCCCAGAAAGGCACAAGGTGCCCTCCCCACGTGGGGTCCTTTGCCTACTGTGCAGTCAGTGCAGAGGAAGCAGAACACTCACACGCCGGCCACAGGCCCCAAGTGGAGCTGGCCGGAAGGGAAGGGAGGCCTGGCTCTGTAGCTCTCATCCTCCTGGCTTCAGCCCCAGGAAAGGGCCCGGGGAGGGCAGGGCTGTTGGCTGGGGCTCCGCCGGCTGAGCCGAGGGCCAGAGTGTCCTCTTTGGGGTTGGAGGCAGCACCCCGGGACAGCCACATTCCCCAGCTCCAACCAGAAAGGTCTCAGCTTTTCCCCAGAGCCCTGGGCACAGCCAGAGCTGAGGGGCAGAGGGGTAGTCGAAGGACAGCTGGAAAAGTGCTGAGATGATCCAGGGGGTCCAAGCTGGGCTGCAGGCTACGTGGCCCGGGCCAAGCCACTTTACCTCTACCACTGGCTGGGCGCCCTTATTTCATGGGGGAAATGACTTGATTTAAGCCCGTGTTGAATTTAAGAAAGTAAGCAAGCCATTGCCCGCCTGGCTGCCTCCTTGAAGGATCCCCTAAGGTCTGCAAGGGACAAGGGGCTGGGTGAGGGGAACAGAATTACCATTTGGAGTGAGGCAAGGTGCTGGGAGCTTTAGTGCATTGGATCCCCTTGCTGATCCAATACTTTAGTTGGTGTGTTAATTTCTATTTTATCCCCATTATATAGATGGAGAGACTGAGGCTTGGAGACAGAAATGACTCGCCCAGCCTGTAACAAAGCCAAGACCTGAACTCAAGTTTGTCTGGTCTCTAAATCTGTGACCCCTCCTTTGCTGCCCCACACATCCTCCTCAAGCCCCCACCCATGTGTTACCCTCTTCTAAGGAGCTCCTGTTGTGGGGAGAGGTCTCCCAGAGGAGAAAACAGACGGGGCAGCAGAGAGGAGGACCCTCATTCACGGAGTCCACTTGCCTTCCAATCCAGAAGGGGTGGGGGGCCAGGGCCACCTCCATGACAATTAAGACCAAGAATCAACCACTATTTTATAAGAAAGCTCTCCTCTCAGAGCCGCATCCCATCACCTGCATGGAGATTTCAGCCTAGCTCTGCCCACTCCACTTGTTCAGTGCCCCCAGCCATCCTCACTCACCCAAAAGGCATCTTTGAACTGCAGCTGGGGCATCATCCTCAGGCGTCTGCCGCGGCAAAGCTCGCTCTCCTGCCACAGGCTGGCCTGATGGAGGGCCAGGCGCCAGCAGCAGCGTCCCAGTCCTGGCAGGGCTGGCCCAGGCCCCCCTTCCCGGCCGGCGCCGTCTGCAACACTCAGAAGGCAGCCACGAGCCAGAGAGGAGCTGCTGAGGGGAGGAAAAAGCTCAACCTGTTTTGTTTGGGGCTAGAATCAGCAGCAAAATGAGGAAGGAGTGGAGCTCAGTGATGGGAGGGCGGGCCCTGGTGTCCAGCCCAGCCCCTCACCGACCCTGCAGTGATGGAGGACACAGTCTGGGACCCAGGGCAGGCAGCAGGGATGCCAGCCCCGGGTGGGAGGCAGTGGCCAGTGGAAGAGGCAGGCTGGAGCTCGGGCCAGGCAGGCAGGCAGCCCGAGGCCTGCGCAGGAAGGTTTGTGCAACCTCCCCCGGGGCAGGCGCAGGGCCCTCGCCCACAGGAAGTGGAGTTGCTGTGCTCCCCTGTGCAGCCCCGCCTGCCACCTGCCATCCCGCTCCTGCCTCTGCTTGCCCCCTCCCGAGGTGCGGGCTCACTTTATTCCAGAGGCCATATGCTAAGGGAGCTTGAGGCCCACTGACAGTGTGGCCAGGAGGGGCCCAGGAACCCCAGGTGTGTCACCCGCCAGCCAGTCCAGCACCCTTCCAGGCTGGGCCCAGAGATGCCAGACTCTCCACCCCACACCAGCAGGCCATTCTGGAGGGGCTTACCCAGGCCTAGGGCATCTGTCATTCATCAAACCCTGGCTGCTCTGGGACCCAAACCAGGTCCTGCCCTCAAGGAGCCCACAGTCTGGGAGCAGACACAGCTGTGCTCTGGGGGGCTGTGAGCACACAGAGGCAAGGTGAGCAGGCAGCAAGATGAGGAAGAACAGCCTGAGGCCCCGGCACTGCCCCCCCCCACCACCACCGCCACCACCGCAAGTCTCCAGATTAGACGCTGTTTGGGGCAGAGAACCCCCCCCTGAAGATGGAGGCTTCCGGCTCAGTGAATGGGAATGGACGGAGAAAGAAACAGGATTATCAAGGCACAGAGTGGGGTGTTTGGAAACCCAGTCTGAGGCCCAGTTTTTGTTTAATTTTGACCCTACCCTTCAGGGGCTGAGGGACCTTAATAGACCCTCCAACTAGCTGAGCCTCAGCTTCTTCATCTGCCACACCCAGTCTTTGGAAAGAAGACGGTGTCGAGAATATTTCTGGAATTTCCAGTTTGGTGGGCAGGTGCTGGGGGCACTGTGTGGTACCACCTTAGGAAGAGCCCTGGACTAGAGCCCCAGCCCCAGCCCTGAGACGCCATGCCCTGCCCGCTCAGCAGAAGATGCAGCAGGAAGTCCTGAGCCCAGGGCGGGCTGGCAAAATGGGGTGAGTCAGGGATTGTCCACAAATCACCACCCTCACTGATGTCTGCCTTACAGCTGAAGGGGTGATAAGATGAGAGCTGCTGCAGATGAAATAGTTGAGCTCCCAAGTGCCCATTATGCATGCCCAGGGTTTAGAGAGAGGGGGCACACCCAGGCTCTGAAATAGCCACCCAAGAGGAAACACTTTGGGGAGAATTGCAGAGCAATGGGACTGCCCCCAGAAGGCCTTCACCTCCAGAAACCTTGGATTTGAGCTAATCTGTAAGGCGCCCCAGTCAGGTTTTTTGTTACTTGCAGCTGAAGACAACTAATAGTGTAAAAATCCGCTTGAACTCTGTAGGCCATAGAGTGAGGCAGGCTGCACCTCCCCTCCCAATGGCACCACCACCTCTGATAGCACTGGCTCAGCCTCCCTGAGCTCAGTTTCTCCATCCATCAGATGGGATGATGCCTCTAGGTCTGGAGCAGACTAGAGACCCTCTGTTAACAGAAGGCTCCTGCCTGCTTATTGGCAGAAATTTTCACAGCTGAGCTCCCTGCCGTGCCTCTCTAGGTGTCCTTCCCATCGCCTCCCAGAGACTTCCGCTCCGGCCAGGCCTCTTCCCTCTCCCCAGAGGCACCTTTCCCACTCCCACCTGCTCTGTTCCCAGCCTCCCTTCTGGCAAGCCTTCCTTGGTCTTCCTTAACTGGGCAAATCCTCCCACCCCTCAAAGCCAACCTCAAGGCTCCCACACATGACGCCTTCCTTTCCCGATTGCACTCGTCCAGCCAGGGCAGCCCCGGATGGAGGGCCATGCTGGTGACGGGCTGGAGCAACTGGGGAAGCAAGTAATGTGAGGAACCTCTGGAGAGACTCTGCAGTTCTCTACTAGAGAGGCCTTCCTCCTCCCCTCCCTTCCACCCTTACCTGTTGCAGGTCTCCAGGCTGGGCGACCAGACAGCCAATTCGGCTTTGGAGTACTTACCCAGCACCAGGTACATCATTCTGCTTTTCACACGGACCGCCTCAGTTACACTGTCATTATTCCCACTTTACAGAGGAGCAAACTAGTGATTGAAGAGTGTAAGTAACGCACCCAAATAACAGGCAATAAGCGGAAGGCTGGGCTTTGGTCCTAGATCTGTATGAAGCCAAAGCACACGCTCTTAACTTCTACGGTTGTCTTTTACTAACAGCCTTCTATTCAAAGAGCGTTTCATTGTTCCTTTCTCCGGTTCTACCTCGAGACCCTCTCACCCAAGTTGATAGATGGAAAAACAATCTAGGGAAGCCACTGGGGCTGATGGTGCTATGGGGATGAGAGGCCAGCCTTTAGCACATGCTATTCTGCAGTCACTGTGTTATTTGCATCAGTTGAGGATGCTTTTGGCTGCAAAGAACATAAACCAGAGGGTCTGACACAGAGGGCATGTGCTGTCATCTACACAAGGGGGCTGGAGGCAGGGCAGCCTCCAGCTGTGGTACATGAGGGCTTCAGCTCAGTCTCTCTGAGTTTCTCTTGTATTTACGATCTTCCTCCTTGGGCTGGAGGCCAAGGAGCTGCAGCAGCTTTCTACAACTCCAGACACAGCCACAAGCAGAGAAAGAAAAGGACATCTGCCCTTGTGTCTCATTTTCTCCAAAGCCCCTGCACCCTCCCTTCTGGCCAGCTCCCCAGGAGACCTTCCCCTGTGTCTCCTTGGCCCAAAGTGGGTCACGTGCTCATACTTCCCCATGGTTGGTCTTGCGAATGGGCAGCCGGGGATGCTGAAAGCCAGCCACGTGACCACCACAACCTTCTCCTCGGCCCAGGCGCTCAAGCACTGCTGAGCACCAACTCCTGCAGGGTCCTGCTGGGACTGGGGTCTCAAGGGGAGGAGACTTGGTTTTTGCTCTGAGGGGCCTACAGACTGACAGACAGGTTCTGGGGAGTTCTGTCTCCATAAGGAGTGGCTCAGAGCAGGTGAGACCAGAAGAAGATATTGTGATGACTTCGACAGGAATGAGGTCTGGTTGGGGTAGGTGGGGTGGGGCTTGAGTGGATTGGTGGGATGTCAGGGAGATGGAGGAGCAAGACTGAGATGTCTGAGTGCCCCTCAGAAAAGAGTACTGTCTTAGGGGGCCCCTACTCACACCAGCCCCACCCACACCCAGGCCCAGGCCTTTGGGGAGAGGAATCCATTCCTGAAAATCACCGCTTTTTAGTGACTGTTCCAGCTGCTTCCAAACAATTTGCCTTGAGGTCTGTGCAGTTGTGCCTCAGGCCAGGCTGTGGGGGCATCCCCTTCCCAGGCAGAGCCCCTGCCTGTTTTGCCTGGTATCTGAACACATCTGCTTGAAGAATTCAAGAAGCAGTAGCTCCAAGGATTGAGAATAAAATGCAAAATCAGTTTTTATAACATTTATTGTCACAGCCCCCACCACTGACTGGCAGGACTCAGCTCCTGAAGACACTTCATCCACAGAAACAACAAAACCAGTAACACCAGCTGCCACAGAAGGAGGATCAATATTTACAGGACCTCTATCAATTTCACAAGCTTGATCTCACTGATTGCTCACTGCCTGGACAGCTACATAATTTGCAGGGCCAGTGCAAAATAAAAATGTGAGACCTCTTACTCAAAAAGCAGGGACAAAATTGCTGTTAAAGGTACTAATATATAAAACTTGTTTCTTTACTGCAGTCTCTCTCTCAACCTGGAATGGTGTTTTTGATTTGTTATTTAACGTTACACTCCCTTGGGCATGGGAATATCTGTGGGACAACTTGCCCCGCCCCACCCTCTGACTTGACTCAGTTCTGTGTGAAATTCACCAGTTGCTGGAGTTCTCCTCCTGTCAGCCACCACGCTGACCTGCGTTCTGCGTTCCCCAGCGGGGGTTGGGGAAGTCAAGCCAGGCATTGCCATTTCCCACGGACCTGACTCACCAACCCACAGTGGACAGGCAGTCCCCAGGGTTGTTGCAAAGTCCAGGCCAGGATGCACTAGGAACCTGGGTCAGAAGTGAGTGAGAGGCTCAGCCCCGCTGAGTCACCTGTTGAATTTGCCATGGTGTTGCCAGCCTGGGGCAGGGGCCACATTGCCATGGCCAATCCTCAGATTCTACCAGGTGTGCCCTTGACTCTGACTGTCCCCATGCCTGCACTCAGGTCTCTGCTGGGGGCACAGTGTGGCAGTGGTTGCTAGGCAGAAGTGGAGAAGGAGACTGAGAACCAGTCCAGGGGAGGCAGTTGGAGGCAGGACCACAGGAGCTAAGGCTCCAAGTCCTTGATGTATGCTTCATTGTCCCACCAGACTGTACTTAAGACAAGCAAATTCAAAAATAATGTGATTAAGAATTCCAAGACGGCAATCTCAGAGCATTAGACCCCAAGTACAATTTGCTTACACGAGTTGTACATCTATGAAACCAACCCTGCTCACTCCTGTCTGCTCTCCACACAGCAGAGTGACATTTTCAGATCCACATTTGGTCATGTCAACGTCCCACTGTCACCTTGCCATGATTTTCCATTACTCTCAGGACAATGGTCATTGCCCTTATATGGCCTACAGACCCTGCATAATTTGGTCCCAGCCTACTCTTCAAAACTTCAACTCACATTATGCCTCCCTCAATTTCTGGTACTGCTTCCTGGACCGTCTTTCAATTCCTCCATCCTGCCTCATTCTCTTCTACCCCGGGTCCTTCACAAATGATCTCCCCTCTGCCTGGAAGCTTCTTCCCATTCCATCCTAGACCCTGTCTTGGCCCAGCTAACTACTCCTTATCTCTTGGCCCTCTTATCAAATGTCACCTCTTTAGGAAAGTCTTTCCTGACCAATAAATTGATGGACAAATGGACAAAATGCAGGCAAGATGGAAAGCAAATAAACATCATTTTTCTTTTTTCCTTTTTTTTTTTTTTTTTTTTTTGAGACAGTGTCTCGCTCTGTCGCCCAGGCTGGAGTGCAGTGACACAATCTTGGCTCACTGCAAACTCTGCCTCCCAGGTTCAAGCAGTTCTCCCAGCCTCAGCCTCCCGAGTAGCTGGGATTACAGGCATGCACCATCACGCTTGGCTAATTTTTATATTTTTAGTAGAGACAGGGTTTCACCATGTTGGCCAGGCTGGTCTCAAACTCCTGGCCTCAAGTGATCTGCCCGCCTTGGCCTCCCAAACTGCTGGGATTACAGGTGTGAGCCACCGCACCTGGCCAAATAAACACCATTTTGAAGGAAGTTCAGCCAAGTTCTCAGGGGCTGGAAGAGAAGACGTTGTTGGGGGAATAGCCCTCAGAGGTGAGGCTGACACCAAGCTGGAGGGTGGGACTGCACTCTGAGGGTCCTAAGATTCTAATTTGTTATCCAGGAAGAATCTAAAGCAAGAGCTTCAAGCCTTCTGAAGAGGGGCAGGGGCTGGAAAGAAGAGGGAGAGAAGGAGGGTCTAAAAGCTCTTTGGTGATATTCGAAGAGCCAGGAGGCCCTTGCCATGAATTTCATTTGGAGACAGCATTGCCACTGGTCCAAGGGGTAGGGCAAGTGACGCACGCTTCTCCCTTCTGCAGGGGAGCATCTGTCCTGCAGGAGTAATTCTCAACCTGCCATCAGCTTATGGCCAGAAGGGCATCCATGAGTCGGCCATTTAGACCTCGGTGTGTGCACTGTCATGAAGCTGCCCATGGCTGTAGGGTTGTCCACCCATCCCATGGCTGAAGTGGGATGTTCCAGCACCTGGCCATGATGGTTCACTGTTGCTGGGGGAAATACCTGTAGGGTCCCTCCAGGTGGCCAGAGGCACATGCCCACTGTACTGGGGCAACCACTGTCCACCCCACTTACCCTGTCCCAGAATGGAACAAGCTCCACTGAAACACACCCACCAGCACTGACTGAGCCTTCCTGTCTGGGAACATGCAAATGAACAAGCTCAGCCCCTGCCAGTCTGGTGAGGGAGGCAGCCTAGGAAGGGAAAATGTGCTGAGCGCAGACAACAGAGAAAGGCTGTTGAGGAGCCTGGCCTGGGAAGTCCTCCCAAAGGAGGGGAGCTGGGTCTTGATTAATGGGAAAGAGCTCACCCGTGAGGCAGGAAGGGAGTTCCAGAATAATGCTAATAGCCTACTAGGGCTGTGCTGCATCAGGCTCTGTTGTAAGCACTTCCCATGCCTTATGTATCACTTAATCTTCCCAACAACAGTGTGAGGCATTACAGCCACATTCAACAGATAAGGAACCTGAGGCTTAGACAGGTCAGTTAACTTTTCGGAGTCCCATCACTAAAAAGGGTCTTTCCTCCCCAGAGTGTGGGGCTGGCAGTGAGGGGCCAGGGCCTGGGGCAGAAACAGGATGAGGAAGAAGGGAAAAGCAAGTCCCCGCTGAGGAGGAAGTGCAGAGCCCATGCGGGGTGGGGGTGTGGCGCTCAGATGGAGGCTCCCCTCCTCTGACTCCAGGAAATATCCTTGCCCCAGAGTCCTCCACTGGGGCTGAGGGTGTGGCCCTTGGCCTTCAGGATGTGATATAGTTTGTTTTTCAATTTGCCCCCAGGGACAGCAGTTGCGAAAAATAAGGCCTCTTCCCACTCACACAGCTCTTCTGAGTTGATGAGGAGCTTTCAGGTTTACTAATTTGCAGCCACAAGAGTATGACTCTGAGTTTCCAAGCATTATCAGTCATCAGAAGCTGAGTGCTGGTCAGGAGTCTTGAAAGACAGCAAAGAGGTGCAAAGTGGCCCTTCGGGAGGTGGCCCAGGAACTGGTGGGCATGGGGAAGGGGCCTCAGTGAGTCCCAGGAATCCACTGCCACCCGCTCACTGGTCAGAGGGTGGAGGCCTGCAGTGATGGAAGAGCCTGCAGGGACCATCTGGAGGTGCCCAAACAGCACAAAGCCTGCCTACCAGAAGTGGGACTTTGTTTAAAAAAAAAAAAAGCAAAAGGCCAAGTCCCAACCTTGGCCCACTGACTGGGTGGGGCCGGGGAGTATAGATTTTAGGTTTCATAAGTGAGTCAGTCATACACCTTGGAGGAGAACTCCTGCTATTGCCTTACTTTGTCATTTTACAAATGGGAAAACTGAGGCCCAATAATTGGGGGTGGCAGGGCCCAGAGGGGGACCAGTAGAATGATCTCACTGACAGAGAAGGAAAGGCATAACCATCTCCCACCACCCCACCGCCTTTTCTAGCCTGTTTTGTTTTGTTTCCATTATGGCAGCTGTCTCTCAAAATAGCTTCAAAAATGTGTTTCTAGCATCCTCTCCCCCATTGGGTTGGTTTTAATTCAGGTGGAAAATGACTTGTTCACAGTAAGGCAAAGCTTGATTTCAGCCCAGCTGGTGTTTAATTTTCTCTGAAAACCTAGGATTCAGAGGCAGGAGACCCCAACTTCAGTCTTGGCTGGGCTAGAAAATCAATAGGCAGAGACATGTGGTGGGCCTATGTGCAGGCAAAGGGAGTAGCATGTGCTGAGGCTCGGAGCAGGGAAGCCCCAGCCTGTCCAAGGAGTGGAACTGGGGGTGGGGGGAGGGGGCAGGGGTAGATGACCCCTGGAGTCAGAGTTGGAAGAACTCCAGCCTCACTTCACTGAGACTCAGTTAACTCATCTGGAAAACAGAAATGATGAGCCTACATATTTAAGCAGGTGGCTTGTTTAAAGCTTAAACAAGATTCTGGCCAGCCGCAATGGCTCACGCTTGTAATCCCAGCACTTTGGGAGGCTGAGGTGGGCGGATCGGTTGAGCTCAGGAATTCAAGACCAGCCTGCGCGACAAAGCAATATCCTGTCTCTACAAAAAAAATTAGCTGGGCATGATGGCATGTGCCTGTAGTCCCAGCTACCTGGGAAGCAGAGGTGACAGGATCACTTGGGCCTAGGAGGTTGTGGTTGCAGTGACCTGTGTATAACTGCACCACTGTACTCTAGCCTGGGTGACAGAGTGAGATCTTATCTCAAAAAAAAAAGAAGGAAGGAAAGAAAGAAAGAAAGATAGATACATGCCTACGCCAGTGTTTGATAACATGAAAAGGCACCTAGTCCAGGTTCACCCACAGTAGACTCACAACCAGGGTGATAACTGTACCTTTAGACCTGACAGTGTTGCTGCTGACAGCCCTGTCTGCTCAGCTGGAAAAGCCTCATTCCCAGGACTTCAAATCGTAGAACCAAACTGAGGAGCGGCTGGAAGCCAGAGTAGCAAACAGACTTCCCAGCCCCATGAAAGCCCACATCCTCAGGGAGCAGGCACTCGCTCTCTAGCTGCCTCCCAAGCCCCGCCCTCGTAGTACCTCCTCAGGTCATCTAGAAGAGGCAGGCTTTCTCATGTTCTTTTTTTTTTTTTTTGGTAAATTTTTATTTTGGTATAATTTTAAATTCAGAGAAAAGAGTACAAAAAACTCCTGTCTGTTTTACCCAGATTCATCAGACTGTTTAAATTTTACCTCAACTGCTTTATTATTCTCTATTTTTATATATGCATACTGATTTTTTTCTATTAGTTGGGTAAGTTGCAGACACGGTATCCCTTCACCCTTAAATTATTCAAGTGTATATTTCCTAAGAATGAGGAAATTCTCTTATATAATCACAGTACAGTTTTTTAAATTAAGAAATTTATCATCGGCCAGGCGCAGTGGCTCACACCTGTAATCCCAACACTTTGGGAGGTGAGGCAGGCAGATTGCTTGAGCTCAGGAGTTCGAGAACAGCCTGGGTAACATGGCAAACTCCTATCTCTACAAGAAATTAGCCAGACATGGTGGCATGTGCCTGAAGTCCCAACTACTCGGGAGGCTGAGGTGGGAGGATTGCTTGAATTGGGGAGGTGGAAGCTGGAAGCTGCAGCAAGCCTTGATCATGCCACTGCACTCCAGCCTGGGTGACAGAGTGAGACCCTGACTAAAAAAAAAAAAAAAAAAAAAAAAGAAGAAGAAGAAGAAGAAATTTAACATCAATATAAGGCTATTGTCTAATTTGCACTCCATATTCAAATTTACTTTCATTAATTGTAATGTCCTTTAAAATTTTGTGTTTTTTTCTCTTGGTCTCCTTAATTCTGTGACAGTGCCCCAGTCTTTCCTTGACTTTCATGACCTCGACACTCTGGAAGATTGCAGGCCAGTTGTTTCATAGAAAGCTTCTCAATTTGGGTTTGTGTCAAGTGCTTTCCTCATGATTAGACTCAGATGATGTGTTTTTGGCAAAAGATACCACATATGTGATGCTGCATCTATCTCAGTGCATCATAACAGGAGGCACGTGATGTCAATTTGTCCCACTATTGGTGTTGTTAACTCTGATCACTGATTAAGGTAGTGTCCACCAGTTTTCTCCACCTTAAAGCTACGTTTTTCCCTTAGTCATTTGTAAGTATCTTGTGGGGAAATCCTTTGAGACTATGTAAATACATAGATCATGTTTCTCTTTGCATCTTCGCCCATTAGCTTTAGCATCCGTTGGTGATTCTCCAACTCCATCATTCCATCTACATTTATTATACCGTAAGGAAGAATTTTCCCTTCTCCCAACTATTTATCCATTTAATTATATTAGTGTGGGCTTGGTAAGTTCTATTTCATCCAATGAGATATAATCTGTTACTATTATTATTTATTATGATGCTCAAATTATCCCAGATTTGGCCATTGCGAGCCCCTTAGGGTGGCTTCTGTTTCCTTCTGTTATGGCCTCATCATTTATTAAGCACTTCTTTACTTTCTGGCACAAGTTTTCAGGCTTATCTTGTAAGTTACCTGCCCCTCGCTCTCAAATCAACCTTTCTCCAAGGATCCCTGGTTCGTTTCAGTGGTGAGTCCAGAGCTCTGGCTCTTAACTCATTATTCTTTACCTCTTATCTCCTAGAAATTGTTTGGAGTAGACCTTGATGAGACAGTTGAGGATTTTTTTTGGTTTGTTTGAGACGGAATCTTGCTCTGTCACCCAGGCTGGAATGCAGTGGCGCGATCTCGGCTCACTGCAACCTCTGCATCCCAGGATCAAGTGATTGTCCTGCCTCAGCCTCCTGAGTAGCTGGGACTACAGGCACCTGCCACCACGCCCAGCTAAATTTTGTATTTTTGGTAGAGACGGGGTTTCACCATGTTGGCCAGGCTGTCCTTGAACTCCTGACCTCAAGTGATCCGCCTGCCTCGGCCTCCCAGAGTGCTGGGATTACAGGTGTGAGCCACCACGCCTAGCCGACACTTGAGGTTTTGTATGAGCAGATGAGCCAAGCAACTTTAGCTTATCGCAGGTACTGAACCCCTATGAGTACCTATGGTTTGGTGGAGCCTAGAGAAACATGCGTCCTTTTATTATTATCACTATTAACAGAAATAAGCATTTTTCCTTTTTTTTTTTTTGAGACAGAGTTTCATTCTTGTTGCCCAGGCTGCAGTGCAATGGCACGATCTCGGTTCACCGCAACCTCTGCCTCCTGGGTTCAAGAGATTCTCCTGCCTCAGCCTCCCGAGTAGTTGGGACTACAGGCATGCGACACCACCCCCAGCTAATTTTATATTTTTGGTAGAGACGGGGTTTCTCCATGTTGGTCAGGCTGGTCTAGAACTCCCGACCTCAGGTGACCCACCTACCTTGGCCTCCCAAAGTCCTGGGATTACGGGTGTGAGCAACTGTGCCTGGTATTTTTCCTCATTCTTACTCACTGAGCCCCCACTCTGTGCCAGGCTGGGAGGAAGCAGCCCAGCTCATCAGGTACTTCATGCCAGGCTGAGGGATTGGACTTCAAGCTAAGGGCACTAGCAGGGCACTAAAGGCCTTGAAGCCAGATGCATCCTCCTCTTGAGGACTCAGGTCCCATGTCTTTCGGGCTACCTCCTTACTCCCGACTTCACGGCCTCATGGCCAAATCCACAGAAATAGGAAAAGAAGGGAAACAATGATCTTTGCTTTAAACAGAACGACGTGGCACCTTCATCCAGCAGAAAGCATATTACCAGGCCCAGGAGCTAGCACAGCAGGAGGGAAGGGAAGTGGTGAGATATGTCAAGCCAGATATTTCAAAACTGCCAGGCCAGAAAATCAGGAAGCAATGGACTCAGAGAATCTGACTCTCCTAATTGGGACTCCTTTAGTACAAACACAATGACTTATTTTCTCTATCCACCTTTATCAAAGCATCTGTCCAAAGCATAGGTTTGTATTCTCTAAAGTTTGTCTCTCTGCCATGTACAGTTGAGAGGGTGGTTCACTGCTTAAAGTGTGATAGACATGGAGATGTGCAGTCCAGATTCCCCCTTCAAGGAAGGACCTGCTGCTCAGCTGCAGGGAGAGAGGTCATCAGACAGTCTCAGCTTTCAGTTCCTCCAGAGCCTGCCTCCACTGCTGAGGGCCACCTCATCTCAGGTTATGCCGTTGCTGGGGTAGCCTACATCTGGTGACTGATGGTGGCAGGAGTATAGAGGCCCATCCACTTAGATCTGACGCTGGACAACTTTGATGAACACTGCTGGTTTAGCTGAGACTTTGCTGAGCTGCAGCACAGGTCAACTTCCCTCTGCCCAAGCCTGCTTCCCTGCTCCTTTCCTAGCTGTTGACTGCTAATAAACATCATATGCCTCAAATTCTGTCTCAGTGTTTCTGCTTCTGCAGAACCCAACCTGAAACACAAGGGTATCCAGCCAAGGGAATGAGTGAGGTCTGAAAACGAGACCTTATTCTTCTAGCCAAGCGATATAAACATGAGACTTCATCAGCCAAAGCAGGCCACATTTTCTAATCTTCATTAAGGGACAGTGTGAATGGCAGGGAGCCCAAGACAATCCTCGCCCTGCCTTGGGGCTCCCCACTGGGCACCTCCCACCTCGGCACTCCTCTCACCCGTGCTCCCTCTGTCCATCCCCCGCTGCCTCCCCTCCCACTCCACCTCTCCCCCGACACCCTGCTGTGCTCTGGCTGTGGTCACTCTCTTTAAGCAAGCCCCCTCCCTCTGGATTTTCTTCCAATAATCCTCCCGAAAAGGCTTCCCATTGCTCCAAGAGACTCGGTTACACCAGCACTTGTCTCCTGTCTCCTGCAGAGGAGCTATGTATGTTGCTAGGTTTTTAAACTTATGCGGAGGTCCAGAAGGAGGGTCGTCGATCTCTTCAGGACACTGCCAGGCCAGAGGTTGTCCAAGATCGAAGGACACCCAGGAACTTCTGCAAATGGGTAAACCAGAGTGCAGTAAGGGTGAGGTTCTTGTTCAGGGTCACACAATGAGCTAGTCATAGAACTAGGCATTGGGTGTCAGAACTTCCTGGGACCCATTCCTGCCCATTCCTCTGGCCACCTAGTAGCTGGATTCACCTTATGTCCTGGTACTGAACCAACCCTTCCCTTTGGACCTCATCTTCTGGTCTTGACCTTTCCTGTCCACCCCTCCTCTCCCCAACCAAGCTCTCTCCCTCCCACTCCTTCCCAGTCCCCTTTTTTTCCTCTCCCAGGCAGCCTGACGATCACTTCCCCACTCTGTTTTGCCCTCAGAGCCCTTTGCTCACCTTCTCTGGTCTCAGACCTTGGTGTTGGTTTTTGCTTTCTGCCCATCTGCCTGAAGGGATCCTGGGGGCCCTGGCTGGGTCAATGTAGGGACACACATGCCTGGGTTGGTGGGTCTCACTCTGCAGCTTCAGCTTCCAGAGGCCAAACGTTTACACCAGTCCCAACCAAGGAGATGCCATGCTATCGCGATAAACAATTGCTGTGCTCTTCTGTGTGCCATACCCTGAGCTGTGTGCCGTGCATTCAAGGGCCTTGGTCCTCACAAAACTGCTTGAGGGTAGTATTATCACTTCCATCACACGGACGAGGAAATGAGTCTCAGGAGGTTGAGGCCACGTGGCCACAGCTCTGTGATTAGTAAGAATCCCAGAGCCGTGTGATTGAAAACATTCCATGCCCACCTTCTCTTCTTCTGTAATTCCCACATCTTCACACAGATGCAAGGACGAGGCCATAACTGTGACTGGACACACCGGAAAGCCATCTCAGAAAGTCACTCAGGCCATAAGTATCGAGGGATTATTAAGAGATTTTAAAATGTTCACACATTGTGTCCAGAATTTCCAAGACTAAAAATCTACCCCAAGGAAATAAGAATCATGGGAAATAATTCTGTACAAAGATATTTGTAACAGTATTATTTGTCAAAGAAAAAACCTGAAAACGAAACTAAATGTCCAAGCCTACTTCTTACACCTGTAATCCCAGCACTTTCAGAGGCTGATGCGGGCAGATCACTTGAGCCCAGGAGTTTGAGACCAGCCTGGCCAATGTAGCAAGAGCTTGTCTCAAAAAAAAAAAAAAAAAAAAAACATCAAAAAATTAGCTGGATGTGATGTTGCATACCTATGATTCCAGCTACTTGGGAGATTGAGGTGGGAGGATCACTTGAGCCCAGAAGATCAAGGCTGCAGTGAGCCATGATCACACCATTGCATTCTAGCCTGGGCGATAGAATGAGACCCACCCCCCAACCAAAAAAAAAAGCAAAAACCTAAAAACTATGGCATTGCTTTACAGAAAATACATCACAGACATTGAAAATGTTTACCAAGAGTTTTATAATATTATAGGGCAAATGTTTATTACATAATACCAAATAAAAATAGCAGGTTAGGCTGGGAGTGATGGCTCACACCTGAAATCCCAGCAATTTAGGGGGCTGAGGCAGGTTTATTGCTTGAGCCCAGGAGTTCAAGATCAGCCTGGGCAACATGGAAGACCCATTCTCTACAAAAAATACAAAAATTAGCCAGGTGTCGTGACGTGTCTGTAGACCCAGCTACTTGGGAAGTTGAGGTGGGTGGATCACTTAATCCCGGGGCAGGGGTTTGGCGGGGGCAGCGGGGGGCGGGGGTGGAGGCTACAGAGACCCTATCTATAACAACTACAAAAAAAGCAGGTTAACAAAGACTGAATAGCCAAATAAATCTTTTTTTTTTTTTTTTTTTGTTTTTTTGAGACAGAGTCTCGCTCTGTCGCCCAGGCTGGAGTGCAGTGGCATAATCTCAGCTCCCTGCAAGCTCCACTTCCCATGTTCACGCCATTCTCCTGCCTCAGCCTCCCAAGTAGCTGGGACTACAGGCACCTGCCACCACACCCGGCTAATTTTTTGTATTTTGAGTAGAAATGGGGTATCACCGTGATAGCCAGGATGGTCTTGATCTCCTGACCTCGTGATCTGCCCACCTCGGCCTCCCAAAGTGCTGGGGTTACAGGCATGAGCCAGGGTGTGCGGCCAGCCAAATAAATCTTAAGCAAAAAGGATAAAGCTGGAATCATCACACCTCCAGCTTTACCTGACTTCAAAATTCACTAAAAAAATCTATAGTAACCAAAACAGCATGGTACTGGCATAAAAACAGACACATAGACCAATGGAACAGAATAGACAACCCAGAAATAAATCCATGTATTTACAGTCAACTGATTTTCAACAAAGCTGCCAATAATGTCCTTTGGGGGAAAGGACAGTCTCTTTAATAAATGGGTATGGGGAAAACTGGATATCTATATGCAGAAAAATGAAACTAGATCCTTATCTCTCATCATTAAAAAAATTAAATCCAAATTGATGAAAAACTTAAATGTAAGACCCCAAAGTAGAAAACTACTAGAAGGGACCTAGAAGCAGCTTCTCTGCTCCTTCTTGAATGTCCACCTGGTTCAGCCCGCCTGCCTCCACTCCTGCCTCCACCATGTCCATCAGGATGACCTAGAAGTCCTATAAGGTGTCCACCTCTGGCCCCCAGGCCTTCAGCAGCTGCTCCTACACGAGTGGGCCTGGTGCCCACATCAGCTCCTCGAGTTTCTCCTGAGTGGGCAGCAGCTTCCAGGGTGGCCTGGGTGGAGGCTATGGCGGGGCCAGCAGTATGGGAGGCATCACAGCTGTCATGGTCAACCAGAGCCTGCTGAGCCCCCTTAACCTGGAGGTGGACCCCAACATCCAGGCCGTGCACACCCAGGAGAAGGAGCAGATCAAGAGCCTCAACAACAAGTTTGCCTCCTTCATCGACAAGGTACAGTTCCTGGAGCAGCAGAACAAGATGCTGGAGACCAAGTGGAGCCTCCTGCAGCAGCAGAAGACAGCTAGGAGCAACGTGGACCACTAGTTCGAGAGCTACATCAACAGCCTTTGGCAGCAGCTGGAGACTCTGGGTCACAACAAGCTGAAGCCGGAGGCGGGGCTTGGCAACATGCAGGGGCTGGTGGAGGACTTCAAGAACAAGTACGAGGATGAGATCAATAAGCGTGCAGAGATGGAGAATGAATTTGTCCTCCTCAAGAAGGATGTGGAAGAAGCTTACATAAACAAGGTAGAGCTGGAGTCTGGCCTGGAAGCGCTGACTAATGAGATCAACTTCCTCAGGCAGCTGTATGAAGAGGAGATCCGGGAGCTGCCCTCCCAGATCTCCCACACGTCGGTGGTGCTGTCCGTGGATAACAGCCGCTCCCTGGACACGGACAGCATCATCGCTGAGGTCAAGGCGCAGTATGAGGAGATCGCCAACCGCAGCCGGGCTGAGGCTGAGAGCATGAACCAGATCAAGCATGAGGAGCTGCAGACGCTGGCTGGGAAGCACGGGGATGACCTGCTGCGCACAAAGACAGATCTCGGAAATGAACTGGAACATCAGCTGGCTCCAGGCTGAGATTGAGAGCCTCAAAGGCCAGAGGGCTTCCCTGGAGGCCGCCATCGCAGATGCCGAGCAGCGCGGGGAGCTGGCCGTTAAGGACGCCAATGCCAAGTTGTCCGAGCTGGAGGCCGCCCTGCCGCAGGCCAAGCAGGTCATGGTGCGGCAGCTGCCTGAGTACCAGGAGCTGATGAACGTCAAGCTGGTCCTGGACATGGAGGTCCTACCTGCAGGAAGCTGCTGGAGGGCGAGGAGAGCCGGCTGGCGTCTGGGATGCAGAACATGAGTATCCATACGAAGACTACCAGTGGCTATGCCGATGTGCTGAGCTCGGGCTATGGGGGCGTCACAAGCCCCAGCCTCAGCTTACCGCCTGGGCTCGAGCTTTGGCTCTGGCTAAGGGCTCCAGCTCCTTCAGCCGCACCAGCTCCACCAGCGCCATGGTTGTGAAGAAGATGGAGACCCGCGATGGGAAGCTGGTGTCCGAGTCCTCAGACGTCCTGCCCAAGTGAACGGCCATGGCAGCCCCTCCCAGCCTATCCCTCCTGCGGCTGCCCCAGAGCCTGTGGGGGAGGCCGAAGCCCACCCGCGGGGGGAGTTTACTGCCTGGGGTGCCCCACTTGGCCATGTCTCCAACTACAAACCAATTAGATTTTTTTTTTCTAAAAGAAAACTTCAGCTAGCTATGCCAAAATAAAAAAAAAGAAAGAAAGAAAGAAAAGAAAAAACTAAAACTACTAGAAAAAAACATAGAGGAAACACTTCAGGACATTGGATTTGTCTGGGCAAAGATTTAATGGAGACCTCAAACGCACAGGCAACAAAAGCAAAAAATAGACAAATGGAATTAGATCAAACTGAAAAGCTTCTGTACAGCAAAGGAAACAATCAACAGAGTGAAGAGACAGCCTGCAGAATGGGAGAAAATATTTGCAAACTATCCATCTGACAAAAGACTAATATCAAGAATACACAAGGAACTCAAATAACTCAACAGCAAAAAAAAAATCTCATTTCAAAATGGGCAAATGAGCTAAATAGACATCTCTCAAAGACATACAAATGGCCAATACGTATATGAAAAAATGTGTGACATCACTAATCATCAGGAAAATGCAAATCAAAACGGTGATGAGATATCATCCCATCCCAGTTAGAATGACTACCATAAAAATGACAAAAAATAACAAATGCTGAGTATGTGGAGAAAGAAGTCTTATATGCTATTCATGGAAATGTAAATTAGTACAGCCATTATGAAAACCAGTATAAAGTTTCCTCAAAAATCTAAAAATAGAACTAACATATGATCCCACAGTCCCAATACAGCATATACATCCAAAGGAAATGAAATCAGTATATTGAAGAGATATCTGCACTCCCAAGTTTATTGCAGCACTATTCACAATAGCAAAGATATGGAATCAATCTAAGTGTCTATCAGTGGATGAATGGATAAAGAAAAGCTGGTATACATACACAGTGGAATACTATTCAGCCAGAAAAAAAATGAAATCTTGACATTCACAGCAATACAGATGAGCATGGAGGACATTATGTTAAGTGAAATAAGCCAAGGACAGGAAGAAAAATACCACATGTTCTCACTCATATGTGGGAGCTAAAAAAGTTGAGTGCATAGAAGTAGAAAGTAGAATAGCAGTTACTAAAGCCTGGGAAGGGTGGGGGATAGTGAGAGGTTAAAGGACACAAAATCACAACTAGATATGAGGAATAAGCTCTTGTGTTCTATAACACCCTAGGATGACTATAATTAACAATTTGTTGTATATTTAAAAATTGCTAGAAGAGTGGATTTTAAATGTTCCCAACACAAATAAATGATAAATGAGCTGGATGTGGTGGCTCATGCCTGTAATCCCAGCACTTTGGGAGGCCAAGGCGGGCAGATAACAGAGTTCAAGAGTTCAAGACAAGCCTTGCCAACATGGTGAAACCCTGTCTCTACTAAAAATACAAAAATTAGCTGGGGATGGTGGTGAGTGTCTGTAATTCCAGCCAGTTGGGAGGCTGAGGCAGGAGAATCACTTGAGCCCTGGAGGTGGACGTTACAGTGAGCTGAGATCGCGCCACTGCACTCCAGCCTGGGCGACAGAACCAGACTCCGTCACACACACACAAAAAAATAATAATAGAAATGATAAATGTTTGAGGTGATTACCCTGATTTGATCATTACGGATCATATACATGTATTGAAATAGCACACTGTATCCCATAAATATGTACAATTACTACATGTTGATTAAAAATAATAATAGCTGGATGTGGTGGCACATGCCTGTAGTCCTAGCTACTCAGGAGGCTGAGGCAGGAGGATCGCTTGAGTTCAGGAGTTCTGGGCTGTAGTGTGCTGTGCTGATTGGATGTCTGCACTAAGTTTGACATCAATAAGATGACCTCCCAGGAGGGGGGACCACCAGGTTGCCCAAGGAGGGGTGAACCAGCCCAGATCCAAAACGGAGCAGGTCAGAACTCCCATGCTGATTGGTGGGACTGCACCTGTGAATAGCCACTGCACTCCAGCCTGGGCAACATAGTGAGACCTCGTTTCTAAAAAAAATTTAGGAAGAAATAGCAGGTTATAAAATTATACAGAAAGGTAGGTCTCAACCATAAAAAAGTGCTCTGCAGTTAAAAAAAAAAAAAAAAGGAAGCGTGACTCTTCAGCAGCTCCACTTCCTCAGGGTTCCCCGTGTGTCATGCACACACCTCTAACAGCAATTTCACTCTGACAGTGTCTCTTTGCCTTGTCTCTCTCTCTCTCTCTCTCTCCACTGGACTGTGAGCATTTAGGGTGGGGAGCAGTTGGGTCTTAGTTCTCTTTGATAGAGCAGCATCCAGGACAGAATCTGGCCCTGAGTGGATGCTCAATCCACATCTGTGGAATGAATGAGCAGATGAACGAAAGGAAAGGATGGGAAGGCTGGGCCAGATCCCAAGCCACTCACTTCCTTGAAATCAGAGTTCCCCCAACCCACACCCCACTAGGATTCTCTCCTAAAGCCTTTGGCAGTTTTGTTGCCTGGGAAACAAGAAGGCCCTTCTCAGCAGTTCCCCCATCATCCTATGCCTAGGGACATGGGGCTGGAGGCCTGAAAGCCACTCAGGAGCAGGCTCTTCATCTATCATTTCCTCTAACCCTCGTAGCAATAAAATATCAGAATTGTGATTTCTCATTAACATTTGCAGAAACTAAGCCTCAGGGGTTGAAATTTGCTCAAGCTCTTATGGTTAGTAAGTGGCAGAATTCAAATCTCCCTGTCTCCAAAATCCATATTCTTGTCTTAGAGACAAGACTGCAAAAGTGACCTTGGGCAAGCCCCTTCTCCTGTGTGAGCCTTGGTTTCCCCTCTGGGTAATGAGGCTGTGGATCCTCAGAGGGCTCAGCTATCCATTTCCACTCAGATAGTCCACAATAATAAAATGTCCCAACTCATCCCTCCCCAGCCTCCCTGTGTTACTGGAAGCAGCCTGTAACCTACCAGAATGTAGGACTGCAAGCTTGCCGAGCAAGGCCATGTTCACCTGGCTGGAGAAGAGCTCCTGTTTCTCCTCAGTGCTGGCAGAAAGCCCTGGGAGCATAAGAGCACCTCATCCGCAACTCACCTAAACAAGTGTGCATGGGGTTCCTGGCCATTGCCTCACATCCCCCCCACCTTAACCCCCTGGGTTGGCATCTGAGGGTTGTGGAGGGGCTTCATGCTGGCTTTGCTCAGGTCTTATGGCCAAGAGGCACCAAGAAACACAACATCTCCCCCTGCCCCTGTACACACCCCACCCTCAGGGAAAACCCTTATAATAACAGCCCGCACCTGCACAGTTTCCCACCTTAGCCTAGTGAGGTAACCAGGACACGGATGGCAGCCGCATGTTATAGCTGGGGATCCTGGGGCCCAGAAAAAGACAGTAATGTTCCAGAGACCACCCAGCAGTTAAGTGGCAGAGCTGAGACTGAGTTCCAGCCCCCAGGCCAGTATTTAGTGCTTTCCTTCCAGAGCCCATGTTTATCCAGGTCATGTAGCACATTTATTGACCCCTGCCACAGGCAGGGAAACATGACGTCATGGAATGGGCAAGATGCAGCCTCTGCCCTTGAAGGGTTACAGTTCAGAGGAGCAGAAGGATAAGGTCTCATGCAGGAGTTAATAAATGAAGATTAATAAGATCCCAAAACAAGTGGATGAGGTGTCAGAGCAGGGGGGTTCCGAGTGCTGCCCAGGAATGGCGGGCACAGAGTGGGAGCCTGCAGAGCCTGCTGAATGCAAGGCTGGCTGACTGAATGAGGGGCTGTTTCATTACCCAGAGGGATGCAGGAGGGTGGCGGGGAGAGGGGTTGAAGGAGGGAAAGACAACTGAGCAGAGGTGTGGCAGAGGGATGAGCACCCACAGTTTGACATACGTGCAGGATGCACCTCTGAAAAGATAAATAAAGCAGTAAAAATTCAGTAAGGCCACATTTTTGAACCACTTTAAATGCCAAGCCAAGTATTTTCAAAGATCCTCTGCAGATGAAGGCTGCTGTTATAGAATATGGTTTAGAAGCATTAATTTGGCAGCAACACAGTAACTAATCAGAGAAACAGCGGCAGCCCCTGGTGGATACGTGGGCAGGGTGAGCTGGAGGCAGGGAGGCAGATGAGGATGCTGGAGAGGCTGGGCCAGGGCCAGCCAGGGACAATGGGAAGGGAAGAGCTGGTGGGTGTCAGGGGCTGGTGTCTGACATCGCCTTCCTCTGATCCAACAGCTTGGCCTCCCTGCTGGCCAGCCTCAGCCTCACCCCATCAGGGGGTCAGTCCTGACCTAAGAGGAGAATAAGAAGGCAGCCAGCAGCCAGTCTCACAAGCCTTGCTGGTGGTCGGCTTCCTCTCTGGATGAAGCACATTAACACGGTGAAGTGCCTGGCATGGCCCCTGGCATACAGGACCACTCAGCACTAGACCCGGGCTTATATCTTTCAGACCCATAAGTGCCACTTCATCTGGATGAGGGACTCTTCCTCCAGCCTGCCAGAGCTGGAGTTAGGACCCTGAACCCCAAGCCGAGCTACATATGGCCCTGATGCCAGGAGCCACTCGGCCCTCCATGTGGGCCTGTGTCTGTCCCCCTCGTTCTTACTGCAATTAACCATGCTGTATTTGCTTACTTGTTGTTTGTCTCTGATATCCTCCAATGTCAGCTCTTCGACACTAAGACCCACACATCACTTGTTCACAATTATATCCTGCAACTAGCATGGTACCTGACATATACAGATATCAAAAATGGTTGTGGGATGAATGAGTGACTGTTATCCTCATAGTGGGTGCCCTTACCCAGCCAGGGGGTCATGCTTATTTCCTAAGGGTCTGCCACCCCCTCCACCTCCACTCTAGGTTGCCTCAGAGGCACTCGCACCCCCATGGGGTCCTACTCACCTCCCCACTCTCCTACCCTAATCTCACTGGACTTGTCCCAGGCTGTCCTTAACCATCAGAGTCATGCCATGGGTTAAGGGCCTAAAGGACAAATAAAAGTCCTTCCCCACCCCATCCTCCCACTACTTACTGTGTGGTGGTGTCTATTATACACAGAAGTGGTGGTTGTGTCTTTCTGAGATAGGGCCATCCTGGGGGCCACCAAGGAAGGCCCCTGCTCCCCTGCTAGAAGGAGGTAGCAAATGGAACTTCTGGGCCAGGCAGGGTAGGGGAGAGCTCAATCCCTCTTGGTCTGCATTTGGAAAATCTGGAAGAATAGGAGGAACTTCTGGAGCCAGGGGAGAAAGATGGCACTGAGATCAAGGCAGGAGACACCCAAGCTCTGCCCCAAAAGAGTTTTCCAAGTTTCGGTGCTGCCGGGAACAATTTCCGTCGTTCTTCCCCAAGCCTTTATCTCAATGGTCTTTACCACCCTCACTGGGCTCTGAGCCTGGCAGCTGCCCTTGGTTCAGGCTGATTCTTGGAGGCTGGAGGAACAGCGCCTCCTAGAGGCCAGGAAGGTGGGGCAGCAGAAGTCAGCAAGAGCCCCCTAGACCCCCTATGTCAGGGCTTGAAGAGCCTGGTGTCACAGCCAGCCTGGACATTTCTCAATTTTATTTAGCCCAAGAAGCCTGAGCTTCCTATGGTGGCTTCGGTCCAGCAGTTAGTGATGCTGTTCCCCTCAGACCCACCCCAGGTGCAGGGGCAGGTGCAGCGATCAAGGAGGCACCACCTCATCCCAGGGTGTCCCTGCTCAAGTCTTCCGCCTGCCCCGCCCTGCCCCAGGCCTCCTCAGTCTTGAGACAAGAGGTGGCTGCTCCCTATCCCGAGCTATGCAGAAGGGGCAAGCTTGGTGTGCAGGACTTTCCAGCGAGTCCTTCGGAGTTGCTGAACCGCTTAACTGGACCTCGAGATAACTTCTCCCAGAGCAGAGGGGTGGGGACTGGCGGCTCCTTAGCTGTAACCTTCCTACCCCAAATCCTGTTGTTTCGAAAGTTAATTCTGGAGCCACAGGGAGGATGAGAGGCATTATTGCTCTTCATACCTCCAGAAGTTCTCTTTCAGGCACAGGAAAGGGGTTTTGGCATCTGCCGTGCTTGCAGTTTTCCAGACTGAAACATCTGTATCAGTCTTATGACTCAGAAATTCTGTTCCTGTGCCTATGATGAGGGAGCGAGGGGCAGCCGGAGAGTCCCCTGGCCTGGGAGTAGATAAGGAAAGTGGGGTTGATGCACTGCAAGTACACACATTATGGATATAATGGATATATCTTAAAATCAAAGTGTTTAATGAGAAAAGTAGGAAACCAGGTGAGATTTTTATAACATAATGCCATTCCTGTAGTTAAAAATACATGCATAGACACGTGCTTATTTTTAGCACTGTGTTATTGCCTCTGGTGTTAATAAAATGAACACATGACTCTCTGGCACCTGTATGGAAAAGACTTAAAATACTTATTTTTAGGATATGAGGTGAACATGTTTTTGTCCAAAATCTGGACGTTAACTTCATACGCAAAGATGATTACATAACATCTCTCTTATGTTAAGGACTTTTTAATCTGGAACTTTTGCATAGTCACATAGTTGGAAGGAATTTTGGTGGTATTTTCAATAATTCAGTACTATTTTTTAAATGTGCTTGAAAATTCTATAAATTGACTTAGGAATACTATACTTAACTGGGAACGTAAGTATACATGCTATATTTTTACATATGTATATCCACGATATATTTTGCTCCCCAAATTATTTTTCATCTTCACATTGCATTGGCCCTGAGTTTGAAATAACAAGCTTATTCTAAGCAGAGAGGAAACTGGTGAAGGAAGATGATTTTGAAGAGAGTTTTGAGAAGTATTTATGTTTCTTCTCCCTTTAAACCTCTAGAAAATAATAATAGCCACAATATCACACTTAAAAACAATTAACAATAATTTTAATATAATCAAATATCCAGCCAGTGTTCAAATTTCCAATTGTGTTTTATATGTCATCAAAAAATTATTTTATTCTGTTTAGATTGTTTGAATCTTGATCTAAATAAGTTTTGCAGGTTGTGATTCTTTTAACTATCAGTTTCTTTTACATTTGTTTGTTTTTCTTTACAGCCTATTTGTTTAAGAAACTAGATAATTAGGCCCGGTGCAGTGGCTCACACCTGTAATCCCAGAAATTGGTAGGCCGAGGAGGGTGGATCACTTGAGCCCAGGAGTGTGAGACCAGCCTGGGCAACATAGCAAAACCCTGTCTCTGCCAAAAAACAAAACCAAAAATTAGCCAGATATGGTGGTGTGCACCTGTAGTCCCAGCTCCTCAGGGGGACTGAGGCAGGAGGATCACTTGAGTCTGGGAGGTTGAGGCTGCAGTGAGCTGTGATCATGCCACTGCACTCCAGCATGGGTGACAGACAAGACCCTGTCTCAAAAAAAAAAAGAAAAGAAAAAAGAAAGAAAGAAACTAGATCATTTATCCTGTAGAGCTTCCCACAGTATAGAATGACTGATTGCATACCCATTGTGGCCTTTAATATTTTCTTCTATCTCCTGTATTTCCTGTAAATTGCCATTTGAATCTAGATTTAGGTCCATTTTTTTGGCAAGAATACTTCATAGGAGGCCTATGAGGTCTGGTTATCTCAACTTGTGATATTAGCAGACATTGCCGATCAGTGCCACTATCCATCAATTAGGGATTGCCACATGGCGATATTCTAAGTCTACCATTTCTTTTTGATTTACGAGCTGAATTACTTCTATGAAGAGAAATGTCTCCTTATCTACTATTTGGTTACCCAGTAGTAGTTTGTACAGTGTAGGTGGGATAAATGCTCAATTATTTCTCTTTATCAGTTTATGAACCACTGAATACTCCAAAGGTGACCAATTAGATATGTTTTAGTATCATTACGAACTCATGGAGTTAAACATATTTGATGTGCTTCAATCCATTGCAATTTTTGCCTTTATTGATGCAAAAATGGTCCCATCTTTGGCCAGAGGGGGCCTCTTCAAGTTGACTCCTGAGTCCTTTGGACATCACCCTAGCTGCCTTAGAGAACTTTCTTGCCATCTGATATGGCCAATGTTCCAGTCACCTGTTGTCCATTTCCTGTCTCAGACCTGGAATCAATCACTTTTTCAGGGAACACTAGTTCTTTTACTGGGTATATTTCAAGAACACAATCTAGGTATTGGGGTGCTCATAGCTACTGAAATGCTTATTGTTCTTAGGTCTTTTCTGAGGTCAGAACTAGGAAATACATTTTTTCTCAATATAAATATAAGGCACATCATAAGTTCATACTGATACTTTCAATTAAATTTAGGTCTACAGGGTGTTTGCACAACCTCTTCCTTCTTCCATCTGTACCTCCTTTCTCCCATGTCCAGAATCTCATTTCCCAAAAACACCAGGAATTCCAGAATTAGAATTTCACATAATTTCTCATTTGCTTCATTCCACATTGCACACAACAGTCTCAGAACACCAATACCAAGTCTCCCATCAGCCAAGTGATGGCTGAAAACAATTTAAGATTTTCATTTGTGCATTTGCAGTTCTTTTTGTCTGCAGGCTATATCCTTTTGGGGTTGTACAGTCAAATTACTGTGTTTAGAACAGTTCATCTGTATACTGACTCCACCAACCAGATGCACATTATGTTTATTTGCTTCTTTTTGGGGGGATTCATTTTTATGTAATTTTTTTACTTTTATGAAATATTTACTCAGTTCCAAAGTCACATGTACAAAACAAGCTATCTTCAAATAAGCCCAGCTTCCATCCCTATCTCTTCCATTCTGCTCCCTCTCTCCTCCTACAGGTAGCCACTTTTCATTGCTTTATCCTTCCATTGCTTGTGTGCTTTTAAATATAAGCAGATACATTTACATGTTTATATATTTGCATCCCTGCCTTCCTTGGAGAACTATGAGACACACATTCCTTTTCTTAATGATATATTCTATATGGAAACAGTCTTCACTCCTTTCTCCAGCTGCCTAGTACTTCTTGGTATGGCTGTACCATAGTTTATTCAGCCAGCCTATTGACAGATATTTGGGTTGTTTCTCATTACAAATAGTCCTGCAACTAATTGCCTTTTTTTGTTATGTTTTATTTTGAGACAGAGTCTTGCCCTGTCGCCTAGGCTGGAGTGCAGTGGTTTGATGTGGGCTCACTGCAACCTCTGTCTCCCGGGTTCAAGTGATTCTCCCTCCTCAGCCTTGTGAATAGCTGGGACTACAGGCACGCACCACCACACCCGGCTAATTTTTGTATTTTTTTAGTAGAGACGGGGTTTCACCATGTTGGCCAGGCTTGTCTCCAATTCCTGGCCTCAAGTGATCCACCCGCCTCAGCCTCTCAAAGCGCTGGGATTACAGATGTGAGCCACCGCGACAGGCTTGCCTTTTGTATTTTGATCTGAGTTCATTTTAGATGCAAATCCTACACGTCCTTATTTCACAGAGTTTTTCTATATTACCAATGTGGTCAAGACTCTCCCCTGCTTAAAACCCATCAACAGTTTTTGATCATTCATAGGATAATGATCTAAATTCAGCTCGACAGACGGCACCCATCAGACCTACCTGGCCCCTCATATTGGTCTATCTTCTTGTCAGAGGCATTCAAACCAGAGTGACTCCATTTTGAGTGAGGGCTAGGAAAATGGGGCTGGGAATTACTGGGCTGCATTCTCAGAAAGTCAGGCATTCCTGGCCTCTAGATGTTTACAGTTAAGGGAAAAAATTAATAATGTTTACTAAACAGACCCAGACTTGGGAATGTCCAGATATCCTGATATCTGGAGAACAAAGGCATTCCTAATTTTGCTTTAAAGATAATAATATCGATTCTTGCAAAATATCAGAATTAAGAAAATTAATCCTTTATCACAAACCCTTGTAGCAGAGCACATCTCTCCATATACACAAGCATTGTACCCAGGGTGGACGCATTTCTCCTCTTACTTTTGGGAACGTCCTGCTCTGTCTATGGAGTAGCTGTCCTTTCACCACTTTACCTTCTTAATAAACTTGCTTTTACTTTGCACTGTGGACTTGCCCTGAATTATTTCTTGTGCAAGATCCAAGAACCCTCTCTTGGGGTCTGGATCAGGACCCCTTTCCTGTAACATTCTGGCCCTCTCTACCCAGCACCTCTCATGCCCCTCTCTACCCAGGAGGAAGCCCACACTTCCCTGACTCTGGGCTGCCCGCACGTGCTCTACTCTCTGCTTAGAAGGCTTGGTATCCTTCTTTTCTTCACCTGGCTAACTGTATAGCCTGTGTGAACTTATCAGTGTCAATTCATGGATTTCCAGGCTGTGATTTTCTTTCTTTCTTTTTTCTTTTCTTTCTTTTTTTTTTTTTTTTAAAGAAGATGAGGCCTTTAGAACCTGGGCTGTGATTTTCTTATGTCCATCTCCTCTGCACTGATGGCACCTTCAGAGCTGGGGCTGACTTAATATCCTCAATGGCTGGGCACAGTGACTCATGCCTATAATCACAGTGCTTTGGAAGGCCCAGGCAGGAGAATTACTTGAGCTCAGGAGTTTGAGATCAGCCTGGGTGACATAGCAAAACCCCATCTCTACAAAAAATTAAAAAATTAGCCAGGTGTGGTGGTTGCTCCTGTAGTTCCAGCTACTTGGGAGGCTGAGGTGGGAGGATCTCTTGAGCCCAGGAGTTCAAGGCTGCAGTGAGCTAAGATGGCACCACTGCACTCCAGCCTGGGCAACAGAGCAAGACCCAGTTTTATATATTTTACTGGGCTCACTGGGATTACAGATGTCAGCCACCTATATTTTATATATAGGTATGTTATACACGCATACATATATATGTATCTCCGCAGTGACCAGCAGAAGCCCAGTGGCTCTATGGGCTCAGTAAATGTTTGTGGAATTAATGAATACTTGTCTTGTCTTTCCTTTCAAATAAACAAAAACAGCTCCAGGCCACAGCCGTGTCTCTTGCCAACCAGAGAGGCAGCTGCACTATAACGAAATCTCCTTGGTGTTATTCTTTTTGTTATCCTTCTGAAGGGAAAACATTTTACTCTTGTTAGGTGTTTATGAGAAAGACTGGAGCTATCATCATTGTGGGGGTGGGGAGCGGGTGAGGAGGAGATTTTCTAACCCAGAAACTCAAGTAGTCCAAGAATTTTATGACAAAGTTCTGGTTCTGTTGGAAAAAACAGACTCAGAGCCAGCAAGTACTGGGCAGACAAAGGCAGGCTCTGGCTGGCGGCCCTGCCCTCTGTGGCAAGTCCATGGGCCGTCTCACATTTGGCCCCTTTAGAGTCTGGGAAGTCCCCCAGGTTCACCTCTGAGATCCCACCACCAGGGCAGGCTCTGACAGTCTCCTAGGCTACCTTCAAGACGGGTTTCCCCCAGCATGGCAAAACCAGTTCTACCCATGCCCTTCCCATTGGCCCAGGCTTTGGGGCTCCCTGCCTTTTCTCCTGTCTGCACCAAAGGTGGTGAAAGGCTCGGTTAAACTCAAATTGCAGCCTCTGCCATCTGCTGCCACTGTGATCCTTGACCCCAGCATGGAAAGCCCTCACTATGTGCCATCCCTGGAGAGGGGCATGCGAGGTATGTGGCTGCAGCAGCACACACACTCACATCTTTCCCCTTCCCCGTAAACATCACCACCTTGGTGACACCACATCCAAGGAAGTGTGTGGGCAGCTCAGGAAAAGCCTGGGAGGGGAGCAGAAGTTCCAGTTTGGAAAGTTCTCAAAGAACCACAGAATCAGAGGAGCTCCTGTCGGAAAGGACTTGATACTCACCCAGGATATTCCAAAGGGGTGTCCACATGGGAGGGCTCCAGATCCCTATCCCAGGGATCACCAAAGAGGCCCCGCTTTGATTGTTTTATAAATTGTGGTACCATGGTATATTATCTCATTCGAAGAAAGAGTTCTGCTTTAAAACACATTTTTAAAGTCTGCAAAATATTGACCCTGGTGCAGTTCCTTGCCTGATACAAGAATTGCCTTTACTATGGCATCTCTGTCACGTGGCCATACAGACTTACATACTCCCAGTGCCAGGAACTCCTTTTTATTCCTAAGATGCCATCCCATTGTTGGGTAGCTCTGTTTATCAAAAGGAGCCCCCAACTGTTTTTTCATGGCTCACTGCATATGAACTTGCAGGTTGTGATTGTTTTCTTGTTCTGGTCCTCTTCTACATGACGGGGCTGTGGCTCCTTGAGACAGAGCCCATATCCCTTCCCTCTCCCCAGCTCATCCCTTCTCCATATTAAGTGTCCTTAGATCTTTGGTCTGCTCCTTTGATATTTAACAGACCATTACCTACCCTAAAGGGACTCTCTTGTCAGAAGTAAAAATGTTTTATGGTTATCACCTCAATTTGCTCTGCCACTGTTTCCAAATAGCAATTGCTTTTCTCTTTAGAGTAAATGTCGTTGTTTTTCCGCTTGTGAGTTCTTGCCCCTTTTAAAGGTGTGAAGATTGAAGGCTGCCCATCCCCCAAATCCCCCCTTCTCCCACCCACCCCCACCCTCCCCCGCCACAGGTTTCAGATTTTTCTCCCTAGGCTTTCATAGCACTCCGCCCTCCCCACTTCCCTCCGTTCACCGTTGTTGCTGACAGGGTAACAGCAGCCTTACAATGAGGATACTTCAGGTGCACAGAATCGTGAAGCAAAGAATAAAGACTAAACCACAAGTAAAGCCATTTGATGAACCATCCCAGTAGAATCATGTTGAAATCGATGGTTCTGACTGTGCATGAGAATCCCCCAGAGGACTTGTTAAAACACAGATTTCAGGCCAGGCACAGTGGCTCACGCCTGTAATCCCAGCAGTTTGGGTGGCCAAGACGGGTGGATCACATGAGGTCGGGAGTTTGAGACCAGCCTGACCAACATGGTGAAACCCCATCCCTACTGAAAATACAAAATTAGCCAGGTGTGGTGGCACGTGCCTGTAATCCCAGCTACTCAGGAGGCTGAGGCAGGAGAACTGCTTGAACCCAGGAGGCAGAGGTTGCAGTGAGCCGAGATCGTGCCATTGCACTCTAGCCTGGGCAACAAGAGCAAGACTCCATCTCAAAACAAACAAACAAACAAACAACCCCACAGATTTCTGGGCTCGCTCGAGAGTTTCTGATTCGGAGGTCTGGATGGGGCCTGGGTATTTGCATTCCTACCCGTTCCCAGATGATGCTGATGCTACTGGTCACGGAATTGCATTTTAAGAGCCACTGGAGTACACGGCTATATTAGTCCATTTTCATACTGCTATGAAGAAATACCAGAGACTGGGTAATTTATAAAGAAAAAGAGGTTTGTTTAATGGATTCACAGTTCCACATGGCTGGGAAAGCCTCACAATCATGGTGGAAGGTGAAGGAGGAGCAAAGGCACATCTTCCGTGGCACCAGACAAGAGAGTGTGTGCAGGGGAACTGCCCTTTATAAAACCACTGGATCTTGTGAGACTTATTCACTATCACTAGATGAGCAGAGGAAAAAACCCACCCCCCATGATTAAATTACTTCCCACTGGGTTCATTCCACGGCATGTGGGGATTATGGGAGCTACAATTCAAGATGAGATTTGGGTAGGGACACAGCCAAACCTTATCAATGGCCATGGAGAAATATCCCCAAAGAAAGCAAGGTTGCAAGGCACAGAAGTGTTTCTAAGTGCCCAGCCTGGGCCTGCACAATCCACAGCTGCCTGGGCTTACCTGGGCTTCTTCCTGAGGCTCTTCCTCCCTCACCAGCAGCACCTCCTCACAAATCAAGTCTCACAGGGCTGGACACAGAGCAGCCGACATATCTAACCTTCTCCTGCTGACCATTCTATCTCAGAAAGTAAAGGAAACTTCTCCTTTGGACCCAATTTTGGCCACTAAAGAAAGAATTAACAAGAAAACAGCCATTCTTGTCTTGGAGGTGGCAGTATCTAAGCATAGTCTTGCCCTCCTCATGCATTTAAAACAGCTGTGTGTGTTAAATGCCTGCAGACATTTCCTGAAGACCTTAAAAAGGCAAATTTCAAAATTCTGAGAACACAGGTTTTCAGGATATGTGACGTCCAATGGATGAGAACTACTTTAAAGTAACAATAACAATCACAGCTCTGGAGAAAGAGAAGCCAGATCTGGGCTGACATCAGGGCAGAGATGTTAGGATTTGGAGGTTTCTGTTGGTTTTAAAATATTTAACACCACCTGAGCATCAAAGACTGACAACGAACTGTGAAATTTCCCAGACCAAGAGGGAAGGCAATTATGTTCAAGGGGCAGAGCTGTCAGTTGGTGGCCAATATATGCAGACAAGGAGCCTTCATCTTTGGCATCTTAACTCCAGCTGCTGAGTTCATCTCACCTTGCAGCCTTATCAAAGCTTTGCGCCTCCCTCCACCCTGGTTTTTGTTTGTTTTGTTTTTTGTTTTTTTTGCTTAGAAAGTCACTTTACCGAGATCCTGAAATGCCAACGTTTTCAAACCATCATCAGCTCTTATTAGAACTTAGATGGGCTTTAATCAGAATGTGTGTATTTCCTGTTTTAACCTTAAAAAGCAGCTGTGCCAGTACCTGCTGAGGTTTGATGAGGACTGTTTTATGACAGCGGGTTCCAGAGCTTTTCTTCGCTTTGTGTTTTGGCCATGCTTACCTCATCCTTCTCTTATTACCTAGCAAGGAAAGAATTTCCTTCTTTTTTTTTTTTTTCTTCTAGTCTAAACATTCTCCCAGGAGAAAAATCGTCGGTTTCTGTATTGACTAATAAGCCCAAAGAGCCGGTTAATAAAAATTAAAGTTCATTTAGAAATTCATGGTAGGTATGAATCAATATAATTCATATTAATCATATTTTTCTACCTGATAGAGCATAAAAAGTGGATCAGCTTCCTAAGCTTTCACTGAAGGAGCGGATACAGGGTTTGCTTTTTAATGAAGCATGTCAGACTAGTCCTGTTGATGGTTCTGCCGCCAAAATGTCTCCACTCTCTGTTCCCACAGCAGTTGTTCTACCCAAAGGCCCATTATTCCCTTCCAGAGGCGTCTACACCCTCCTAACTGATCTCCCCACCTACTAATAAGCCGTTCTCCACACACTTTCCTCAAAACGCAGATCTGGGCACCGGTTCCTCTCTCATAGCCTGCAGGATCAAGTCCAAACTCCTCCTCGTGGGGCGCCACAGAGCCTCCGTCCCCGCCTGACCTGCCTTCCCAGCTTGGCTTTGCCCAGGCTCCCAGCTCAGCACACCTGACCTGCTAGTCCAGCCTCCTTCCAACCATTGCTAGTCTCTCAGGCAGACAGGAGTTCATTCAGTCATTCATTTCTTCCCTCAGCACACATCAAGCCCCTATTCTGTCCATGATCAACAGCTTTAAGAACAACAGTAGTAGAGCCAGGAGTAGTGGTGCTGGTCTGAAGTCCCAGCTACTCTGGAGACTGAGGTGGGTGGATCACTTGTGGCCAGAAGTTCAAGTCCAGCCTGGGTAACATAGTGGAAACCCCCGCCTCTAAATATTTTTTTAATTAGGTTGGTGCAAAAGAATAATGGTTTCTGCCATTACCTTTAAATGGCAAAATCTGCAATTACATTTGCACCAAACTAATAATTAAAAAAACAGTAATAACAGCTAACATTTACTGAGGACTCTGTGTGCCAGTCACCGTTCTTCAGGCAAGAACTCATTTAATCCACACAATGACCCTATTAGGTAAATACAGGAACTTATCAACCCCACTTAGCAGTAATTAAAATAGAGACCCAGAGAAGCTAAGGAACTTGCCCAAGGTCTGACTTCACAGTTTATGGGTGAAGATCCATAAGTGTTGTGGTGGAAGTGTGAAATTGTAGTGGGAGACTAGGGGGCTTCAACCATTCATTCATTCATCCATCCACTCATTCAGTAAGCTTTTTTTTGGAGGAGTTATTATGTTCCAGGAACTGTTCTAGGTGCTTGGAAATATGAAAGAAGAAAACAACCCTGCCCCCCAGGATCTTCTTATGCTCTAGTGGAAGGAAACAGACATTATAAATACATTATGTGGTGTGTTTGAAGGTGGTATACTGTGGGGAAAAAACAAGGGCAGGCTTAGGGGCTGGGGAGTCAGTATGTGGGTGGCAGGTTGCAGTATTAAATAGGGTGGTAAAGGGCAGCTGCGTGGAGCAGATGACTTTCACCAAGAGCTAAGGGATTTAACACAGTCACCCTACAGCTATCTGGGAGGAACATTCTTGGGAGAGGGAACAGTTCGTGCAAAAGTCCTGAGGCAGGAGCCTGGGGTGTGTTTGAGGAACTATCATGGTGTCTGGTATGGAGGGAGAGGAGTAAATGAGGGGAAAACAGTAGATGATCCTGTAGGGCTTCTTAGTTATTGTAAGGACTTCGGCTCTTACGCTGAGTGAAATGGGGAACAGCAGCAGACGTTCTATGCTCTGGTGCCCTGTAGAGAGTGAATAATGGAGAAGCGGGTGGAGGGTGGGGAAGAGGCAATCACGTTAATGCAGCCAAGAGATGACCCAGGCAGTGGCAGTGGAGATAGCAAGAAGTGGCTGGATTGGACATGAAGTGAAAGATGGGAGTCAACGACTCCAAGGTTTCTGGTTGGGAGAGTGAGGAAGGCTTCACTGGGACTGACTAGGAGGTCTTAGGGACTCTACCCTGTCTGCTTGACAGGTAGTTGTATATAAGTCTGTTCCTCTGATTTGATAGTTAGCTATTAAAGGGAAAGGCCCCTGTGGCAGCCATTTTTGTTTCAGGACCACCATTTGCACAACTCCAGGGTGCTCCATTCACAGTGTGATCTATGGGCAATGTGCTGCTCCACCACAATGTTTCACCTGTGAACAGCTCAATAAACAACATTGGAAGGAAGAAAGGCAGGCAGGCAGGCAGGCGGGCGTCTCTTTGGATTATTACAGATTCGTTTGAAGTCACACACCCCAAACTGGAAATTGCTCATTTAAATTCATTTAATACTAGCATTACCCTTTTTAAAAACAACATCTACTTTTTAAAATTCCTACAGACTTTTTTGTCTTTGAAAGTTAAATTGTTAAATTCATCATCTCCACTTTTAAATTCCTCTCATAAAAAGGCAGTGTTTCTTCCTGTCTGTTTAAATCATATTCCACACTGAAACTGGTTATGTAACTTAGGAATGAAAATAATGTCAGGCCTTACTTTTAGTTTGTCCCCTGGGAGGTTGGGCATGGGGGAGGGTGTACAAGAAACTTATTGAGGTAGAGGTGGACAATCAATAAAGTCACAACCATTAAAGCAATTTAATTAACTCATTCTTAATTAACTGGGAAATATAAAATTCTTTTCAGTAAATGTATCTAATGTAAAATACACTCCAATTCCAACTAGTTGCTAGGGGAAAGCAGGCAGAGAGAAGATGTTAGAGCTGGAAGGAAATGGAAAGATCTACTAGTTTGACCTCTTCGTTAGCCCTCTGCTGGGGAAACAGACCCAGGGAATATGAGAGAGCTACCTGGCAACAGTTTTAATGTTGAACGTCCCACTACTGAATGGCAGTCAGAACTTCTGACATCAGTTCAGTGCTTTTCCCAGACACTGTCCTGCAGCTTCCTGTGAAGGCAGACACAGAAAACAAGACGATGGGCTTTCAAAACCTGGCTTTTTGTGTTTTGTGATGGAGTTTCTCTCTTGTTGCCCAGGAAATCTCGGCTCACTGCAACCTCTGCCTCCCAGGTTAAAGCTATTCTCCTGCCTCAGCCTTCCCAAGTAGCTGGGATTATAGGCATGCACCACCACACCCGGCTAATTTTGTATTTTTAGTAGAGACGTGGTTTCTCCATGTTGGTCAGGCTGGTCTCGAACTCCTGACCTCAGGCGATCCACCCACCTCGGCCTCCCAAAGTGCTGGGATTACAGGCGTGAGCCACTGTGCCCAGCCTAAAACCAGGCTCTTAAAGCAACTCAGAGCAACTAGACCAGTGGTTCTAAATAGAAAGTAATTTAGCACCCCCGGGACACTTGGGCAATGTCTGGAGACATTTTTGTTTGGCACACCTTGGCTCGGGGAGGGAAGTACTAGCATCTCATGAGTAGAGGCCAGGGATGCTAAGATCCTACTGAGCACAAGACAGCCCTCCCTGCCCCTCATGAAGAATTATTCTGCACAAAATGTCAACAGTGCCACTGCTGAGAAACCCTGAGCTAGAACGAGCTTTCAACCCTAGCCGCATATTAGAATCACCCGGGCCACCTTGGACCATCTGAATCAGAATCTCCAGGGAGGGGAGCCAGGCATCGATATTTTTGAAAAGCTCCCCAGTTGGTCTTAATGTGCCCCAAGTTTGAGAATCACTGATTAAACCTCCACAAATTGGAAAATGAACAAACAATCAAGCAAATAAGACATTTAGCCTCTATTATATGTCTGGTGGAAACTGAAGGAAACATAAAGTCATCAGTAACACAGTCCCTGCCTCAGGGAGCTTACAGCACGCGTGAGAAACAAACCAAGAAGAACTGTCATTCATTGAGGCTAAGTTAGGCAACAAATGAAGAGCAAGGGTGGGAAGCATGATGGGAAAGGGGGCAGCGCACGGCAGCCGTGGGAAACCAGGACTCCCTGGGGTCATTGCCAAAGCTAAGCCTATTCGGTGGAGACTGCCTCATTCATTTTGCATCTTGTTATACCTTTACTTCTATGATCAGAAAAAGAATTATTTTCTCACTCTGCTAGAACCAGATTCACCACTTATCTTTCTCCTAAAATTATAATTGTACATAACTTAATAATATTAAATATAATATATTCTATGAGTAAATTCAGGCTGCATTTTTTTTTAACATTATACAAGTTATACAAGCAATTTTGTGTAACTGATACATTTAAAAAATAATGGTCCTCCAACTGTGATTAGGTTAAGCCTATCTTTCCCAGTGGGGGGGTTGGTTCATTAAGGATATGTTGGTCAGATTCCTTCGCCTGCCTGTCATTTTTGTGGCTATAGCTCCCTCATTTCACTATTTAAAACACAGTATTTAAGACACAGTCTTCTTCAGTTTTGACTGGTCTCTATTCAAAACCGGTTTCCCTTAAAGGCCCTGGTGGTTCTGGCAGTGATTGTCAATCCTAAAGAGATTCAGTGCTCCCTTGCTATAATTATGTAGTAGCATTTGCTTTACAATCTTGAAATGAAATTCATAGGCAGTATAACTTATCTACATATAAAAATTTAAAAAGATCAGTATGTACTGCTTACTTCTCTTCCCCTATCTATTCTGTATCCTCCTATGGCCTGGCCTGCCCTGTGATTATCTCCACATATTGCATCGGCCCGCCTCCTAGCTCTCTGGCTTCATGGTACAGCAGGCCAGCGGGAGGCACAGACAGGAGATGCCACAGAGGAGGAAAGAGATGAGGGCATTTATTCCCTGACCCAGCAAGATACCTATAGTACAGGCCTATCTCTCTGGTCACAGCTCATGGAGGTAGGGGGAGGAGGGGCTGGGCTTCACCATCATACCTGTCCCAGGCCCCTTCAGGCCAAGGGGCAGTAAAGACTTCTGCTGTTGCTTATCCCAGGGTGTCTCACCAAGCCCAGTTGGTTCCCTTAAACCTGCCCTCTACTCTGCAAATATTGAATCCCCCATTTCCTGTTGTAGCAGGTGGTGGGGTGGGGGCCTTACTGATACACAGTGTAATGCTCTAACTAGAATAGGAAGGAGGAAAAAAAGGAAAGTAATTTTTATTAAATGAGTATTATTTCAATATGTAAATACTTGGATATGACTTTACCAGAGACATATTGAAATACTGTGGTCAGATGTTTGCACTGCAAATGGCCTAAGGACAAATGCAGGCAGTGGCAATGCCATTTGTGACTTGGTTTTCTAAATGGCAAATAACTCTTGAGAATGTTCTGAATAAAACAAAGCATCACATTCCTTTGATTTACATAGTAGCTGAATTTCTGGAAATGCTATGTACATGAAAACTACATAAAAATAGTTTTAAATAGAGTTTGATTCTAGGCTCAAATGATCATAAGCAGGCCTTTCATCTACATCAGGGGTCTGCAACCCCTGGGCCACAGACCAGTACCAGTTCATGGCCTGTTAGGAACCAGATGCACAGCAGGAGCTGAGTGGTGGGCGGGCGAGGGAGTGACGCTGCATCTGTATTTACAGCTGCTTCCCATCACTCTCATTACTGCCTGAGCTCCGCCTCCTGTCAGATCAGTGACGGCATTAGATTCTCCAAGGAATCGAACCCTACTGTGAACTGTGCATGCAAAGGATCTAGGTTGCATGCTCCTTATGAGAATCTAATGCCTGATGATCTGTCACTGTCTC
Source organism: Pongo abelii (assembly GCF_028885655.2). Lineage (NCBI taxonomy): Eukaryota > Metazoa > Chordata > Mammalia > Primates > Hominidae > Pongo > Pongo abelii. Next base: position 80,256,338 of record NC_072001.2, on the reverse strand, counting down.
CCATCACCCTCAGATGGGACCATCTAGTTGCAGGAAAACAAACTCAGGGCTCCCACTGAATCTACATTATGGTAAGTTGTATTAATATAATTATTTCATTATATATGACAATGTAATAATAATAATAGAAATAAAAAGCACAATAAATGTAATGCACTTGAATCATCCTGAAACCATCCCCACAACCCTGGGTCCATGGAAAAATTGTCTTCCACAAAACCCCTCCCTGGTGCCAAAAAGGTTGAGGACCACTGATCTACATGAATGCCCACTGGGATGTTCTAAAACCATGAAAGTCAGAGGACAATTTGTTCCTGTACAAGACTGTCTCATAAATTGTAGCATCCTAGGATTCCTGCTCTGCTTTTTTTTTTTTTTTTCTGTGATGGAGTCTCACTCTGTCACCCAGGCTGGAATGCAGTGGCATGATCTCAGCTCACTGCAACCTTCGTCTCCTGGGTTCAAGCGATTCTCCTGCCTCAGCCTCCTGAGTAGCTGGGATTACAGGCATGTGCCACCACGCCCAGCTAATTTTTCGCATTTTTAGTAGAGACGGGGTTTCACCATATTGGCTAGGCTGGTCTCAAACTCCTGACCTCAGGCGATCCGCCTGCTCTGGTAAGGATGTGCTTCTCTCTCAGGTGGTCGTCACTATTCTTGGCTCACACTGATTAGTGAAGCCTTCTGAGGAGCGGCTTTCTGGTGGGAAAGCCATGTGAGTTATGTTTTTTCTTTTTAAAATGGGCTTATGATGATATAATTCACATGCCTTAAAATTCACCCATTTACAGTGCACAATTTGAGTAAAAAAAAATAGAATGATTAAGATCTACTATTTGAGAGCACAACGGGGTAACTATGGTCAAAAATAACTTAATTGTACATTTTAAAATAACTTTAAACGCTTAAGGAGTGTAAGTGGATTGTTTGTAACTTACAGGACAAATGCTTGAGGGGATTGATACCCCATTCTCTATGATGTGCTTATTTCACATTGCATAAGCGTATCAAAACGTCTCTTGTATCCCATAAATATATATATCTACTATGTCCCACAAAAATTAAAAATTAAAAAATTTTTAAAAAATAAAGTGCACAATCCAGTGGTTTTTAGTATACTCAGAGTATTGTGCAACCATCACCATAATCTAATTTTAGAATATTTTCATCACCCCAAAAAGAAATCAGGTACTTATTAGCCAACACTCCATACCTCTATCCTCAGGCCTAGGCAAACATTAATATACTTTGTCTCTATACATTTCACATAAATGGAATTATACAATATGTGGACTTTTATGATTGGCTACTTTCACTTAGGATAATGTTTTTAAGGTTCATCCATGTTGTAGCACATATCAGTACTTTATTGCTTTTTATGGCTGAATAATATTCCATTGAATAGATCTACACCATGTTTTATTTTATCCATCTATCACCTGATGAAAGTACAGATTGATTCCATTTTGGGGGCTAATATGAATAGTTCTGCTATGAACATTCTTGCTCACGTTTTTGTGTGGATATGTTTTCATTTCCCTTGGGTATATACCTGCGAGTAGAACTGCTTGGTCATATGGTAACTCTGTATTTAACTTTTTGAGGAACTGCCAGACTGTGTTTTCCAAAGCAAATGGATCATTTTGCATTCCCACCAGCAAAGGTATGAGGGTTCCAATTTCTCCACATCCTCTCCAACACTTGTTGTCTGCTTTTTCATTATAGACACACGTTTAAATGGATCTGAAGTGGTATTTCAGTGTGGTTTTTGTTTGTATTTCCCTAATGAGCATCTTCTCATGTGTTGGTTGGCCATTTGTGTATCTTCTTTGGATACATATCTATTCAGATAATTTGCCCATATTTTAATTGGGTGATTTGTTGTTTTGTTTCTTAGTTATTGAGTTATAAGAATTATTTATATATTCTAGATATATAAATATAAATCACTTAGCAAGTATGTGGTTTGCAAATATTTTCTCTCATTCTATAGGTTATCTTCTCACTTTCTCGGTGGTGTCTTTGAAGCACAAAATTTTTAATTTTGATAAAGTCCAATTTATCTATATTTTTGTTTCATTCTTTTGCATGTAGCTATCCAGTTGTTCCAGCATCATTTGTTGAAGAAGTTATTCTTTCCCCATTGAATTTTCTTGATACTCTTGTCTATAAATGTGAGATTTTATTGCTGAACTCTCAATTGGAATCCATTGATCTATATGCCTATCCTTATGCCAGTACCACACCATGCTGTCTTAACCACTGTACCCACATATATTTTTAAATGGGCCTTACAAGGGCCTCCCCCACTTCATACTTGTCCTTATATGAGGAATCCAGCTCCTGCTCAACCTGTCCAGAACTGACAAAACCCACAGGGCTTAATAAAGAGGTAAATTGGAAACCATGCTGCTTAAGGACACTTCCACCATCTTGGACACACCTGACTCCCATGAAAACAGCTAATTAAGATGCAGTCAATCAAAGTGTGCAAACCACATGGGAGTTAGTGAACTAACAGATGGGACCACCACAAGAATTAACAGAACAATCCCAAAGTATTTTAAGATATATTTAAATATCCAAAGAGAGAAAGAATATAAAGATCACAAGAACAGACTAAGAGACATTAAAAAACACAGCCACTGAAATAAACTGATGTTGTGTCAGCTCTCTCTCATCTTGTATCATCCCGTTAGTAAATTTATTCAATGACTATCTAGTATGTCCTAATCACATGCTGGGCAGGGGAGATACAGTGATAAAGAAACAGTTGCAGCCCTCAAGGAGCTTACTTTTTCTTTTTTTTCTTTCTGAGACAGGGTCTTACGCTGTTGTCCAGGCTGGAGTACAGTGGTGTCATCACAGCCCACTGCAGCCTCAACCTCCTGGGCTCAAGTAATCCTCCTGCCTCAGCCTCCTGAGTAGCTGGGACTACAGACACAAGCCACATGTCCTGCTAATTTTTTTTTTTTTTTTTTTTTGTAGAGATGAGGTCTCCCTGTGTTACCCAGGCTGGTCTTGAACTCCTATCCTCATGCAATTCTCCCGCCTCAGCCTCCCAAAATGCTAGGATTGCAGGCATGAGCCACTGTGCCTGGTCTTTTTCACTTTAATGTAGGACAATTGATTTCCAAGTAAACTTTTTACCTTTTCTTTTTGCCAAATGAAATTTTATAAATTAGATTTTCTTACGTCTTTAAATTTAGCAGAAGGAAGGTGGCATCAAAGTAAATCATTCTTGTCTCTTTCCTTTTCTAAGCTCCTCGTAATAGTTGTTTTGCTTTGGTGGGTTGTTTGGGAGTTTAGGAGAGTTTTGCCTAGTCATTTGGGATTATAAAGTGGAAGGGCTGAAGACTAATTGCTATATGACAGCGAGGTAAAATAACTGTAAAGTAGCTTAGTCATAGCTCAGCCTCAGCCTAGCCTCCTTACCACCATGAAGGCAGTCCACAATTAACTTCAATCAAGTTTTTCATTACAGAGTACTCTTACAAAATAAATCACTTGCATGACATCATTTGTTGTAGACGGAACAATAAAGCATTAATTCAGACAGGCCAGCAGCTGGCACAAAAAGACCTTAGTTTATGCTTTTAGTGTGTCATTGTAATGGAACAGTCTCTCTACTTAGGTTACCAATCACTGCTAATGGTACAATAACTGAGCAAAATGGTGATGCCCTCTGTTCATTGGAACCTGGTCTCAGAAGAAAAATATCTCTGTGGAACAGAAAGCAAAAGTAGGGTTTTTTTCTTTAAGGTATGCAAAATCATGAATAAAAGCTATGAGATTTTAAAAAATCCCCATAATCACTTTAAAATAGTTTTATAAGCTCAAATGGTTTCCTTTCTACAGCTCAGGAACTAACTGGTTAATTTGAGATAAAGATAGGGCAAACTCTAGGTATTCAGCAGTACTTGTTTTTTTTTGTGCTTGGATTGAGGTGTTTTTTCCCCCAAAAAATAAAATAGAGACATTTTAGTAGCTGCACGAGAGGCCCTTAGGTAATTGGTTACTAGTTATAAAAAATTTTATAGCAGGCAGGAAATCTGGCAAATATTTATTCGACAAAACTCAAATGTTGCAATGAAGCAAATTAGTTTTTACAGTTGTTTAAAAACTTTTACTCTAAGTGGCTTTCCTAAATCACCTTCCTAAGTGAAAAAGTGTAAGTTTGAGTTGAAATTTCTCACTCAAAAGGAGGTATTGTAAGACAAAAACGTTTGAGAAACAATAGCATAAATTTATCCTCACATTTAAATTGCAAAGGAATGATATTCTGGAACAGGCAAAACTGTAGAGAGAGACCATTAGGGAAATGCAAATCAAAGCCACAGTGAGATACCACATCTCACCCATCAGGATGGCTACTATTAAAAAAAAAAAGAAAGAAAAAAAAAACAGAAAATAACAAGTGTTGGTAAGGATGTAAAGAAACTGGAACTCTTGTGCACTATTGGTGGAAATGCAAAATGGCACAGCTGCTGTGGGAAACACTATGGCAGTTCCTCAAAATATTAAAAATAGAATTACTAGTCGGGCGCGGTGGCTCACGCCTGTAATCCCAGCACTTGGGAGGCCGAGGCGGGCGGATCACGAGGTCAGGAGATTGAGACCATGGTGAAACCCCATCTCTACTAAAAATACAAAAAATTATTTTTTTGTATTTTAACAAAAAAATACAAGAGGCTGAGGCAGGAGAATGGCGTGAACCCGGGAGGCGGAGCTTGCAGTGAGCCGAGATCGCGCCACTGCACTCCAGCCTGGGCGACAGAGCAAGACTCCGTCTCAAAAAATATGTATATATATAGAATTACTATATAATTCAGCAATCCCACTTCTGTGTATAATATATATCCAAAAGAACTAAAAGCAGGATCTCAAAGAAATATTTGTACACCCATATTCATGGCAGCATTATTCACAATAAAAGGTGGAAGCAACCTGTGTCCATCAAAGGGTGAATGGATAAGCAAAATGTGGTATATGCAAACAATAAAGTATTGTTCATCCTGACAAAGAAGGAAATTCTGGTAACAATATGGGTGAACTTTGGGGACGTTATGCTAAGTGAAGCCACTCACAAAAAGACAAATACTATATGAGTCTATCTTAATGGACAAAAACTAGAATGGGGCTGGGCGCTGTGGCTCATGCCCGTAATCTCAGCACTTTGGGAGGCCAAGGCAGGTGGATCACCTGAGGTCAGGAGTTCGAGACCAGCCTTGCCAACATGGCAAAACCCCGTCTCTACTAAAAGTACAAAAATTAGCTGGGCATGGTGGCGGGCACCTATAATCCCAGCTACTCGGGAGGCTGAGGCAGGAGAATCGCTTGAACCTGGGAGGTGGAGGTTGCAGTGAGCCGAGATCACACCACTGCACTCCAGCCTGGACGACAAGAGTGAGACTCCGTCTCAAAACAGAAAGAAAAAAAAACTAGAATGGGAGGCTGGGCACGGTGGCTCATGCCTGTAATTCCAGCACTTTGGGAGGCTGAGGCAGGAGGATCACCTGAGATCAGGAGTTCGAGACCAGCTTGACCAACATGGTGAAATCCCATCTCTACTAAATACAAAAAATTAGCTGGGCGTGGTGGTGTCCGCCTGTAATCCCACCTAGTCGGGAGGCTGAGGCAGGAGAATCGCTTGACCCCAAGAGAGAGGTTGCAGTGAGCCGAAATCATGCCATTGCACTCCAGCCTGGGCAACAAGAGCAAGACTCCATCTCAAACAAAAAAACTAGAATGGTGTTTGCCAGGTGCTGAAGGGAAGAGGAAAGGGGGCTTTATTGTTTAATGGGTATAAATTTCCGTTTTACAAATGAAGTTCATGGAGATGGAAGGTGGTAATAGTTCCACAACATTTTGAATGTATTTAATACCATACCACTGAACTGTACAATTAAAAATGGTTAAGATGAATTTTGTTATGTGTATTTCACTACAATCTAAAAAATTATGAACAGTAAAAAGATCAGTATTGCTTGGGGTTACGGGGAAGGGAGGGATGAATAGGTGGAGCAGAAAAGACCTTAGGGCAAGGGAAATACTCTACCACACTACAATGGTGGGAATACGTAATCATACATTTGTCCAAACCCAGAGCATGTGCAGCACCAAGAGTGAACCCTAATGTAAACTATGCACTTTGGGTGATAATGGTGTTATATAGTTTCAACGATTTTAACAAATGTACCACTTTGGTAGGTACTATCTCATGACATATAGGATAGGATGGGGGGGAGGCTGTGCATATGTGGGGCAGGGGACATATCGAAACTCTCTGTACTACTTTTTGCTCAATTTTGCTGTGAACATAAAACTACACTAAAAAAATAAAGCCTATTTTTAAAACTGCAAAGGAAAGAACTAAGTAAGGCAAACATGATATGCTAGCTTTTCCTCTGAATGTCCTGGCTTCCTTTAAATTTATATCATAATCTAGACAGTCATTTTCTGTCCTGCAAATTGGCCCAATCAGAACTACATATGAGCCAACATGTGCACATTCCATTAAATTTTCGCCTTTGAAGTTGTACCTGAAGTCAAATAATGGAAGTGATTAAGTCCTTCAGGCGGAATCGGCCAATGATTCAGAAAGTCTCAAACTATTTTTACTCTAATGCTCAAGGATAAATTCAAATTATCCTAATTATATTAAAACCAAAATAAAAGCTTTATTTTAAGTCTTATTTAAAATTCAAATCCAAAAAAAGCCTTAAAATTTTCTATTTTGACTCAGCTGTAGATATAGCATCTCTGTTCAAGCAGATGATTCTTTTTCTCTGCATGCTTATTAAAAGCCTATTGTTAAATGCGAAATCTTCACTCAGTCACGGCAGGATGGGCTCTGCTGTGGTTAAAAACAAAAAAGCACAACCAAATCTCAGTGGCTTAACATAATAAAAGCTTATTTTTTGATCATACAAAGCCCACTGTGGATCCAGCTGACCTACACAGACTCAAGATCAAAGCCACCTTGATCTTGTGGCTGCACCATTTCTGCTGAGGCCTCCTGCACAGTGCTGTGGCAGAGCAAAAGGGTTTGTCATGAGATAGTCTGATAGTGACACACACTACTTCCACCCATGTTTAACTGGTCAGAACTAGCCATCGCCTACCTACAAGAGGGCTGGGAAGTGTTTTCTTTATGCTAGGAAGGAAAGTAGTACAGACATTGCATTTCTGCAAAGGATTGAAATAGAATCCATATCTGATGATCTATTCTGGCATAGATTTTGGAGAAGCTAGAGAGAAAAACAAATAGCTAACATACTAGTCAAACTGGTGATTTCAAATATGCCAGCTTCAGTGAGTCTGACAAATGACAGATGAGTGATAGTGGTAAATCTGTAATTCTAAAACTGCTATAGCCAGACATATATTGTAGGTTAAAATGAAAACCACGTAGATATCCAAGTAAGCAAGCAGTCATTAAGGTGTGGAAGCTTACAATTTGCAAGCACACCTCACATCAGCAAAGATGCGGCAGTAGAGAAGTATATAGGTGCAGTCAATTCTATCAGAGAAGAGTTTCATGTCTTCTCAAATAGTCATAGGTACTTGTTGAGCCCCCAGTGTGCTGTATATGAGACAACTTTAGCCTGGAAAGTGATTAAGAGAATGCATAGCTGACCTCTTCACCCACAAATAAAAGTGATTTAAAGAATGAAAAACTAGAGGCCGGGTGCATTGGCTCACGCCTGCAATTCCAGCACTTTGGGAGGCTGAGGTGGGCTGATCACAAGGTCAGGAGATGGAAACCATCCTGGCTAACATGGTGAAACCCGGTCTCTACTAAAAATACAAAAAAATTAGCCGGGTGTGGTGGCAGGCACCTGTAGTCCCAGCTACTCGGGAGGCTGAGGCAGGAGAATGGCGTGAACCCAGGAGGCGGAGCTTGCAGTGAGCTGAGATGGTGCCACTGCACTCCAGCCTGGGCCACAGAGCAAGACTCCGTCACACACACAAAAAAAGAATGAAAAACGATCTCTGTATATCAGAACTAGAAAAAAATTAATTCCTCCCTTCACTTTTCCCTATCCCACCTCCACCAAAGTTAAATAAGTTGACCTACTGAATTAGGTTAAAATTGATTATCATGCTTATCAAGTATGATTTTAATTTCAGTAAAATTGATATTGAGCTCTACTGTTGATATCTGACCAGCTCTATTGGTAATTCCAACCTGCATTACTCAAGATTATTTATAGCCCCAAAGAGCAAAACCACATTTGCTACAAGACCAATTATTAAAATGTGTCAGGTGCACATTCAATTATATTATAACATGATTCTCTTATTTAAAAAAAAATAAGAAAATGCAGCAAGAATAATTTGACAGCTTTGGGAACTATCCACATAAAGGAATGGATGAGGCAAGATAATGTACAATACCACAAAACCTATGCTAAATTCAAGATTTATCTGAAAGTTAAAGAAAAGCAAACAAACATATAAAAAGATAGGACATTTCATTTTTAATCACTCAAAAATGAAAAAGGTTTGGACAATGTCAAATTCCACTCACCATAATGCTATAGTTATACATTAAATATAATTACTATCTATACATATGCAAAAATATAAAGTTCTATTTCATACAATAAAACCCTTTATAGAAACCATTTTAAAATTAAGCAGAACTTCTCAACATTAATATGTGAGGTCTAAGTTCTTCTAAAGGTTTCTTTAAAGGTTTTTAAACAAAATGCTAAACCTAAAAACATTGTCCTGTCAGTTCCCAAATTAAATCTACTTAGAACAAAAATAAAAATTTATAGCTCAGTCACATACTACTTAAATAATATTGTTCAGGCATCTCTAAAATCCTCCATGTTTTCAAGTATGGAAATAGAACTCAAATATTCCACAATACAGTACTAAACAGATGGAGTATTTAGGAAAGACTTTGTTGTCATATGGCACAATATTAATGTTTTGTTGCTTCAATACGTTTTGAAATAAATATCAGATTTTTGTTTTTTTTCCTAAAAGACCAAAATTATAATCTACATTAAGATAATTCTGACTGTGGTTAAGACTTAAGAGTGTAAAATACAACATCAATATTTTATCACAAAAGTAAAGCTGGTAACAAATTATAAAAGGAGCCAGTACTCTACTGAGACAGGCTTGGAGATTAAAGCTCATCATGATAGAAATAGTCATCATGGAGCTGTCTGCCATAATCTGTGGCTTCACTGGTGAGAAACAAGTCCGGGTTTTCCAGAATCTCTTCTTCAGAGAGCTTTTTGTCACCATTCAAATCCATTTCATCAATTAGATGAAGCGCCTTCAAAATAAAACAAAAAAGTGTCAAGTGTAATAAGTATTTTCAGCAAGATGTTCACAATTTAATGTGATTTGACTTGTCAAAATCATCCAGGTGTACAAGTACTCATTATTGTTTAAGTATCTAAAAATGTTACACGTTGTAACTAGGTCTGTCTACTGCTTTTCCCATTATCTCCTTTCTTCATTTCTGCTGGGTTCTGTCTCTCTCCACTCAAATCCAATCCAGGATATATCAAGGCAATGAAAAATTACTATAACCTACTTTGAGTCCCTCTAGGTAAATACAAACTATTATTCTATTCACTGTACTCTCAAATTAATACATGACACAATCTTAACTTCCTTGTCTCCCTGACAATCTAAAACAGTTCGTAAATTCAAAACATAGCAATGCATCAATCCCAAATAACTCCATTACTTCTTTCTTTGGCTTAAGATTTTGAACGTCTTTTCCTATCAACAGCACCAAATTCGGGGGGAGGGGGTGGAGAGAAACAGTTGTTCTGTAACACTTACCTCCTCTTGTGCAATGCCCTGATTATTAGGTACTACCCAAGGTAACAGCTCTTGGGGATCAAGCCTGCCATCATTATCTTTGTCATAATCATTCACGAATCTGTCTTTCTCAACAAGTATCCATTCTGGATCTTCATTTGCAGCTTAATATAAAAAAACACAAATATACATACACAAGAATATCACATGTATCCAATAAGAAGTTTGGTATATCCCTAGAATAAAGGAAGTGAATTTAAAGTTTACTAAAGAAAACCCAATAAAACAGAACTACTTAATTGAAAAGTCATGACATAAGTACAAATATATAGTAATTTTCAAAAGTGACACAAGTCTAAATAACCCAGTTTTAAAATCATTGGATGTTTTCATAAACTAGTAATTTTGTTAACTGCTATTTGTTCTGATATCTAGTTTTCCCAGATGTGAGGTGGGTAATGTTTTACTATATATCATGTTTCTATACAAAGTTTCTTACATGTTTTCACAAAGTAAAGCCATGTGTAATTTTAAAGTGACAATCAGAATAAGTAAAACTGGTGACCAATTTAAAAATTGCATTGTTTGGTGTCTTTAAGCAACAATTCTGAAAAAACAGCTGCTTACATAAAAGCAAACTCTTAATTTCAAACACTTATTCACCTTCTACTAAGCTTCTGATACTGTGTTTACACCAGTATTTGTAGTGTTTTATGTTTCTATCTCTTTTAAGATCCACCTGCAACAGCACAGGATTTTGTTTAAAAATATCTACCTTACTTCCTTCCCCATTTAAACTGATAATAAAATTAGATTTGTTTGAAAAGAAAGAAAAATGTTTGACTCTACACATGGAAGTAAAAGTAAGCAAGACAGCGTTCTCAGATAAGCTATAAATCCATTTGTTGAACTTGTACTACAGTTAACGAAATAAGTAGGATCAGACACAGATCCTCGTTACATTTCCTGTTACAGTTCCTGTCGAAGAGAGCTTTCAATGAGCAAGGCTGTCTTTCAAAGTCTTTCCTTTTCTCTTTTCACATTCTCCCAGGTGACTTACTTGGATCCCACCTGTAATCACCAAGAAATTCTTCCAAACTAACAAATCCATCACCATTTTTGTCATGTTCTTCTAAAGCTTCTTGAATGACAAATTCCTATTCCACGTTCATTAAAAAAGAAAAAAAAAGTTACAAAATGTTCAGTCCCACTGCCATCTGATTCAATTCTACTACAGAACTTCTTTAGAAATAAATGATAATTTTTGGAGCTCTAGTGGTGCAATCAGCTAGTAAGGTACTTATACAGGAAAAATCACTTTGGTTGTCCATATCTTCAAGACAATCCTTCTAAACACTGGAATTTAGAAGCAAGAATAAAACCTGAAGTACTACGTAGCTTTAAATTCAACATCCTTAAGCTTCTGGTATTGTGAAGAACTCCACTTTCACTCTCATAAACAACCTCAGCGTTACTCTCATGCTATTTTCTGCCCATCTCTCCCTCTCAAGAAAAGCATCTTATACTACCCTTGTCTTTAACTTCATTTGCCCTCCAATCCATGAACCCTAAAAGAGCCCTTACCTTAGAACTGCTGTTCTGCCTCTAGATCTAAAATGTACCAGCCCGCCATTATACCTCAACCTCCTTGCTTCCCTTTCAGCAAACCTAGCCCTATCCATCCCAAACTGCCCCCAAATCTGTTCCTCCCTCTTATCAAAGCTTCTTATCAAACAACCAATCCTTTTCCCTAAAGATGACCTGTTCAATGGCCAGCTGTTTCAGTACTTTCCTCAATATCTTCCTATCTCCTTTTTTTTTCAGATGGGGTCTTGCTCTGTAGCCCAGGCTGGAGTACAATGGTGTGATCTCAGCACACTGCAACCTCTGCTTCCCGGGTTCAAGCAAATCTCCTGCCTCAGCCTCCCGAGCAGCTGGGACTACAGGCATATGCCACCACATCCAGCTAACTTTTATATTTTTAGTAGAGACAGTGTTTTGCCATGTTGGCAAGGCTGATCTCGAACTCCTAACCTCAGATGATCTGCCAGCCTCAGCCTCCCAAAGTGCTGGGATTACAGGCATGAGCCACCCCACCTAGCCCTCCCCCCGCCTTTTTTTTTTAAGATAAGATCTCCTTCTGTCACCCAGGCTAGAGAGCAGCGGCACAATAGTAGTGGCTCCATAGGCTCAAACTACTGGACTCAAGTGATCCTCTCACCTCAGTCTCCCAAGTAGCTAGGACCACAGGTGCATGCCACCACACCTGGCTAAACTTTTTTGTAGAGACAAGGTCTGCTATGTTGTCCAGGCTGGTCTTGAACTCTAGCCTCAAGCTGTCCTCCTGCCTTGGCCTCCCAAAGTGCTGGGATTACAGGTGTGAGCCACCATGCCTGGCCCATCTCTGACTCTTACCTTCCCTTAACACTTACTTAGTGAGTCAACATTCCTGCATGTGCTTTCTTCAAAATCTTGCTCAAATCTATTTCATTCAATTGCCAGACAGAGCTCTGGGCCGTATCACATTATGCCTAAATTATTTCATGGCTTTTACTGGTAATTCCTCTCTTTTGTCTTCAATTGTTCCTTATTCTCCAGAGAATCAAGATCTAGCAACCTTTGCCTGTCATTCTTGGGCTCAATTAGCTTGTCCCAACTTAATTTTGGTACTTAAATTACACCCAGCACTGTTCTTAAACTGGGTCATGTATTTTGTGCCAATGAGAAATTAGAAGCTTCACAATGGCAAGAGAAGTGGTATTAATGACAGTGTCTTACCACTGAGCTATGGAGAAAAATGTATCTGCAGCCTTGTTATGCAAGGCAGCAGGGTCTACCATGACACATTAAACAAAAAGCTATATCTTCCTTCTTTGAAATATCCAGGGAACCAAGCCACATAGCTGGAGGCTGATGTCATGCAACAGACTTCAATATAAATGTTTAGTCTCTTTTTTAAAAAGCTATTTGTTACATTAGTCTTTATTTCCCAACGTGATGGTTTATGCTTTCAAGCTTGGCCAAGTCATAATAGGGACTCAATTAATGTTTGTTGAGTTAAACTTACAATTCAACAAGTTTTGAAAAACTGGTACTTATTTTAAATACTAAAGGGATGAGAGGACTCATTATGCTTAAAATTGCAAAAACATTACTAGTTACTAGCAGCCGCACCCCTACCAACCCTAGGAAGAAGAATCCAAACATGTTTTTCCAAACCAAAAGCTTTCATAAGTGATGTTGTAAAATTAAACAGAAATCCTAGTATTACTAACATTGAAAAACCAAAAAAAAGTCTGAAAGCTACAAAAGGATAAGGAAGGCACTGAAGGTAACACAGTTATGAGAGAGAAAATAGCCTGAGGAAGCATGCTGCTCATACATAGTACGGAGATTTAAAACTTCAGTCCTTCACCTTCTCCCTCCCAATAAGCAACTTCGTCACCACCAGAAAGCCTCCTTACCACTCCTAATTTTAAGTGGGGAGAATTAGGATCATTTTAAATCTGTGTATCTCTTAAAATTCTGGTTATACAATTCATTTTAACAACTTAATGAACAGGTTTTAAAGTTTTGGTTACTTGGAAATGTAAATTCATACAACCACTATGGAGAACAGTTTGGAGGTTCCTCAAAGAACGAAAAACAGAGCTACCATATGATCCAGCAATGCCACTGCTGGGTATATACCCCAAAGAAAGGAAACCACTATGTCAAAGAAATATCTGCACTCTGATGTTTGTTGTAGCACTGTTCACAAAAGCCAAGATCTGGAAGCAACCCAAGTGTACATCAACAGATGAATGGATAAAGAAAATGTGCATATACACAATGGAGTACTATTCAGTCATAAAAAAGAAAGAGATCCTGCAACAACATGTTGATCCACGCAACAACATGGATGAACTGGAGATCATATTAAGTGAAATAAGCCAGGCACAGAAAGACAAACATCGCATGTTCTCACTCATTTGTGGGATCTAAAAATCAAAACAATTGAACTCATGGACATAGAGGGTAGAAGGATGGTTACCAGAGACTGGGAAGTGTTGGGGAAGGGGGCGCTGAGAACGGTTAATGAGTACAAAAAAAAACAGTAAGAATGAGTAAGATCTATTATTTGACAGCATAACAGGGTTGACTATAGTCAGTAATAACTAATTATACATTTTAAAATAACTAAAAGAGTGTTCACTGGATTGTTAGTAACACAAAGGATAAAAGTTTGAGGGGATGGATACCTCATTGTCTATGATCTGATTATTTCACATTGCATGCCTGTATCAAAACATCTCGGCCGGGCGCGGTGGCTCACGCTTATAATCCCAGCACTTTGGGGAGCCAAGGCGGGCGGATCACGAGGTCAGGAGATTGAGACCACGGTGAAACCCCGTCTCTACTGAAAATACAAAAAATTAGCCACGTGTAGTGCGGGCGCCTGTAGTTCCAGCTACTCGGAGAGGCTGAGGCAGGAGAATGGCGTGAACACAGGAGGCGGAGCTTGCAGTAAGCCGAGATCGCCCCACTGCACTCCAGCCTGGGCGACAGAGCGATACTCCGTCTCAAAAAAAAAAAAACCTCATGTATCCCATAAACATATAAACCTACTATGTACCCACAAAAATTTTAAATATATTTTTTAAAGTTTTGGTTACTCAATAATTCTCTTAAAAATGTTTCTTTCTTACCGTCATATAATCAACTTCTTCAGGATGCTCAAAAGCAATAAATTCTTCAAGACTCAAACCGGGACCTGAATCCTGGTTAGCTTTTTCAAATCGCTTCTTGTCCTTTAAGTGAAGCTTTGAAAATTAAAATTTCTCATTAGTATACCACATCATTTTAAATACTTTGAAAAATACAAACTATGTGAAATTTAAAGTACATTCCCATCCATTATCTCATTTATCTTCACATCCTCCCTTTGAAGGTAAGCTACACAAATACATGTATTAGAGGCAGGACAGACTCACAAGCTCTAGAGCCACATAGACCCAGGCCTGAATTCCAGCAATGTCACTTACTAGCTGTGGTGTCAGCGCAAACTGCTTAACCTCTCTGGTTTCCTCATCTATCAAACTGGGATAAAAATCTCTAATAAGCAATTGGGATGAGAATCCCTACCACACAATTAATAAACCTTAAGTATTAAGTATTTAGTGTTATATACTATTATTGATAGAAAAGCAGATTGAATGATTTGATAAAAGTCAGAAATACAGCTAAAAAATACTGAGCATGCATAGTGGCACACGCCTGTAGTTCCAGCAACTTGGGAAGACTGCATGAGCCCAGAAGTTCAAGGCCAGCCTTCATACCATAGCAAGACCCTGACTCAAAAAACAAACAAAACTACTGAACTTGGATCCTCCCTATTCTTTCTACAGTACTATACAGTCTACTTTAATAATTAATCTCAATACTTTTTTGAATGCCCAAAAGTCAATAAATTTATACCATGTATTAAATCTTGGTAGAGCTTTTAAAAATTGTTTCTGGTCCTCTAAGTGACTTTTCAAAAATATATTATTGTTTCAGAAAAAGTCTTCTTATGTTGAGAATCTCATAATATTAGTATATGTACCTAATATTTGGAAATCTTTTCTTTTTTGGGGGGTGGGGAGATGAGGTCTCACTCCGTCATCCAGGTTGGAGTACAGTGGTGCAATCTCAGCTCACTGAAACCTCCACCTCCCAGGTTCAAGTGATCCTCCCACCCCAGCCTCCCAAGTAGTGGGGACCACAGGCATGTGCCACCACACTCAGCTAATTGTTTGTATTTTTGATAGAGATGGGGTTTCACTGTGTTGCCCAGGCTGGTCTCAAACTCCTGAACTCAGGCTATCCACCTGCCACAGCCTCCCAAAATGCTGGGACTACAGGCGTGAGTCACCATGCTCAGCCTGGAAGTCTAGTCTTAGCAGGCTCTTTATAGTGTTAATTCTGTATATTCAGATATAAATACATAAAAGTTTAAATGGATCCCATGTTGAGGTTTAATAAACACACATCCTTTTCTACTTTCTCTCCCATCTTCCCATCCACCCCCCCTTTTTAAAAATGATTCGGCAGCTATCAGGGACAAGGCTGCTTTTGATAAAATTTTCAATGGTAATTCTGTAACCAAGAGCCTTGGGAGCCAATAATGCTATATTGCTAATCCTGTATAATTTCTGTTTTGAGAATTTCTGGGAATAGCTTTCCTTCCTATAAACTGATATGTATTAAACTGTGCATTTTTTTAAAGCACAATTTCAAATATTTTAGAAGCTTTTAAGTGTTTCCCTACTGAATAAAAATACCCTTTTCAGTTTTCTAGAATAATAGAGGTCAGGTAGCAGTCATTTACTTAAACACTAGTTCTTTTACAATTACTGATTTACAGCAGAGAGGCGCACCTCTTTCCCCAAAGAATTTGTTTTATTAACATCTAGACTCTACAAGCTAGTTATATTCACCCAATCATGACAGAAAAGAAAAAATAATAACTTGTTTCCAAATAGCTCCTTTTAACTTAATGTTTCAAAATGTTAAATAACTAGACCAAATAATTTGCATTTTATGTTCAGGTTTAACATGGTAAAAGCAGACAAACAAGAATTTGAGGTACTCTGCTGAGTCAATCAAGTTCTTTTTGAATAAACCATTATTCAAAATACCAAGTGCTTTGATTTCCTTATGAAAGAACCCTTCACTTTGGAGCAAAAAGGTCCATGTTTCAGGAGAAGAGCTAAATTTGGCCAAATTTGCCTATGGAAAGAAAGGATCTCTTTCAACAAGCTGAGATTTCTTTAAAAAAAAAAAAAAAAGTGAAGGGGGTAGCTTTTTCTGGTTCACATTTCACGGCCATTTGAAGAACACAAAATAAGAACAGCTCACATTAAATCGAAGAAGCCAAAAACAGAAAGACTGTTTTTTACAAAGTGGCAAATTCCTAAAAAAATAACAAAAAAGATGGTCAGTTTCATAAAACTTCAACACTCTTTTTTGTTCTTCTATATAAAAACCTTGTATTCTAGTAGAGGGTAAAAAGTGTTAGGTACAGTAATAAAAAAGCTACCATAATCATTTATTTTTAGATTACAACAGAAACTTGTGAGGAACAAAACTGCCATCTTTTGGTAGACTAATGATTCTACATGAGGAAATATATAATGTGTGATACTAGAACAAATGACTAGGCCTTAAAAATTCTGATTAGCCACATGCAAGGTTATATCTTACGTAAACAAATACTGCTTATACATGCGCATTCAGCAGTCACGCCTGTAATCCTAGCACTTTGGGAGGCCGAGGTGGGCAGATCACCTGAGGTCAGGAGTTCATGACCAGCCTGGCCAACATGGTGAAACCCCATCTCTACTAAAAAATTAGCTGTGCATAGTGGCACACACCTGTAGTCCCAGCTACTTGGGAGGCTGAGGCAGGACGATTGCTTGAACCTGGGAGGCAGAGGTTGCAGTGAGCCAAGATTGCGCCACTGCACTCCAGCCTGGGTGACAGAGCAAGACTCTGTCTCAAAACAAAAACAAAACAAAAAACACTTGAACTTTTGCCAGATAGATCCCCAAACTTTAATTATCCTGTGTTGACTATAACTGTTCTTTACATTATAAAGAAATGCTTCTTCAGGCATTTCACAGCCTGAAAGGGTTATCTTTATTCTCTATATGAAAACTTATTAAATATAAGATAAAATTCAGACTGGGCATGGTGGTTCATGCATGTAATCTCAGCACTTTGGGAGGCCAAGGCAGGCGATCACTTGAGGTCAGGAGTTTGAGACTAGCCTGACCAACGTGGTGAAACTCAGTCTCTACTAAAAAAAAAAAAATCAGCCAGGCATGGTGGCATGTGCCTATAGTCCCAACTACTCAGGAGGCTGAGGCAGGAGAATTGTTTGAATCTGGGAGGCTCAGACTGTAGTGAGCCAAGATTGCGCCACTGCACTCCAGCCTGGGTGACAGAGCGAGACTCCCTCTCAAAAAAAAAAAAAAAAAGGTGAAGTTCAGATATCAAGCTGACTTTTGTTAACAGACTTTCTTATAGAAAACTTTATTTTATTCACATATCCAATTACTTTTTATGATTATTTTATTTATGGTATAGTGTTTAGTCTATAACTTTGAGACTGATTCATTCCTCATCCTTTATTTTTTATTTTGAAAAATAATGCATATGGTTTCTGGGTTCATCTTTACACTCCACATCAATTTTTAGGATGTTATTTTTTTTTTTTAAAGGGACAAGGTTTCACTATGTTGTCCAGACTGGCCTCAAATTCCTGGGCTCAAGCAATCCTACTTCAGCCTCCTGAGCAGCTGGGACTACACATACACACAGGAAGTTACTTATACCAAATTCTAAAAACATATGATTAGAACTCCGTGAAGATAGAGACATATTTCTAGGCTGTCAAAAAAAAAAATAACCCAAAGGACTCCCATTGAAGTGTTCATTTTAGGGATCGATCTATTCTTTTAGGCTGTTAAGATTCATCTAATTCATCCTTTAAAAGCACAGTGTTATAATCAACACGTTCTAAGTAGCTGGTGGAGAACACAGAATTAGAACCAGACACCTTTTAAAAGAACTGTTCATAAACAATTTATGAGTCATGTATCTCTTCAAAGTGAAGATTTTCTTCTCAGCACCATCTATTACATCACCCCCTTCTAAGAATACAGGAACATGCACTTCTTATTTTTTAATGGGATAGTAATTAAGTCTTTTGAGTAACACAAAAATAAAAATAGAAAACACAATTAGAATCTAATTCCAGCAAGATTTTAAAATACTGTATTTAACTTCTCTGTTGTTCCTAGGAAGGGAAATCATACCATACCATGCTTTGATTTTAGATAAGTTACGTTGGTTTAAGATAAGTTAATTCCTATAGTAAATGAGGATACTTAATAGACAGATGATCCCAAATCTCATTATCACTACTTGTTTTTCCTTTAGTATTTACAAGTAGCAAAAAGACTGATTTTTACTCACTTTAGTCCACTATAGAATGAATACCCAAATAAAAAGAAAACAAAAGATACATTTTCCCGTTAAAAAATAAAATCCTAACTAATCTAAAGCTGATAGTTAACAAATGCATAAAGTTTTAAAAAGTTGATTAAATATAAATTTATGTGAACTATAAATGCTTTCTTCAGTAATATTCTTTTAAATCAAAACAGAACTGCTTGCCCCTCCAACTGCTACCATTTATTACTATTTATCCACACTATTATAATCCTAAATAAAGAGGAAATTTTTATTTATTTATTTATTTATTTATTTTTAGAAACGGGGTCTCTCTGTTGCCCAGGCTGCGGTGTAGTGGCATAAATATGGCTCACTGCAGCCTTGACTGCCTGGGGTCGAGCAATCTTCCTGCCTCAGCCTCCCAAATAGCTGGGATCACAGGCATGGACCATCATGTCCATCTAATTTTTAAATTTTGTTTGGGCATTTGTTAACTATACAGCTTTAGATTAGTTAGGATTTAATTTTTAAGAGGAAAATGTATCCATAGGGACGGGGTCTTGCCACATTGCCCAGTTGTTCTTGAACTCCTGGGCTCAAGTGATTCTCCCACCTTGGCTTCCCAAAGTGCTGAGATTACAGGTGTGAACCACCACACCTGGCCTGAATGGGAATTATTATCCTCATTTTTGGAGATGAGGAAATTGAGGCACATGAAAGTTTAATAACTTACCCAAAGTTACACAACTGTGAAGTGCTGGAGCTAAATGTGAAGCTAAGCAGACTGGCTCTGAGGATGGAGCCCCAAACCTCCACATTGATGCTGTAGTTATTAGCAGAGAATTAACCAACTTACAGTTAGTGGTGGCTTACAGAGTTCAAGCGGCCAATATGATTCTAAATAAATAGCACACTTAGAACGCATTTACCAAGGAGGGAATGGGGTGTTGTTTAACAGGTACAGAGTTTCAGCTTTGCAAGATGAAAAGAGTTCCGGGGATTAGCTGCACAACACTGTGAATGTACTTAACACTACTGAATGGTACACTTTAAAATGGTTACAATAGTACATTTGTTATACGCTCCTCCCTCCATATTTGTGAGAAATTGGTTCCAGAACCTCCCTCGGATACCAAAACCCAAGGATGCTCAATTCCCTGATATAAAGTGGCACAGTATTTGCGAATAACCTACACATATCTTCCCAAATATTTTAAATCATTTCTAGATTACTTATAATACAAATTACAATTTAAATGAGGAGTAAATCATTGTTATACCATATTGTTTAATACAATAAATTATGGCCACAATAAAAATTAAAAGGTATATACCAAAACAGGATAAGTTAAGAAACAGAAGAGCCTTGAATATTTTCCAAGCACCCTTGACTAATATTTTGGGACAGTTTGCAACAGCATGTTTGATTTCATTTTTATTTTTTTCTACACATAAAAACTATCTTAAAAAAATTCTTGGTGATACTCTAATTACCCTGATTTGATCATTATATTATATGTTTGTGTGATATCAAAATATCACATGTACTCTGTAAGTATGTATAATACAACCATCATGTACCTATAAAAAAGATTTTAATTCTTTAAAATTAGCTTTGAAATACAAATGTATTTGATATAGCAATTTCTCAAGCTCACAGTCATTTCTGTTGATATACTTTTAGTTTAATAGACTTCCTAGAAGTGTTAAAAAGTTCCTAATTCCTAAATTAAATTAGTCTTTCTCAGCTCTGCTTAAGAAGCATATATTTCAACAAATTAAACCATGAGACACATTAGAACTCATAGAGATACTAAATTTTCAAAAAATGAGTAATTTGGGGCCAGGTGTGGTGGCTCACACCTGTAATCCTAGTACTTTGGGAGGCTGAGGTGGGTAAATCGCTTGACCTCAGGAGTTTAAGACTAGCCTGGGCAAGATGGTAAAACCTCAACTCTACAAAAAATACAAAAATTAGATGGGCGTGGTGGCTCGAGCCTGAAATCCCAGCTACTTGGGGGGCTGTGTTGGGAGGACTGCTTGAGCCCAGGAGGCAGTGAGCCGAGATCATACCACTGCACTTCAGCCTGGGCAACAGAGTGAGATACTGTCTCAAAAAAAAAAAAAAAAAAGAAAAGAAAAAGGAGTAATTTTAAAGGGTGTACTCACTATGAAAAATGGTACTGTGGTTTCTCAAAAAATTAAAAATAGAATTACCGTATGATCCAGCAGTATCACTTCCAGGTATATACCCAAAACAATGGAAAGCAGGATCCCATAGAGATTTGCAAATCCCAAATCCAAGATGCTTCAATGAGCATTTCTTTTGAGTGTCGTGTCAGTGCTCCAAAAGTTTCGTATTTAAGAGCATTTTGATTTTGGAATTAGGGATACTCAACCTGTACATACAACAGAATATTACTTTGCCTTAAAAAGGAAGGAAATTCTGATGCATGCTACAAAATGGAAGAATCTTGAAGACACTATGTTAAGTAAAAATAAGCCAGTTACAAGAAGACAAATACGACGTATGATTCTACTTAGATGAGGTACCTAGAGTAGCCAAAATCAGAGACAAAAAGTAGAACAGTGGTTGACAGGAGCTAGTGGGAGGAGGGAATGGGGAGTTATTGTTTAATGGGTAGAGTTTCCGCTCTGTAAGATGAAAAGAGTTGGGGAGATTGGTTGCACAACACCATGAATGTACTTAACATTACTGAACTGTACACTTTAAAATGGTTACAATGGTCAGTTTGTTACACAGTCCTCCCTCACACATTCCTGGGAAATTGGTTCCAAGACCTCCCTATCAAAATCTGAGAATGCTTAAGTCCCTGATATAAAATGGTGCAGTATTTGCACATAGCCTACACACATCTTCCTGAATACTTTAAATCACAGACCCTTAATCCCTGGGTCACGGACGGGTACTGGTCCATGGCCTGTTAGGAATTGGGCCACACAGCAAGAGGTGAGTGGCAGGCATTACCGTCTGAGCTCTGCTCTGCCTCCTGTCAGATCAGGGGTGGCATTAGATTTTCATAGGAGTGCAAACCCTATTGTGAACCATACAAGTGAGGGATCTTCGTTGCGCACTCCTTAGGAGAACCTAATGCCTGCTGATCTGAGGTGGAACAATTTCATCCTAAAACCATTCCCCGCCCCCCCGCCACACACTGTCCCATGGAAAAATTGTCTTCCATGAAACTGGTCCCTGGTGCCAAAAAGGTTGGGGACCTCTGCTTTAAATCATCTCTAGATTACTTATAAATTATAACTTAAATGAGAAATAAATCATTGTTATACTATATTAAGGAATAATCAAGAGAAAAAAGTTCTGTATATGTTGAATAGAGACACAGTTTTTTTTTTTTTTTTTTAATACTTACTTTTTTGGATACTTACGATTCTCAGTTGTTTGAATCCACAGATGTGGAACCCGCAGATTTTTTTAAGTGAGTATATAAAACTATGTGTTTAAAAATGGCAATGGGCCATAATGGCCTTCTTAATAAAGATAAAACTGATTATTCAATGATATTAAAATATTGAGATACTCGTTCAAAACACATTTAAAAAACAACTCTGGAAATGAGGACAATTAAACGATGCAGCTGAGAAAAACAGATAGAAGAATCATGTAGGTAATCTAGAATAAGAGTCCTAAATCTGGCCAGAAAGGAAACCATCAAAATGACTGCTGAAGTGGAACAGGTGATTTCCTAGAGAACAAGACAATCCAGCTTACGACCTCAGGCCCTCAATGTGCTCATTCATGCAGGAAGGTAAAGTGAACTGATATGATCAAAAGAAACAGCTTGTGCACATGAACTCACCTTCCTAAAGGACTCCTCTTCTGCATCATCCAGAGCAGTGTTCTCATCAAAGTCAATCACACGATCATACATCTGAATGTTATATTCATCCCATGTCACAGTATCATCACTGTTTTTATCATATTCAACAAACTGTTGTTTTGCTTCTTGCATAGCATAATGCTTAAAAGACATCTGAATCCACGAACTGAGTTCACCTATGAGAATTTCCCAGAACACAACGCATGTGACGTTAATTCTGATACTTAAGAGTAAGGATTTCCAAACCTTCTCTGAAAAGGCAAAATCTTTGATGTTTGCAAATACTGAGAATTGGCCTAGTTGTATTAATAGAAATGGGGTAGGAAGTGGGAAAGGCTGTTTAGAAGAGCTCATGAAGCTTTTTTTTTTTTTTTTTTTGAGATGGAGTCTCGCTCTTTCACCCAGGCTGGAGTGTGCAGTGGTGCGATCTCGGCTCACTGCAACCTCTGCTTCCCGGTTCAAACGATTCTCCTGCCTCAGCCTCCTGAGTAGTTGGAACTACAGGCATGCGCCACCACGTCCGGCTAATTTTTTGTATTTTTAGTAGAGACGGGGTTTCACCATGTTGGCCAGGCTGGTCTCGAACTCCTGACCTTGTGATCCACCTGCCTCGGCCTCCCAAACTGCTGGGATTACGGGCATAAGCCACCATGCCTGGCCGGAGCTTCTATACTATAACATATGATCTAAATATAATGTAAGCTCCATAAAAGTTTGGGTATGTTCTGTTCACTGATGTACATCAAATGCCTGGAAAGTTCCTGGCTCTGTAAATATTTGTCGAATGAATTACCAACTGGCCAAAATAGCACTTAACTTTTAAAAAAAATGTTACCCAAAACCTTGCAGAAAACCTTTGCTAACTACCACAGATCTCTCAGGAAGCATAAATATCTTGATAGCTATTTATTTTAGTGTGTATGAGAAAAAATAGTTTTTTATTTATGAAGGTGATATAAAGTCTTCCTTTAAAATAAATTTTATGTGAGTTGAATTAAAACTAAATTAAGAAAATAATAGATGGTTAAGTAGATATGGCCTAAATTCTGAAAAGGTATTCAAGTGACTGAGAATACTGCTTCAGTATATTACCTTTAAATATGTCGTTAAAACATCTGGAGGAAATTTTAACAAAGTTATGGGTAGCAATTTATGCCCTTCCTGCAACAGCTGTCTGTCTTAACTTGGTACCTGAAGGCATGGGAAAAAAGTTTCTAAAACTCAAATGTTCACTTTTGAATCAACTTTTAAAAAATCTATTCGGCTGGGCTCAGTGACTCACGCCTGTAATCCCAGCACTTTGGGAGGTTGAGGCAGGCGGATCACCTGAGGTCTGGATTTCGAGACCAGCCTGGTCTCGGGTAAAACCCCGTCTCTACTAAAAATACGAAAAGTAGCCGGGCATGGTGGCCAGTGCCTGTAATCCCAGCTACTCGGGAGGCTGAGACAGGAGAATCGCTTGAACCTGGGTGGCAGAGGCTGTAGTGAGCCAAGATCACATCACTGCATGCCAACATGGGTGACAAGAGTGAGACTCTGCCTCAAAAAAAAAAAAAAAAAAAACTATTCATGAAAATATTTACTAAACTACATTAAAGGAAACAAAGGAAGGGACAAACACGAATATTTGTGAGGACAGCATGAGTATACCATTTATCAGGTCCCTCTGTACATGTTGCCTCTCATCTTCAAAACAATGCAATTATAATCACCACTATTATACAGGTGAGGAAACTGAGGTTCAGAAAAGTCCAAGCCTTCACAATTAGTAAATAGCAGAGTCCAGATTCAAACCTGTTTGGCTTCAAAGCCAACTCCTACTGAGTTTTGCTACCTCTTAACATCTGATTCCAGACCTGGCCCTCAAAGAGCAAATTACCAAAATTATCTTAAGGGTTCTCAAGTAGAATGAAGGCTTTCATAAGCACCATGAGTCTTTCTTCTAGTTTATTCAAAGAGATCACCATGGCATAGAAGAAAACAGAATGGAACAGAGATCAGAAATGTGGGTTCACACTTCAGCTTTGCCATCAGGGGGTAGTTTACCATCTCAAGCTTTTCTTCTCATCTGTATAATGAATATTTGGACTAAAATTTTTCTAACTTTAAACTTCTTAAAACCTTACTATTAAATATTTGAACATATCTAGGTCTTGACAGATAGGTACCACACAGTCTCCCAAATCAACGTGTTGTGTTCTTTGATTACTCTAGTATAACCAAAGATTGACTTATTATTAGATTGGATAATCAGAGTTCAAAGGTTTTGTTATTATTGTCTAATTAAGTGGAAGAAAAAAGCCCTTAATCTTCCAGAGGGTTCCAATGTGAATATGTCATTGACAGCACATCTTAAATTTACCAGTTTTTAATTTTCTCCAGCAACTTAATTCCTTGATGGTGAACAGTATTTAAAAGAGAGTTACAGAAAAACAGCTAACTTAAGAGTCACAGTAACAACCTGAATTTTTCTGAGGACCCACTTGGAATGCTGACAGGGTACATCATTTGAATTGAACAATGGGGAGAGACAACTGCACAGCAATTTATTTAGAACATTCTTTTAATAGTCTGTGCATTTCATTTCTGACTACAGAATTTACCTGAGAGCACTCAGATTTTTTTTTTTTTAACTGAAGGATATTAAAACCTGAATTAAGAGCAGGATACCTGGATTCTAGTCCAGCTTTGCCACTTATTTTTAGAAGGCACTTATCCCTGTGCTTCATTTCTTCATCTCTACAAAGTGATGTGGACAAGATGATCCTAAGGCCCCTACCAGCTCTAACATTTTGGTACAATGTTGTAATAAACGTAATTCACAGGCAGCAGGTCTTTTTCTACTTGCTTACAAAAAGAAGCAAATTCCTAAAATTTAAATGAAGCATATATCAAAAGAGCGATAAATCATTTACTGCCTTAAAGTTTTGGGGCATATTTCTCTAAAATAAATCATATTGTTGACACTAACAAAAGTCACGTGAGAAAGAGGGTGTCTCAAGGTGTGACTTGCACATAGAGTACAGGGTCAATGATGTTTATATTAACTGGAGAAAGCACCGAGTTTTACTTGGTTCTCAATGTCTAAAGATTTGTAGGTATAAAACCTATTCTCCATGTCCTTTTCTCCTTCTCACAGGACTTCCAACTTGGGACACTAGCAATCTATACATTCAGCAGACACCCCTGCTTAACATATTTGTGTTTGTCTCCATTGTTAGTCGTGTAGGGCAGTCCTTACTTTCAGTGAGAAAGCCATCTGAGTCCAAGTCTATTTTCTTTATGATCGCCTGCAGTCTTTTTTGCTGCTCTTCGTGGCCGAGTTTAACATATTCATCCACATCTTCCTTTAGGGGGAAGCGACACACAGGAGGGCCAAGCATTACTATCAGTGGGGCAAAATGGTGGAGAAAAACAGGGCTACTAGAAGACCCCCTTGCCAAAGGGTTTCGGGGTGACCCGCACCTGCACTTCAAGGCCCCTACCCCCTACACACCCTCCATGATCTGAGGGGTAGAAGGGATCCAGCTCTTGGGCCGTGCTATCTCCTCAGGCTTTCCAGGCCCCAGGACCCCCAGAGAGCGAGTGCCGCGCCGCCCGGCCCCCATTGTCAGGCCGCCCCTGCCAGGCCTCGCCCGGCCGCCCCTCTTTGTCCCGGGACAAAGCCCGCGGCAGCCGCGGTGCGAGGCCCGGCCCTCCCAGCACCGGCCTGGCCGCCTCACCTGGACGCCCAGCAGCGCCTCGCGGTCGTAGTCGCTGCGGCGCTCGCCCAGCGGGTAATGCAGCTCCTCGGCCTTGCCGGCGCCGGCCGCCGCGGCGCACAGCAGCAGCAGCCCCAAAGCCGCGGTCCTCGGGCCCAGCCGCATCGCGCCGGCCCGCGGAGGACACCGAGGGACGCGAGGAGGGAGGCTGGCGGGGGCCCGAGCCGGCTGCGATGCTCCGCGGGCGGCTACAGAGAGGCGGTGCGACGTACGTTGAGGGCGGAGGGAACGGGAGGCGGAACCTGCGGTGGCGGCCACAACGCCCATGGACGGGCCGGGAGCCGGTCCACCAATGCGGTGCGGAGGCGCGCCAGGAGAAGGCCTATATGGCCGGCGCGGAGTGGCGGGGCACCAGGCCGCGCCGCTGATTGGGCAGCGCGGCGCTGGGGGCGGGCCGCCGCGATGTCGGGGTCAGCAGCCGCCCAGAGAGGTCCAGGAGCCATGCTGGGACTGCAGAGAGGGGAGACCCCTACGACCCGCGCCTTCTCGTTCCCCCGACACGCTTCGAAAACCACGCCCCCACCCCACTCCTGCCCTGTCTTCCCGTCAGCCTCGTTACTGCTATAAACTGGTCCACTCCATGTGCCTCTCCTGCCGTCCATCAATGAGAGAGGCTGGAGGTTTCTGTGACAATACAATATCGAAAAAATTATTGCCTGAGGAATCGGCCAACAGTATTCTTTCTGTCTTCAATGTATCTCTATTTGTTTTATGAGAGTAGGACGTACAAACTCAGGAAGTGCAGCCAGATGCTTGTATCTGATGCTCAATTTCGTGATTTACAAGTTAATGTGAACTTGCTCAAATTTCTTGACCCCTGAAAACTTGTTTGCTCATCTCTAAAATGGGCATAGTAATAAGACTACCTTAAAGAATTGTCGTGAAGATTAAATAATGTAATGGGTTTAGAACAATAGCTGGCACATAAGGTGAAGTGTTCAGTGAAGGTAGGCTTTCATCCATGCAAGTAGAAAAACAAAAGATGATTGCACAGAAGGAATAGCTTAGTAAGTACCTTGCAAAACCTTTAGGGACAGAATGCGTATACACATGGCTTCTATTCCATGTCTATTCACAGGTTTATGTAATTTCTCCACCTCATCCTGAACACATTAAACTCTAAGAAATTTGTAGGCTGCAGCTTGAACCCTTTTCTTTATTGATTGCTCCACTTAGGATCAGGCCTTTCACAGAGAAGAAAAGGATTTCTGGGTCCTCTTTCATTTCTCTCAGTCTCTATTTCGATTGGGAGCAAGAATTCTGTTCCAAACTGCAAAACTGAGTGGGCACAAGTCGCAGAAATTTCCTGGGTCGGGTTGAAATTTATTGTTTGGTCACAAACCATTGAAAGATTCACAGAGCAAAGTGTAAGTTCAATCTTTCCGATTTTATAAAGATCAACGAAGAACAAAGTTTAAATTTCAGAGTATAAATTAAAGCAAATTTTAGAGTTGATTTCATTAAACTAAAAAGAAAACCCTTTATTGCTGGATTTTAATTTTCAATTCCATTAGCGGTTTTGAGGAAAAAAAGAGAAAAATGTCCCAATTTAATATAAGGAACTCTCCTTTGTACCTGTTGTTCTCCAATAAGTAAAAGGTAAACTTTGACCAGCTTCCGGTGTGACTCCAATTATAAAAGGTAGTCTACAAGGTACTATGGAAGTTCTTCTAAACTCAGGGGATCCACAGATGGGAGTTTTTGGGGCCAAGGGAACCTAATGATATCTAAAGAGACAGTGGAGTAAACAGTATCAGAAGGCTGGGTTCTGTCTTCAGCCCCTAAACAGGTTGTTTTCTCTCCCTGGGTCTATTGTTTTCATCTGGAGGAAAAGGATTGTGTTATCTCAGTGGATCTTAATTTGAGATCTTTGGGTTCCTAAGTGGGTCCCTGCATGGTTTTCAGTGCTGTGTTTATCCCAAAATCTTGGTGCATGTGTATATTTCCAGGGAGGAAGTCTATAGCTTTGCTTTTATCAGAGTTTCAAAGGATCCATGTGGCAGAAAAAGTTAAGAGTCCCTGAAGAAGGCTCTGAGCAACTTTTTGACTCTTAAAATCAATGATTTTATTGGGATTGTTTGGAAGCAGATTACAGTAAAGGCCTGTGCTTAAAAGAGGCAAGACTGATCCAATGTCATTAATTGTAATTAATCCATTCTACTCAGGGAAAAATAAATATCTAAAATAAGTAACCTGTTTAAAAAAATGTGTTATGAGAATCCAAAGATCAATTTTCTTGACCTATAAAAGCCCATAGCATATAGCAAAATTGGTTTTATTTATATTTTTATTGAGGTATAATTTACCTAAAGTACACAAATGTTAAGTATACAGTTTGATCATTTTTTTAGATTTGTTTGCTGTGAGAGCCTTGAGGTAGGGAACTGTGTGATTTCTCCTAGTGCACCTACAAAGAAGAGGAACTCAATAAATTTTTGTGAAGTGTATGAATTCAGCTATTCTGGCATTCTTTTAGAAGTATGTATTATGGGTAATAAAGTTAACTTTGAAACTATTGAAAGAAAGATTTGTAGATTTCTTGCTTTTTGAATTTGGTAAGATGTGTGTTAAAATAAGCAGCGGCTTAAAAAATAAAGCCATACTTAACATATATGGCATGGACCCTTGTGTTACAGGCTGATTTCCACCAGAATGAATGAGATTTGGCACAATAAACAACTTAAGTGGGAAAGCCAACAAACTCAATGAGACTGCAACTTTGCACAGATGGAAAACACAAGACAAAAGAACAGACTATAAGGCAGTGAATGGGAGAACAACTTAGACTGAATGATCATGCAATTAGGGGGATTTTATTGGCTGTTTAATCTTTTGTCAGTCTTTTGAAGGGAGAAGGAAATGTGAGAATTCCAGGGTTATGGTGGAGTCTTAGAAGGTGACAAGAAAATGTGTAGGTGGGTGGGTGTATTATAATGCCTTAAAAATCTTTTCATTTCCAAGGAGTATCTGAATGTGTAAGTAGTCACAAAATCTTTATAACCTATTAGAAGTACTTTCAAGAAATTCAATGTAACTTTTTCACTGAATAAGATTTCCCTAAATTAAAGATGGATCTGTCCCAATGATCAAATGTAGTGATAGCTCCATCCTCAAATAGAAGCCATCCTCCACTTCCAGAAATTCACATTTACGGCCCTTGGTCAGTTATACTGGTGCATCTCTTGCCCTAAAGGTAGCCCAAGTAGACAGATACTAGAGTGCCTTCCTGACTTTCTCCCTATTCACACAGGGTGATCATACATCCTGGTTGACCTGACGTGATTATTAATCATGACTCTTTCACACTCAAAAGTATACCAGAATGGGGTGATAAATTATATGGTCACCTTACCTTTGGGCCTCACATTCAAAGTGTCCAGCCCCCTCCCTGTACTCCTCCCCAAGCCCCAGGCTTTATTATGCCTCAGAACCTTTTCCCACACTCTTTTCCCCAGGTTTTCAACAATAGGACCTTGAAGTCTTAGTCAAACACATTAGCAATAAAAATAAAGAACACTAAGAAAGAGGGCATGAAAAGAGAAATAAGACTGTGGCTTAAGCAAGCGTTTCTTATGAATTATAATGAAATTTATTTTCTTTGGCATTACTAAATCAGCTCTGAAGACAATTTCATGGAGGAAATCCAAAACTGAAACAAGCAGAGTGACTTTGAAAGACAGCACTTCTTGAATTTATAAGTTCTCAAGTGTTTAAGAAAACTCAGGCATAGCTTTAAGTCACACCATGCATTCAAGTCTTAGGTATTCACAGATCTCACTGAGGAAGAGAAAATGCAGTTGCTCTGATTGCAACTCCATCACGAGATGGTGTTCAGGGGACTGTGATTGATTTGGGCTTTGGTTTTTTGATTCAGGATGAAACTCAAGTCTATGGGATTTTGAGGTTAATTTCTGTTTAAAAAATACAACTAAAAATTGGCCAGGCACAGTGGCTCATACCTGTAATCCCAGCACTTTGGGAGGCTGAGGCAGGCAGATAGCTTGAGCTTAGGAGTTCAAGACCAGCCTTGGAAACATGGCAAAACCCCAGATCTATAAAAACAAAATACAGAAAAGCATATTAGTTGGGTGTAGTGGCATGTGCCTGTAGTCCTAGCTACTCAGGAGGCTAGGGTGGGAGGATGGCTTGAGCCTGGGAGGCAGAGGTGGCAGTGAGCCGAGACCGTGCCACTGCACTCCAGCCTGGGCGACAGTGTAGAAACAAAGGAGTTATACAAGTTATGCATGCTTACTTGTTTATTTTTGCTTACTTGTTTATTTTAGGAAAATCAGTGTATGCAAATAAGAAAAAGGAAAAAAAGATCCCAAATCCCATTCTCATAAATAACTGCTATTAACATTGCGGCATAACTTTCCAGAGGTTTTCTGTGCGCAGTATATACACTTCTAAAGGCAGTATCCTAGTCTATTTGTGCTTCTAGAACAGGATAATTTATAAATCTGTATTTATAATTTATAAAGATTTATAAATCTGTATTTATAAATTTATTTATAATTTATATGTTATAAATTTATTATATATTACTTATATATTATTTTTAAATATTATATTAAATTATTTAAATTATATATTTATTTAAATTAAATATTTAATATTAATATTTAAATTAAATATTATATTTAAATTAAATATTATATTTAAATTAAATATTATATTTAAAATTAATATTTAAATTAAATATTATATTTAAAGTATTAAATATTGTATATATTTATATATTATAAATATATTATAAATTTATATATTATAAATATATTATAAATTTATATATTATAAATATATTATAAATTTATATATTATAAATATATTATAAATTTATATATTATAAATATATTATAAATTTATAAATTTATAAATCTGTATTTATAATTTATAAAGATTTATAAATCTGTATTTATAACTTATAAAGAACAAAAATTTATTTCTCACAGCTCTAGAAGCTGGAAAGTCCAAAATCAAGGCGTGGGCAGGATTCGTGTCTGGCGAAGGCTGCTCTCTGCTTCCAAGATTGCACCTTGTTGCTGCACCCTTGGGAGGGGAAGAACACTGTGTCCTCAGGTGGCAGAAGGGATGGAAGGGCAAAAACGGCTAACTCTCTCTGTCAAATTATTTTATAAGGGCATCTGGTCCTTTTCATGAAGGCTCTGAATCAATCACTTCCTAAAGGCCACACCTCTTAATACTGTTACATTAGGAATTCTGTTTCAATGTGAATTTTGGAGGGGCCAAAAACATTCAAACCATAGCAGGCAGATACAACTTTTGCAAAAACAGGATACAAAGGAAGCTACTACTGTCATTGAAATAGCTCAGAAAAGCAGAGAAACAGTCCAGAATGGCCTAAAAGGCCTGGGAATCCCTTAAAAATCCTCAGCAAATACGCACATTTCATCTCAGGAGTTTCTCTGTATCAATTAATTGTTGTCTGGTATGCTTTTCCTTATCTTTTACCTCTTTGGTGGAGTTTCTGTAGCTCTTACCACAAATACTGCTTCCCCTGGATCCATCTGAACTCTGGGAATCTGCAATCTATTTTGGAATTGAATATGGCAAGCTAGACCTTTGAGTCCCCTCCAAAATATAACTTCTGGTCTCTACTCTGAGTCTACCCATTATACCCAAAGTGAGAGGTATCCCACATCCTCCGGCTAAACAAACTCCCACCTAGCCCTCACTTAATAGTGGAATTAGAATGCAAATGTACAGGGGGCATGGAAACGCGCATTTATTGTATCTGTTATTTATTCTACTAGAGAGGTCAGACCTCAGACTTCTGCTACCTGCGCCTTCTTTGAAAGAGTTCCCACCCATGTGCAATGGGGGAAAAAAGTCTATATTCTGAAGTTGTTGTTTATAGTTTTCTGTTTGTGTCAATTGGTAACACTTGTTAACTGTGCAGTATAGATCTTCACTGTACTGATATTTTGACTGCTTGTCATTATCAGTTACTGAGAGATGTTTTATGATCTGCTCTGATTGTATATTTCTCTACTTCTTTAAGTTTTGTCAATTTTTGTCATATGTATTTTGAGACTATGTTATTGAGGACTTACACATTTATGATTGTTTTATCTTCCTCATGGACTGTGGTTTAATCATTACAAAGTGTTTTCTTATCTTTAGTAGAGTTTTTGTTGTAAACTGTACCTTGTTTGATGCTATTATTGCCTAGAAGGTTTTATTATTATTATTTCATACAATTAAAACTTATTTAATTTCCCACATATTTACCCTATTCTTTTCTTTTCTTTTCTTTCTTTTTTTTTTTTTTTTGAGGCAGAGTCTTGCTCTGTCACCCAGGCTGAAGTGCAGTGGTGCGATCTTGGCTGACTGCAACCTCCACTTCCTGGGCTCAAGCAATTCTCCTGCCTTGGCCTCCCGAATAGCTGGGATTACAAGTGCATGCCACCACGCCTGGCTAATTTTTGTATTTTTAGTAGAGACAGGGTTTCACCATGCTGGCCAGGCTGGTCTCAAACTCCTGACCTCAGGTGATCTGCCCGCCTCAGCCTCCCAAAGTCCTGGGATTATAGGCGTGAGCCACCACACCTGGCCACTTTCTTAATCTGAGAAAAAATATCTACAAATCCATTTTACCTAAAGGTAAAATATTGAATGCTTCCCCACTAGAACAAGTAAAGAGACAAAGATGCTCACTATTTCCTCTTCTACTCAATATTGTCTAAAGATACAACTCTTGCTAGTGCAAGAAGATAATAAAGGGAAATAAAAGGTATAAATATTGGAAAGGAAAAAATAAAACTGGTAGTATCTGCAAATGACATTGTTTTGTATGCCAGAAAATGCAAAGGAATCTATAAATAATCTGTCATAATTAAATGTTTGCCAGTATTACTAGATATAAGGTCAATCAATTTAATTTCTATATTCCACAATCTAAGTTAGAAAGTAAAAGTTTAAAACAATGCTCTTCATAGTAGTCTTTAAAAAAATCAAATATTTTCCATTAAGTATAATGAAAGTTGTACAAGTTATCTACATAGAAAGTTTTAAATGATTTTGAGAGTTGATGTTTTATATTAAGGCATTTTGCCTGCCAGGCTATGAAGATATTCTCCTAAGTTATCTTTTGAAAGAGAAATGAAATAAGACATTTTAAACCCCAAAGCATATACTATGTTCAAGGATTAGAAATTCAATGTTGTGAAGATGTGAATTCTCCCCAAATTGGTGTATATATTAAATGTAATCCCTTTCAAAGTTCTAGCAGTTTTGTTTTGTGGAATTGATGACTGATTCTAAAATGCTTCTGGAAATGAAAAGGACCAAAAATAACCAGCTCAATCTTGAAGGAGAAAAAGAATGTGGGAGGATTTATGCAACTGTATATTAGACTCATTTCACAGTTACAGTAATTAAAACAGTGTGGGATCAGCACCGAATAGTGTCAAGAAACAAACCCACACATATAGGCCCACCTGATTTATGACAAAGTCGGAACTCCAGAAGAGTGTGCTAAAGACAGTATTTCCAGTAAGTGTTACTGGGTCAACTAGATGACCATATGGGAAAAACTAAAACAAAGACAAAACTTTGATCCCTACTTTATACACACAAATTCCAGGTGAGTTGTAGATCTAAATGTTATCATTAGAATAATAAAACTTCTAGAAGTTAACATAGAAAAATATCTGGCCAGGCACAGTGGCTCATGCCTGTAATCCCAACACTTTGGGAGGCTGAGGGGGGCAGATTATGAGGTCAGGAGATCGAGACCATCCTAGCTAACACAGTGAAACTCCGTCTCTACTAAAAATACAAAAAATTAGCCGTGTGTGGTGGCACGCGCCTGTAGTTCCAGCTACTCGGGAGGCTGAGGCAGGAGAATCACTTGAACCCAGGAGAGGAGGTGGAGGCTGCAATGAGCAGAGATTGCGCCACTGCACTCTAGCCTGGCGCCACTGCACTCTAGCCTGGCACCACTGAACTCCAGCCTGACTCCGTCTCAAAAAAAAAAAAAAGAAAAAAGAAAAAAATATCTTTATGGCGTTGGGGTAGGCAAACATTTTTTGTTGTTGTTGTTGTTTTTGATTTTGTTTTTTTAGAGATGGAGTTTTGCTCTTGTTGCCCAAGCTGAAGTGCAATGGCGTGATCTCGGCTCACTGCAACCCCCGCCTCCGGGGTTCAAGTGATTCTCCTGCCTCAGCCTCCCGAGTAGCTGGGATTACAGGTGTGCACCACCACTCTCAGCTAATTTTTTGTATTTTTAGTAGAAACGAGGTTTCACCATGTTAGTCAGGCTGGTCTTGAACTCCTAACCTCAGGTGATCTGCCCACCTTGGCCTCCCAGAATGCTGGGATTACAGGCGTGAGCCACCGCGCCCAGCCTATATACACTCTTAATTTACTATTCTAGCTTTTACTAAAGTGTAGTGGATTGACAGTAGTCAAGACAATGTGGTACTGGCATAAGAATAGATTTATAAGTCAATAGACTAGAATTGAGAGTCTAGAAATAAATCCACATCTTTATGCTTAATTGATTTTTTGACAAAGTTGCCAAGACCACTTAATGGGGAAAAGATAGTATTTTCAGCAAATAATGCTGAGACAAGTGGATATCCACATGAATGAATCCACCCAAAAGAATGAATTTGGATCTCTAGTTCACACCATACACAAAAATTAACTCAAAATGGATCAAAGACCTAAATGTAAGAGCTAAACCTTCAAAACTGTGAAAAAATAGGTGAAATTGCTGTGACCTGGGATTAGGCAACAGCTTCTTAGATATAACACCAAAACACAGGCAATCAAAGGAAAAAAAGATAAATTTGATTTCATCAAAATTTAAAATTGTTGTAACTCAAAGAACACTGTCTAGAAATCAAAAAGACAACTCACAGAATAGGAGAAAATACTTGCAAATCATATATCTGATAAGAGATTAATATTCAGTATGTATAAAGAATTCCTACAACTCAACAACAAAGAAACCAAAATAACCAAATTCAAACATGAGCAAAAAATCCAAATAGACATTTCTACAAAGAAGATATACTTCTTTAAAGAAGAAATGACCAAGAAGCATATGAAAAGATGATGCTCAATATCGCTACTTA
This sequence comes from Pongo abelii, assembly GCF_028885655.2. Taxonomy (NCBI): domain Eukaryota; kingdom Metazoa; phylum Chordata; class Mammalia; order Primates; family Hominidae; genus Pongo; species Pongo abelii. Next base: position 80,220,842 of record NC_072001.2, on the reverse strand, counting down.
TCATTAGGAAAATGCAAATCAAAACCACAATGAGATATCGTTTCACACTCAGTAGAACGGTTATTTTATATATATATATAAAAAATATATAAATAATATAAATATAAAGTTATTATATATATATAAAGAATAAGTGTGGGTAAGGTTGTGGAGAAATTGGAACTCTTTTGCTTTGCTGGTGGGAATGGAAAATGGTACAACCACTGTGGAAATAGTTTGACAGTTTCTTAAAAAGTTAAATGTAGAATTACCATGTGATTCAGTGACTATTCTTTTAAATATACACTCCAAAGAATTAAAAGCAGAGATCTAAACAGATACTTGTACACGAATATTTACAGCAGTATTATTCATAACAGCCAAAATGTGGAAACAACCCAAATGTCCATCAACAGATGAATAGATAAACAAAATGTGGTGTATATATATATACAATGGAATGTTATTCAGCCTTAAAAACAAGTAATATTCTGATACATGCCACAACATGGATGAGGCTTGAGGATATTATACTAAGTGAAATAAGCCAGACACAAATAGAAAAACATTGTATGGTTCTACTTATATGAAGTACCTAGAATATTCAAATTCATAGAGACAGAAAGCAGAATAGAAATAGGCTAGGGCTGGGAGAGGGATGATGGATAGTTATTGTGTAATGGGGACAGAGTTTCTGTTTGGATGATGAAAAGTTTTGGAAATGGATAGCGGTAATGTGACACAAAGTGGGAATGTGCTTAATGACACTGAATTGTTCACTTAAAAATGGCTAAAATAGTAAAAGTTATGTTACATACATTTTTCCAATATAAGAAAAATAAACTTAAACATTTTTTTAAATTTAAAAATGGTGACTTTTATGGTATATGAACTACATCTCACACAAAAAAATTTTAACTCAGTAGATCATGGTGGATGACAGTAGACCACTGCAAACTTAATCAAGTAGTAGTCCCAATTGCAGATGCTGTGCTAGATGTGCTATCTTTACTAGAATAAATTAATATGGATGCTGGTGTATGATATAAAGCTATTGATTTGGTGAATGCATTATTGTAACTACCCACTAGACATTGGGACCAGAAACAGTTCTTTCACATGGGATGGAGGACAGTATACAATATACACTCACAGTGTTGCTCTAATCTAAAGGGACCCAAATCATATGGACATACCATGGAACATCACATTGGACCACTATACTGGTGATATCATGTTAACCATACTGGACAGATAATAAATGGTGTCTACTTTGGATACCTTGGTAGGACAATCCATTCTAGAGTGTGGAAGATAAATCTACAAAAATATAAGAGCCTGACACATCTATAAAATTTTTAGGAGTCCGGTGGCCTGAGGCAATCTATCCAAGATAAAAGACAAGTTTTTGTATCTTGCACCATCTACCACTAGGAAAGAAACACCCACTAAGAAAAAATAAACATAATATTTAGAAGGCCTTTTCAGGTTTTGGAGGCAGCGTATTCCACACTTGGGAATGCTGCTGCAACACATTTATCAGGAGATACAGAAAGTTGCTAGCTTTGATTGGGGTCTAGAATCAGAGTTCTATAGCAGATCCACCTGTAGTACAAGCAGTCCTGCCTTTAGGGCCATATAACCCGGAAGATCCTACTATATTAGAGTTTCTGTGATGGAAAAAAGACGCCACCTGGAATACCTGGCAAGTCCCTTAGGAGAGTCATAGCATGGACCATTTGGGTTCTAGAGCAAGGCCACGACATCTGTAGCAGAGAACTCTATACCATTTAAAAAGTATCTCCTGGCATGCTATTTTGCCCTGGTAAAGAATGAACATCTAGCTATAATGACATGTTGTGAGGATAGGTCACTATCCTTCTTTATCCTTAAACCAACAGTCAGTGTATGGTGCTGCCTTTCCAGTCAATGCAACACATGGGTCTGAGATTCAAAGAGTGGAGCGGGAGTGGCCCCACTCCTCATCACTCTTGGAGACCCGGAATTTGTTCTGCCTGTCCTCACAATTTTAAGTCTTGTGGTTGTGGAGATTCTGATTTCTGGAAAGGATATACTTCTACCAGTCAACAGAGCATCCCACTAAACTTAATCCTATAACTGCTTCCTTGACACTTTGGGTTCCTTGTGCTAGTGGAAAGGAGTTACCATCTGCAGAGAAATTGACTCTGATTATCAGGAGGAGGCAGGGCTGCTGCTATGTAAGGGGTGCAGGCAGAAGAAATGTATTTGGCATTTGGATAATCCACCATCTTGGTACTCCCATGCCTAGTTTTAACTGTACATGGAAAAATTCAGCAACCAGAGCCTGATAGTGGCTGGTAATCAGGAGCTCAGGCTCCTCAGAGATAAGAGTCTGAGGCAACCCACCCAACAAACCATGTGGATGAGCAGAAGTACTACCTGAGGGTGTGGTGGAGAGAAGGGATAAATATTAGTGATGGCCTTGGGTCCAACTGCAGCAGTGGGGTTTGTAGTTTGTCTCACAAACTTTCCTGTCTTAAGTGTTCCAGAAATTATAACCAACCAGAATCCCAGAGAAGCTGTAACAGGATGGAGTAAACCTAATGTGAAAAGCACATGGACCCGAATGGTGCAAGAGGTGGACCTTTGTGGACATTGTTGATGCCTCGCTCAGATCTTCTGGATCCTCTTCCTCAGTCTGGTTCTTGTTTTTAATGCCCACCTGCCACAGATACCTTGGGTAACGGGTCATATCCACAACTTTCTCTAGATGATTTTCCATGAATGTCTGAAGTCTCTGTGGCCAGAGATTCCTGGGAGTAATGCTAACCTCTCATTTCATGGACCATGACCAACAACTGTCTGGGGCAGGAATACAAAAATTCCACTCCTTTGTCCAATGCAAGATGGGATCTGCCATCCACTTTATACTCCAGAGCTTCCTGTAAGATGTGGCTGAAGCTAGATTTCACCTGGAACCTCATTCTTGCATACGTTGTTTCCTTTCCTGCTTCACTCTCTCTTACCTGTCTCTCTCGAGTACACCCTTGATAAATCACAAGCACACAAATCCCCATCTCGTGCTGTTTCTGAAACCTACTTTGAGACACCTCCCAAATAAACTACTCATACCCAAGGCCTTCTCCAAAGCAAGAAAGAGGTTATTCATCCAATGGATTTTTAACAGGTGAGAGACCACAAGACCCTAAGTTATTGTATGAAACAATTCCTGGACTTCAACTTTTATAAAAATCATGAACATCAGACCACAGCTTATCTTGGTATACATAACTATATTTATACTTTTAAGACATTTTAATAGACTGTGAGTAACTTTCTATATAGAAGATTGTGTCTGTAGGAACTTCATTAACAACGAAATATAAAAGACTTCAAGATTTGAAATTAGTTTCAAGGGTATAAGTTACAGTGATAAAAAATTCCATTGAACACAAAGAAATTTTAGCCATTAGAGTGGCCTCAGGTTAGGTTGAATTACCTGTCATCTTAGATTTCTGAACACAAGCTGGATGACCATTTGGTGACGACTAAACAGAGGGCTCTTCAGGCATCAGGAGGATTGGACTGGTAGCTAGAAACTTAAGTACAGGGCCGGGCACAGTGGCTCACACCTGTAATCCCAGCACTTTGGGAGGCTGAGGCATGCAGATCACTTGAGGTCAGGAGTCCCAGACCAGCCTGGTCAACATGGTGAAACCTTGTCTCTACCAAAAATACAAAGATTAACTGGGCATGGTGGCTCATGACTGTAATCCCAGCTACTCGGCAGGCTGAAGCAGGAGAATCCCTTGAGCCCAGGAGATGGAGATTGCAGGGAGGCGAGATCGCACCACTGCACTCCAGCCGGGTGACAAAGCGAGACTCCGTCTCAAACAAAAAAAAAAACAAAAAATGAAACTTAAATATGGTATTTTAAACACTTTTAGTTGGAGGAATTACCAAGAAATTATTTCCAGTAATTTATATGTGTATTTTTTTCTTTCTAGCACCCAGTACTAAATTAATCTTTTATTTTTCACACATTTTTCTTTTTTTTCATTCATTCTTTTTTTTCTTTTTTTTAAAATTATTATTATACTTTAAGTTTTAGGGTACATGTGCACAATGTGCAGGTTAGTTACATATGTATACATGTGCCATGCTGGTGTGCTGCACCCATTAACTTGTCATTTAGCATTAGGTATATCTCCTAATGCTATCCCTCCCCTCTCCCCTCACCCCACAACAGTCCCCAGAGTGTGATGTTCCCCTTCCTGTGTCCATGTGTTCTCATTGTTTAATTCCCATCTATGAGTGAGAACATGCGGTGTTTGGTTTTTTGTCCTTGCAATAGTTTACTGAGAATGATGATTTCCAGTTTCATCCATGTCCCTACAAAGGACATGAACTCATCATTTTTTATGGCTGCATAGTATTCCATGGTGTATATGTGCCACATTTTCTTAATCCAGTCTATCATTGTTGGGCATTTGGGTTGGTTCCAAGTCTTTGCTATTGTCACACATTTTTCTTTAAGCAAACAACTGTTTCTCATTAACACAACCCATACACTAGCGTGTGGGATCCTTCAGTGAATTGTGTTGGGCAGTGTCTCTTACTGATGGTATGAAGTGAAAACCATGAACTTCCTACACCTGTAGGTGGCTAAAAACCCAATTTAAAATTTGATCCTGTGGGTTGCTGAATTTAGGCATTTAATGAATTCACAGCCATTCTCTTATATGAAAATAAGGGCACTGGAATGTAGGATGCCTAGAATTAAAGTGGGATGCATTGGAGTGTTTGGATGGTTGCTGCCTGATGGCACCATTCAATATCCCTGCCCACCATGCCCCTGAGCATAACACCATCCATCACCCTTAACCATCATGGTATTCCATGTAACATTGCTTCTAACAAAGAACACACACTTTATGATGAAAGAATTAAGGCAATGAATGATGCTTATGGAATTGACTGGCCTTATTATTTACTCCATCACTCAGAAACAAGTGGCCATATAGAGAGGTAGGATGGTTTACTGAAGCCTGGGAATAATGTTGGCAGGGAGATTTTCCAAGGTTGGATGCCATTCTAAGATATGTTATATGCTCTAAGTCAGCAACAAATATGTGGTCTTTTTTTCATTGCAAAAATGTAGGATCCAAGATGGAAGTAGAATATATGCTTTTTCACATAGCATAAACTGGCAAATTTTTTGTTTTCCATCCACACAACTCTTTAATGCGCTCATTTAGAGGTCTTAGTATGCACAGGAGGAATGTTTCTGCCGGGGTACACAACTATAGTCCCACCGAATTGGAAACTAAGAGTGCCACTTGGATACTTAAAGTTCCTCAAGTCACCAGGAAAACATGCTGAAAATGGTACTTGCTGAGATGATTAATCCTCACTATGAAGAGGAGATAAGGAGCCAGGTGTGGTGGCTGATGCCTGTAATCCCAGCACTTTGAGAGGCCGAGGCTGGCAGATCACCTGAGCTCAGGAGTTCAAGACCAGCTTGGCCAACACGGCGAAACCCCATCTCTACTAAAAATACAAAAATTAGCCAGGCATGGTGGCATGCATGTGTAATCTCAGCTACTCGGGAGGCTGAGACAGGAGAATCACTTGAACCCAAGAGGAGGAGGTTGCAGTGAGCTGAGAGCACAACACTGCACTATGGTCTGGGTGACAGAAGAAGACTCCGTCTCAAAAAAAAAAAAAAAAAAAAAAAAAAGAGCGGATAAAGTTGCTGATAAATAGCAGAGGCTAAAAGGACTATGGCTGGGACTCACAGATCTCCTTGGGGTGACTCCTGGTACTGCCAAGGTCCGGTGGCAAAGTTCTCTAGTAACAACAATCTCACGTGGACAAGACCATTAAGGGCTCCGATCCTTTAGGAATGAAGATTTGGGTCATTGTATCAGGTAATAAAGCCTGGTCAGCTGCTCTGGGCAAAGAGAACATGAAATGGGTGGTGGAGGAAGGAAATTAGAAATACCAATTACAGTCTCGTGACTACTTGCAGAAATAAAGATTGAAGGTTCTCTAATTTTCTGCATTGTTCAATCATGTATATATATTTAATTTTTCTTTCCTTTTTCTGTCCCTTTTCTTCATGGCATGCAGCTGGTGGTTAATTTTACAATTTCGTTTATGTGTTACAGAATACTGAGATAGGATCATAATGGAACCAGAAGAGGACTGAGTGTCACCCAGAGATTCTGTATAAACTGGATGTAGCTGCCAATGAGGTTATCATCCTTTTAGGGAAGGGATGAGCACATTGTGCTTTTATAAGGAATAGTAGCATTACGATAATTGGTAATACTTTTTCTTTCTTACGGGAAGAGGGGTTTATGTTAGTGTTGGGTATGCATAGCAAAGAAGTAAACTCTGGTGAATATTGCCAAATTCTGTTCCATCTAGCATCTGTTTTCTTTTTGATATTGGAAGAACTCCCCACCTTAAAGTATGCCTCCCACTCTAGAAGCTGAAAATGGCATATACTCTCTCTCCTAGCCTTTCTTATAGTTAAGAGTACATGATCTAGGACCCACCCCTAACCAAATACAATCTTCCAATTCTCTGAATCGGAGTTAGACACAAGAGGACTGAGAGGAGCTCTCAGACAGCACCTACATCACGGGAAGATCAAATTCCCGTAGCAGTGCTGCCTTCGCTGGACCAATTCTGGTGTGGGAATTTTGGGTATCGTTTCTGGTTGAATTGTCCTGAGCTCACTGAGACTGATTCTCCAGACCTCCTAGAAATTCTGGTGTAACAGGATCCCTGGGGTGTTGTTTAGCCAGTTGGAAACCTCTGTGGCTGGCGGCGCGTTTCTGCCTATTGCTCGTTTCTGCTGGGCTCGTTCCACCCACTTGGCCTGGCAGGCTGCACTTAGTTCACACTACCAGCCTGGATCCCACACCTGCCAAGTGTGAGCCAGGGGCGGAGCAGCAAGTGTTGTGTGTGGGTGAGCAAGCACCGGTTCAGCCACTGAACACAGCCAGGCACACCGGCTGCAACAGTGCAGGCAGCTCCACGTGCCAGCACAGGTGCCAGCTCCATGCCATGCTGCAGCTGGACCAGAAGTACTGCATGCAGCTTCCGCTGCAGGCACCCATGTCTGGATGAGAGGAACGCGGTGGCGCCCAGAAGCTTAGAGACACCAGCAACGGCAGAACCCCAAAGAGGGAGTCACAGCCCTGGCCCAGGGAACCCTTAGGTCCAGGCTCCCCGAAGGGCCAAAGCTCCTAGGTCTAGGCTCCCCAAAGGGCCAAAGCTCTTCTCGCCTTCACAACACGGCGAGTAGGGGGGATGTTTCAGCCCTGTTTGTGTCATAGCTCTTTTAGTCCCACCATTTGGTGGGTCCCGAGTTCTTGTTCCACATCCATGGGGCCTCATGGACTACTTCATAGATGGAGAGGCGCTTCACTGAAGGCAGAGAGGCAACAGAACAGTTCTCAGAAGAAAGCGGGCAGCTCCTTCCCTTTCCACAGGCAGGTCTGGGTCATCCTGACGAGTGTCCAGCCCTCAGCGGTGAGAAGACCCGCAGTGGGTAGCTTCCAGCAGAGAGAAGATGAGTGTCCAGCTCGCGGGTAGCTCCCAGCAAAGAGAAAGCGAGTGTCTGGCTCTCAGTAAAGAGAAGACAGGCAGTGGATAACTCATTAGTGACTCCAATTCGCAGGCGAGTCTTCCCATCATCTCTGCAGTCCTCAGCAGAGAGGAGACCTGGAGCGGGTAGCTACTATCTGCAGGCAGGTGGTCCTGTCCTTTGAGTCTGGCTGACTCGGGGGCTTTTATGGGCTTCAGACAGGAGGAAGTGTGTGCTGATTGGTCCCTGGGTGTCCATGGGCGGCCGGAAAAAGCACAGTAAGTTCTCACTCTGGTCTGCGGAACTGACAGCCCGGCCCCCAGGCTTCAGGCCATCTCTGGATTGAAGGTGGGGCTTCATCGGGACTGCCCCTTTCCTCCCGGGAGCCTGTCTGCCTCCTGCCACCGTCAGCCTGCTGTCCATGGCATCCATGGCGCCCACGGTCCCCAGGCGGTTCGTGCCAAGGGGGGCCTGCAGGCCTGCGCTGCCCTCGGCTTCCCTCCTGTGCTTCTCTGTGCCGAGGCGGCGGGAGGCTGGTGTGTTAGTGCTGCCCCAAGCGTGTGCACACCCAGCCAGGTCGCGACAGCGCCTGGGCTCAACCTCAACTTTGCTCTGAGAGCTGGCGCTGCCAGCGGGAGAGGCCAGCCAGGAAGAGCAGGCACTTCCGAGCCTGTCGGGGGAAGGGGGCTTCCCGGTCCCTGAGAATGCAGAGATGCCCCTTTCGGCAGCCGCAGCTGGTCGGCGCAGCTGCGCCTGGGAGAGTAGGGCTCCCGCCCCTCCAACTTGGAAGGGGGCGGGGCTCCCACCTGTTCCGGGCTCCGCAGGCTCCTAGGAACGCACAGCCTGCCTCATGGCAGTGGCCGCTCCAGATGGACTGCTGCTGCCATCACTGGGAATTACATTTTTGTTTGTTTCTTTACAACTTTTAATTTTGATATAATTTTATACTTGAGAGCAAAATTACAAGAATAGCCAAGGAATCATATATAAAAGGAACCATATAAAGAGAATATGGTAAAGCAAATTTGGGCAAAGTGTAAACAACTAGTACATCTAAATACAGGGAATATGCGAATCCTTAATTATTCTTGCAATACCCACACAAAGATACATTTTTTTTTCTGATTCATTTGAGAGTAAGTTGCAAACATTGTAGTTCTATACCTCTAAATGCTTTGGTATGTATGTCATAAAAACAAGGATATTTTCTTACATAACCACCATACAATTATCTAAATTAGGAAATGTAACTTTGGTATAATACTATTATCTATCGAATCCACTCCATATTCAAACTCCTATATCATTTAAACAAATTCGTTTACTTCTTAAATGAATCAGAATTAGCTTCTATGAACTCTGACTAATTCAAAGTCTCAAATATCACTCTCTCCAGACATGCTTTTGGACCCTAACTCTGGGTTAGACAGCTCTGTTATATACCATTATAACATGGAGTACTGTGTGTACCAGTGTATTTATAACTCTCTATTCCTGATTACTTATGTGTGTCTGCCTCTGCTATTTGAATTAAGCCAACAAAGGGCATATATGTCTCTTTTTCACTGGCCTTTCCTCAATGACTATCACAGTGACTAACACATAGTAGATACTCACTAAATATTTGTTGAACAACTGGATCTGCACACTTCCGTTGCAATTTAAATAAAATACATTGAAGTTGAACTTGTCATACACCTTTTTTCGATTGAAGGCAATGTCAGTCAAGGTTGAATGCAGAAAGTAGGAACCACTCTAGTTTTTTTTTTTTTTTTTTTTTACAGGAATAGATTTATTGCAGGAAATTGATGCTTAGAAAGGCGAGCACAGCAAGATCAAGGCTGGACCACTAGGAATGATTCTCAGAAAAATACAGAACTGTACTACTCAGAAACATTCCTACTTCCAAGGTCGTTATTTGAACCACTCAAGACACACCACCATAGCTTTGATCCAAAGATCAGGAAACTAATGAAGAAGCAGCTGCTCCTTCTACTATGGATGCTGGCACTGCCTTTCGACCCTCAGAAAGCAGGAAAATGGCCACTGAAGTCCCACTGCAGAAAAAAAACTCACATCTTCGGCCAGGAGCGGTGGCTCATGCCTGTAACCCAGCACTTTGGGAGGCCGAGGCGGGCAGATCATGAGGTCAGGAGTTCGAGACCAGCCTGGCCAACATAGTGAAACTCCATCTCTACTAAAAATTAAAAAATTAGCCTGGCGTGGTGGCACGTGCCTGTAGTCCCAGCTACTCGGGAGGCTGAGGCAGAAGAATCGCATGAACCTGGGAGGCAGAGGTTGTGGTGAGCCGAGATTGCACCACTGCACTCCAGCCTGGGCAACAGAGTGAGACTCCGTCTTAAAAAAACAACAACAAAAACAAAACCTCACATTTTCACAAATTTTCTAGACAGTATTTAAATTGGGTTTTTCCTTCACCTCACTTCCGCCTGTCATATTTCATGAGTTCATCATATTATCAGAGACTAATTCACATTCAGAAACGTAGTTGCAAAGAAGTCCAGAAAGTGTACTTTTCAACTCTCCAGGCTTTGCAGTGCAGGAAGACACCTTGTGGATTGGAGGTTGAGTTAATCCACATTATATACCACAATGGCATCGCTATTCATGAAGCTGCTAAAGCTAGACACTGATGTGCAATCCTCAACTCCTCTCTGACACCAAGATGCTCCCCTTGGATGGAGGTGGTTGTGCCTCTTCTCCTTGAGATTAAACCTAGAAGATACTTAGTTTGTTAGCGCTTCCAGGGAATGGGATGAAGTGCACCTGTTTCCACTGCTCCAGAATCACTGATCTTTGAGAAGTTTTCTGCCTGAGAAAATGGCAGTCACATAGCCAGTTTATACCTTTCCACCTCTGGAAGTGGCAGTAACATACTGACTCATTTGCCAGGTACCTCAGTGACTTCTAAGGTCAGAGCAATGGGAAAAAACTGTGGTAACCAAGGTCCAGAGAGATGAGGGACATGTGCAACATAATGGAAAGAGCATGGGCTTTGTAGTCACATGGTCCTCAATTTGAATCCAGGTTCTGCCCTTTACTAAATATAATACCTGGAGAAAGTTCCTTAGTGTCTTTATATCTTGGTTTCCTTGTCTCCAAAATACCTACTTCATAGTGTTGTTAGGAGGATGAAATTAGGTAACACTTGTATAGTGCAGGTACATAAAGTACAAAAAGAAAATGTTGGTCCTTTTATTAGTTTTACTAGTTTTATTAGTTTCCTATGGCTACTCTAACAAATTATGACAAACTTAGTCACTTAAAACAACACACATTTATATTCTTACAGTTCTGGATGTCAGAAGTCTGAAATCAGTTTCACTGGGCTGAAGTCAAAGTGCTGGCCAGGCTGCACTCCCTCTGGAAGCTCCAGGGAAGAGTTGGTTTCCTTGCCTTTTCCACTTCCAGGGTTGTATTCCCTGTGTGCCTTGATTAAGACCCCTTCCTTCATATCTGAAGCCTGCACCAGTCCTCACATTGTCTTCTTTGTCAAATTTCCCTCTGCCTCCTGCTTGTGATTGACAATTAAGGCCCACCTGGCTAATCCAGAATTACCCACTATCTCAAGATTCTTAACTTAATCACACCCACAAATTTCTTGTTACAATATAAGATAGCATTCACAAGTTTCAGAGATATGGATATCTTTTAGGGCCAATTCAGCCAACCATAATTCTTTTCATCACCAATCTTTACTACTTTTTTAAGCCATTTGGCATCTAAAGCAGTACAGTCCAGTAGAAATATAATGTGAGCCACATATGTAATTTTAATTATTCTAGTAGCCACATTAAAAAAGTAAAAAAAAAAAGGTGAAATTCATTTTAATGATATGGTTTATTTAACCTAATATGCCCAAAATATCATCAACATGTAATCAATATGAAAATTACTAATGTAATATTTTCCTTTTTTTTATACTCAGTCTTTTTTTTTGGAGACAGAGTCTTACTCTGTCACCAAAGCTGGAATGTAGTGGCATGATCTTGGCTCACTGCAACCTCCAATTCCCAGGTTCAAGCGATTATCCTGCCTCAGCCTTCCGAGTAGCTGGGACTACAGGCATGCACCACCACGCCCGGCTAATTTTTGTATTTTTTGTAGAAATGGGGTTTCACCATGTTGGCCAGGCTGGTCTTGAACTCCTGGTCTCAAGCGATCCACCTGCCTTGGCCTCCCGAAGTGCTGGGATTACAGGCGTGAGCCACTGCACCCAGCTCATACTCAGTCTTTGAAATCTGATGTGTAATTTACACCTAGTGCAAATCTCAATTCAGATGAACCATGTTCAGTTGCTTGGTAGCCACATGTGGTTAGTGCTGAGTGTAGGATAGTGCAGGTCTAAAGGGTTGTGAAATTAAAAGGGCCAAAGGTAGCTTGGACCATGTGCTCCTCACATCCAACCCATAGCTGTAGCTTTCACCTCTGGTACTTTATTCTGCCTACATTCACCACTGAGATGATGACTACAGCTCAGACCCTTGTCACTATGCCAAGTCGGCCACCAGCAGATTATAAACACCCATAGGGAACCAGACTGGGCATGGGATTAACTAACATTAGGTTATGTATCAGTTAGGTTTATCAAGAAAACATAACCCACCCTAGGTCTGAAAAGCAGAGGGATTTTAGTTCAGGGTTTTACTTATACAAGTTGATAGAAGGGTTGAGAATTCAAATAATAGACAATTAGGCAAACCACGTATTAGCAACATTACACAGCTGCTGCCACTTCTAGCGACAGAGGGACAACAGGAGGAGGTAGTGTTACCAGAGGGTGAAACTGGTACTGCTTATGAGCTAGGATCATGGCAAGGTTCTTGGATCATGAAGGAAGGAACTGTTTAGTGAGAGCTGGAGACACGGAGGAAACATAGCCACTATTGCAGATGCTGCCTGAGGAAGGAGTGAGAGAAATGCCTTGATGATTCCTTGCTTCCATACTCTGGTGTTCTGTCAGGGTCTTCCATTGGCCAAACATACCTGGAAGCAATTTGTCAAGGCATCCTGGGAAATGTAGTTCCTTGAAAATCAGACCAGCATAGGGGAAGATCAGGGAATGGATCCAAAAACTAACAGGCAAAAAGTGTCACAGTTCACATCATTTTTTTTTTTTTTTTTTAATTTTGAGATAGGGTCTCACTCTGCTGCTCAGGCTGGAACGCAGTGGCATGATCTTGGCTCACTGCAATCTCACCACCTGGGCTCAAGCAATTCTCCCATCTCAGCCTCCTGAGTAGCTGGGATTATAGGCATGCACCGCCATGCCCCATTAATTTTTGTACTTTTAGTAGAGATGGGGTTTAACCATGCTGCCCAGGCTGGTCCTAAACTCCTGGGCTCAAGCGATCCGCCTGCCTCGGCTCCCAAAGTGCTGGGAAAACAGATGTGAACCACTGAGCCCAGCCAGTCCACTTCTTTACTATTTTTCTATATTTACCTCCTATCTTACAACAACTTCATGTTTCTGTCTAACACAATATAATTATACTTTATACAAATGAAGATGTCCTCATTGTCTCCTCAACATAGGGAGATTAGTCATAATTGCCATCTTACAGTCCAAGATATTCAGTGAATTTACAGTTTTCTCCATCAAACTATGGCTTTTCATGGTCTGGTAATATCTGAACTAACTGGCAAAATTAAATACCATTGACCTTTTTGTACAAAATAGTAAGAAGGAGAAAAAATAATTGGTTAATATTAATATATACATAACAAATATATGCATAGTCATTTCCATAACTGGTCCTAAGGGTACAGTTGATACTTACCAGTTCCTTCTTTCACTCTCATTCCCTGCTCCCATTGTCCTTAGTTAACACTTTGGCTGGTTGTGGTCCTTCATCTGAGTAGTGACCCAAACCCTTGTTCTTAAAGGATCTGAGTCCTTAGTGGTCTTACCTTTATTGAGTCTTGCCTTTACTGGGTCTTGTCTTAATTGGGTTCTTCTTTTAACATTTTCTACTGGAAGTAGAAGAATAAAATGATGCCCCAGTGGTTCCCACTGGGTTCTAGATAGGGTCTTTCCTGCCCTCATTGTGTAGCAGCAACCCAAATTTCCCCTGTTAATTGGAACTTATCACTCCATCCATTATAACTCCTAATTTCCCTGTTGGTTCAGTGGGATGAGGACCCCAAAATAGTCAGGTGGTAGTTTCAACTTCTCACTCAATGGGACCATTATTATGTACCCCAAAGATGAGAGCATATCTCCCTTAGGAAATTTATCAGCTGAGGCAGATGTCTCTCTCCATGTCCCCTTGGCCCACCCGACTTCACTGGCAGCTGTGATAGAGAGTTTCCTACACAATGACAGCTTTTCCTCATTTGTCGTCTCTTCATGTGGGCTTTCTCTGGTACTCTGCCAAAGGAAAATGCATAACACCCTGTGAACTGGAGTTGGTGGGTATATGCTTTGCCTTCCCAACCTCTTAAAGGACAATTCTAAAGCTTGCTCCATCCTATTTTTTCAGAGAGTTCTTGGTGAGATTGAGCTTCAGTTGCCCTCAGCAGTCACCTGCTCATCATTACACACCTTATTGGCTTTTCTCCCTTCTCTGACTCATTTTCCTCTTTTCCTGCTTGTGCTTAGTGGGATCACATCCCAGATAAGCAATCTGCACCCAACACCTTGTCTTAGGACAAGAATCCAAACTAAGACAGGAACCAAGACCTATAAACCACAAGAGTCTCTAGGCGTGGAGAAAGGAAAATACACTTTGTCAGTGGGTCATAAGGTGTAATCGGTTCCAGAACCTGGGTATTTGGGCTGTAAGAGAAATAGCACCATCTGTTGGTCACTGGTCCAAAGCATATACTCCGTCCCATAGGACAGCACTTGATCTCACAGGGTGTTGTCTCACAGGTGGTGCTCTAATTATGGCTTCAGTAGTCCAATCTACCAGTCTGCCAGGTTATTTGTTCTCAGGTGTTGGGGTATGTGATAATATTAGTGAATTCCAAGAACACGAGCCAGTTTCTCTTGCTTTCAAATCATATCTTTGGAGAGAAGCAACAGTGTATAGGATATCATGAAAATGAATCACAGCATCATGACATTCCATAAGTCCACAGATGGTGATGCTGGCAGAACCATTTTGAACGGGAAAGTTTAAAAAAAAAGTGTCTATTCCAGTGGGGACAAATTTCTGCCCCTCCATGACGGAAGAGGTCCAACATAATCAATATGTCCCCTGAATCCCAAGGAATGGTGCATTCAGGAGCTCACTCTTGGCTTCTCTCGTTGGCAGGCTGCGTTTTCTGCCTCGGAGAGGGAAGTCCATGTTTTTGATCCCATGGTTAGCCCCATCCCTGTTGCCATGGTTAGTTACATATGGGCCCACTGAACAACAACTGGTGTAGCTGAATAAAGAAGCTGACCAACATCCACAGAATGGATCTTCTTGCCCATCTGATGATGATGATGATTATTATTACTATTATTATTTGAGACGGAGTCTGCCTTTGTTGCCCAGGCTGGAGTGCAGTGGTGCAATATTGGCTCACTGCAACCTCTGCCTCCCGGGTTCAAGCGATTCTCCTGCCTCAGCCACCCAAGTAGTTGGCACTACAGGCATGTGCCACCACCCCCGGCTAATTTTTTCTGTTTTTAGTAGAGACAGGGTTTCACCATGTTAGCCAGGATAGTCTCGATCTCCTGACCTTGTGATCCACCTGCATCGGCCTCCCAAAGTGCTAGAATTACAGGCGAGCGCCACCATGCCTGGCCTGCCCATTTGATTATTGAAAGCCTATTCAGTGGATGCCGTTTTGTAAGCATTCGTATGGGTCACAAAAATCCTCATACAAAAATCCTCTCTCCTTCCAGGTATTAGGTACGTGGCTAATATACGCTCAAAGTTTTCCACACCGAGAGGATTGCCTTTCATCATTTTTTCAGAGACACTTATCAACAGAATGGTAATACTGCAGTAGTCCACTTCCAGCTGATGCCAACATATTGTACAGACCCATCTTTAAATCAGCCTTAAGTTTTTCCCCCCCTGATAACTGGTTATAGGAAATTCTTTTTGAGGCCCTAGAATCTGAGCCACCTGCCTATGCAACTTACTTGTGTCCTCCTGATCTTCTAAAGCCTGACCTTTTATACAGCACTTTTAATTGATGATGGATTGTTGCTATGTATGCACACCCAATCTTATGGAAGTTCATGATGGGCAGCTCAGAGCCCATTGATCTTGATGTCATCAAAATCTAGCCTTTAGTAGAATCCAGTGCTCTTTCAGCAGAAAAGAGCACAGCATTGTGTCGAAACCCTGGGATTCTGTGCTTTGGACCCCTATTTTGCCAGAAGATCCATACAGCATCCTTACTTGCCATAGATGCTTTGGGTTTTCTGAATTATTAGGCTTGAGTAGCAAGATAGCTTGCCTAGCACCCTGGACCTGCTACAGAGCCCTTTAATTTTCTGAGAGAAAAGGGTTCTCAGTAAGTTGGTTAGAGAAATACACCCAAATGTGGTATATGTGCCTCTTTCTTAGTGTTAGGATGTGCAAGATGCAGAAAGTTGTCTCTTACTGTAAGTTACAGTAGGGATTCTCAATCTCAATCTTTTTATTTTGGGCTTGATAATTCTTAGTTGTGGGGAGCTATCCTGTGCATTGCAGGGTGTTTATCAGCATCCTTGGCCCCTACCTGCAAGATGCCAGTAGCCACTAATTTGCCCACCCTCAGTTGTGACAACTAAAAATGTTTCTATACATTTCCTGCAAAATGTCCCCTAGTGGACACAATCACCTGGTTGAAAAACACTGCTATACAGGGATATGCTAACATTCCTTTCACCGAATTTTTATGTCTCTGGCATGCATGTGCCTTACTAAGGCATCTAGAATATTTGCTACTTTTTGTTCACCAAGCCAATCAGCATGATGTTATCAATGTGGTGGATCACATGAGGATGTTCTACAGCATGTCTAGATGACCAAGGTCTCTGTGGACTAGACTGTTACAGAGCTTGAGAGCTGGCATAGCCCTGAAGTAAGACCGTGAAGGTGAATTGCTGTTTCTGACAGGTAAAAATTTGCTGCTTTCTGATTTTTCCTGCTAATTGATATGAGGGGAAATGATTTTCCAGATCAATAGCTACATAATAGATGGCAGGACTATGTTGATTTGTTCCAGCAACAATACCATATCTAAATTGGAAGCTGCAAGTGAAGCCACCGTCTAGTTTTGCCACTAGTCAAACACAGGAATTATGCAGAAGTGTGATGAGAATCCTTACTTTTGTATCTATCAAGTCTTTAAGGGTGGCACTAGTTAATGTCTGCAATTCCCACAGGGATGTGGTATTCTTTTTGGCTTACCATTTTCTTAGAGAAGAGCAGTTCCACTGGTTTCTACTTGGCTCTACCTAACCATAAGAGTCCTCTCTTTATGGGTCAGGGAGCCAGTGCAGGGATTTTGCCAGTTGACAAGTACGGCTAGTCCAGATAACTTCAGAGTTATTTGAATAGGGTCTACAGAACCTATTGAGCCCTCTGAGTGATGGACTTGATTATAAATTTCAGTTTCTACTTGACCACCCAAAGCTCTCAATCTATCCAGGGGTTCTCAAGGATTAGCATAAACTCAGAGTAGTGTGTAATAATCCTTCAAAGCCTAGGTATGTCCCTTTCCTCAGTGCACACCCATCATGATAATAGCCACAGGTCCTTTTGGGACAGGCTTGGAGAAATATTTATAGTATACAGTTGTGACAGTGTTGTAGTTTCTTTCCTCAAGGGGACTCAGTTTCTGCTTCAATCCCTGGACCCTGCATATGTGAAGCAGTTTAGGTCTGGGAACTAAATGAGAGGCTACAATTTCCTTTTGTGGCAACTCAAGACGGGTTTCTGCTCACTTGACCTCAGTTTTGCCAGTTGTGTATATCAAGTAATACTTCAGCAGGCTGCCCATCTATTTTATTCCTAGGGACCCTGTCATGTGTTAGCACCCCTACAGATCTCTCAATGTCAAAACTTTCTGACTGCCTGCTGCTCATTATGGTAATTGTGCCTCTCTGTCTCTGTTGGTTAAGTATTACTACATGGCCCCTGCCACGATGCCAACATCCCCGTAGAAATCAGATAACTGTTTCAATCATCCTTAGTCCAGAAAGGACAGCCATTGCAGAACTTTTGAGGATGCCTACGCTTCTCTGACTAATGTTTTCTCAATGCTTTAGTGCCCTCTGGGTCCTTCCAGGAAACATAGTCAGGAAGTGGGTGAACAGGTTACACATAATAAATCCACTCCAACCCTCTCATAACCTTGATCCTTTTGTATATGACCCTGTAGTTTGACTTTTTTTTTTTTTTTTTTTAAATAAAACCCTTTGCGCCAGGCGCAGTGGCTCACTCCTATAATCCCAGCACTTTGGGAGGCCGGGGCAGGTGGACCATCAGGTCAGGAGTTTGAGACCAGCCTGGCCAACACAGTGAAACCCCGTCTCTACTAAAAATACAACAAATTAGCTGGGTGTGGTGGCGGGTGCCTGTAATCCCAGCTATTTGGGAGGCTGAGGCAGGAGAATCACTTGAACTTGGGAGGTGGAGGTTGCAGTGAGCCGAGATCGTGCCACTGCACTCCAGCCCAGGTGACAGTGGGAGACTCCGTCTCAAAAAACAAAACAAAACAAAACAAAACAAAAAACCAAATCTTTGCTTTTTCCACATTATATGAGATATTCTGGCATCTCAGCTCAGCTTCATTGAATGTAGGCCACCACTGAATCCTAGCTTCAGTCAGTCAACCAAGCAAACCATTAGAGATGCTTCTACTTGCTTTACTTATTTATTTATTTATTTATTTATTTTTGAGATGGAGTCTTGCTCTGTCACCCAGACTGGAGTGCAATGGCACAATCTTGGCTCACGGCAACCTCCACTGCCTCCTGGGTTCAAGTGATTCTCCTGACTCAGCCTCCCGAGTAGCTGGGATTGCAGGCATGTGCCACCACACCTGGCTAATTTTTGTATTTTTAGTAGAGATGGGGTTTCACCATGTTGGCCAGGCTGGTCTCGACCTCCTGACCTCAGATGATCCGCCCCCCTTGGCATCCCAAAGTGCTGGAATTACAGGGGTGAGCCACAGTGCTCAGCCCCGTCACTCAACTTAGCACATTAAAAGGAGAACCTCAGGTAAGGACATCCATATTATAAGTTTAGTCTGGTCTGTTATCATATTCTATCTTTTCTTATAAAACACCCTTAGAATCTACTCCCATAAATGTTTTTCACATTACTGCTGATGAAAATACACATGTTTTTGCAGTGGTTTTGGTGTATAAGTTTCTTTTTCTTGGAATAGACCTTACATTTCTCTCCTGAGTCACTAGATTTGACTTTAGAAGTGGGTCTGGGGCCGGGCATGGTATAGTAAACAGTTGAGTGGATTCTTTTTTTTTTTTTTTTTTTTGAGATAGAGTCTCGCTCTGTCACCTAGGCTGGAGTGCAGTGGCGCCATCTCGGCTCACCGTTAGCTCCACCTCCCAGGTTCACGCCATTATCCTGCCTCAGCCTCCCGAGTAGCTGGGACTACAGGTGCCCGCCACCACGCCCAGCTAATTTTTTGTATTTTTTAGTAGAGACGGGGTTTCACTGTGTTAGCCAGGATTGTCTTGATCTCCTGACATCATGATCCACCCGCCTTGGCCTCCAAAGTGCTGGGATTATAGGCATGAGCCACCGCGCCTGGCCGAGTGGATTCTTGCTCCTTGCTTTCAAAGAAGTCTAACTATTGAAGTTCATACAAAATGCTATGGAAGCCCAGAGGAAGAAGCAACCAAGCCTGCTGCCAAAGTGCAGGAAAGGATGTCTGGGGCAAGTCCTAGAGGTGGGTGGGAGTTGATCACGTAGCAAAAAGGAGCAGGGGCATTCTGGAGGGACTCGTGCGGAAGTCAGGAGGTGGGAAAAGACAGGGCAGCTGAAGCAAAGGGGGTAGTTATACAGTAGCACCCAGCTCATATGTTTGTTGTGAGATTAGATGACAAAAGAAACATTATAGTTGGTATAATTTGACCTCTTTCTCTATGCTAAGGTTTTCTAAGTGCTTTCTAAAAATTGATTCATTAATACTCACAAAACCCTTTGAGGTGTATTTTATTGCTCCATTTTACAGATGATGATGTAGAGTTTAGAGAGTTTTAGTAATTTGCTCAAGGTCGCATATTATGTTATCTATCTCCAAATTCAGGGTCTTAAACTGCTGTGGGATACCACTATTCTATACTTCAAGTGCATGGATTTCTCTATGTGCGTTAAATATAATCCATGAAAAGTCCATGCTAATATCCATTTAGCATAATGCCTGCCACATACTAAATGCTTACTAAAATTCAATTACCTTTAGCTCTTAGTACAGCATAATGACTCAAAGAAGGGCTTTGGAATCAAATAAACCTAGGTTCAAATTCTGGCCCTACCCCTTCCTAGTGCCAGGAAAAGTAAATCTAGGGTCTTTGTTGATTTGTAAAATGGGATATGGTACCTAATTCTTAGGGTTGTTGTCAGACCAAATATATATATATATGTGTGTGTGTGTGTATATATCTGACAACAAAGCAGAAGACGTGTGTGTGTACACATGCACACACGCATATATGTTGTGGGCACAGAAAATATTTAGGCAAAGATAGCTATTAATATTATATTAATCCAGTAATAATGAATACTTAGGCAAAGTCAGGTTAGGGGGAGGGAGAAAGAGAGAGGAAGAAGTAAATTCCAGGGCCTGAATGCATTTTATTTTGTCTGGGGGATAGGGTGGTTGAGGGAATGGCCTAAAAATGAGGCTGTACAGGACAACAAGCCTGATCTTTAGGGCCTTGTAGGCCATGTCAAGGAGCCTGGAGGGACAGTGGAGCCAGTCACATATGATGAGTGTGTCCTCTAGGCCAGGCTATGTTATGATGCAGTAGCAAATGTCCCAAAGCATCTGAGTGGCTTACAAAAACAAATGCTGTATTAGTCCATTTTCACACTGCTATAAACAAACACCCAAGGCTGGGTAATTTATAAAGGAAGGAGGTTTAATTGACTCACAGTTCTGCATGGCTGGGGAGGCCTCAGGAAACTTACAATTATGGTGAAAGGGGAAGAGTCACATCTTATATTAGGGCAGGTGAGAGAGAGAAGAATGAGGAGCAAAGGTGGAAGAGGCCCTTATAAAACCATCAGCTCTTGTGAGAACTCACTATCATGAGAACAGCATGGGAGAAACCGCTCCCATGATCCATTTACCTCCCACCAGGTCTCTCCCTAGATATGTGGGGATTATGGGGATTATAATTCAAGATGATATTTGGGTGGGGACACAGCCAAACCATATCAAATGCTACATATCCACTGGGGATCAGCTGCAGTTCTGCTCCATGTCATCTCTAGTATGGAACTTATGCTGATGGAATAGCTTCCCTCTAAAACAAATTGCTTGTGGCAGACAGAAAAGAGACATGGTGAACCCACATGCTAGCTCTTAAAAATTCTGCTTGGAACTGACATTCCTGCTTACATTTTATTGGCTGAAGCAAGTTACCTGTCTGCCATCAGTGGGGCCAAGGCAGCAGCACATCATGGAGGGGAACCAGACTGTTTGGCATATCATTAATAAGAACAGATTTTGTGGCAAAAGAAAATGAGTGGTAACCTGACTAAAAAATTGGCAAAGGATTTCAATAGACATTTATCTAATACCATACACAAATGGCCAATAAGCACATGAAACTATGCCGTCAGGGAACTGCAGATCAAAACTACAATGAGATACCACTTCACATCCACTCAGATGGTTGTAATAAAAAAGACAGACAACGGTAAGTGTTGGAAAAGCTGTGGAGAAACTGGAACCCTTATATGCTGCTGGTGGGAGTATAAAATGGTGTAGCTGGTTTGATAAATCATCTAGCAGATCCAGAAAAATTTAAAAATACAGTTACTATGTAGCCCAGCAATTCTACTCCTAGGAATATACCCAAAATAAATGAAAATATATATCCCCACAAAAACTTGTAAATAAATGCACATAGCAGCATTGTTCATAATAGTCAAAAAGTGGAAATAGTCTGTATGTCCTTCCACTGATGGATAAATAAAAGGTGATTATATATTCTATACAATGGACAATTATTTGGCCTTAAAAAGGAATGAAGTGTTGATGCATGCTACAACGTGGACATACCTTTTTTTTTTTTTGAGACGGAGTCTCGCTCTGTCATACCCAGGCAGGAGTGCAGTGGGGAGATCTTGGCTCACTGCAAGCTCCACCTTCTGGGTTCATGGCATTCTCCTGCCTCAGCCTCCTGAGTAGCTGGGACTACAGGCGCCCACCAACACGCCGAGCTAATTTGTTCTATTTTTTAGTCTAGACGGGGTTTCACCTTGTTAGCCAGGATGGTCTTGATCTCCTGACCTTGTGATCCGCCCGCCTTGGCCTCCCAAAGTGCTGGGATTACAGGCGTGAGCCACCGCGCCCAGAAACATACCTCGAATATATGCAAAGTGAAAGAAGCCAGTTACAAAATACCATATCTCATGACTCCCTTTATACAAGGTGTCCGGAGTAGGCAAATCTATGCATAGAGAAAGTAGATTATTGGTTGCCTATGGCTGAGAGAATTGAGGGAAAATGGAGAAGTGAGTACTGGGTTTCTTTCTGGGGTGAAGAAAATGCAGTGATGATTGCACAATTGTGTGAATATCCTAAAAACCACTGATTTGTATGTAGGTTACATCTCAATAAAGCTGTTTTATATGTATATAAGAAAGATGAATGGTTTTTATTTTTGTCATATTTATTTTTATTAATTCAAGTGGAGATGACCAGTAGGTAGTTAACAATGTGGCCCGGATCCCAGGAGTAGGAATCAGGGCTGGGGATATATATTGGGAAATCCAGAGCATAAAGATGCTAACCAAAGTTATGTAAAAGGCAGCGGTCACATAGAGAGTGTGTCCAGTGGGAAAAGAGTGAAGGCTTACACCTATTCCTGTGGGATAACAATATTTAAAGCCTGGGAGAAATAAGAGAGACTTTAAAAGAGATGGAGAGGGAGTGGTTAGAGATGGAGAGGGAGTGGTTAGAGATGGAGAAGTGCTACCAAGAGAGTAAAAATGAAAGGCAAGGAAAAGTATTTCCAGAAGGAAGGAGTGTCATGAAGAGAAATTAAGTTAGGTAATGATGATAATGTCCATAAGATATACAGTAGGGAAATCCCTAGTGACTTTTTTTTTTTTTTTTTTTTTTTGAGACAGAGTCTCGCTCTGTCGCCAGGCTGGAGTGCAGTGGCACGATCTTTGCTCACTGAAACCTCTGTCTCCCTGGTTCAAGCGATTCTCCTGCCTCAGACTCCTGAGTAGCTGGGATTACAGGCACATGCCACCACGCCCAGCTAATTTTTGTTATTTTTAGTAGAGATGGGGTTTCACCATGTTGGTCAGGATGGTCTCGATCTCCTGACCCAGTGATCTGCCTGCCTCAGCCTCCCAAAGTGCTGGGATTACAGGCGGGAGCCACTAGCCCAGCCCAACTTTTTTTTTTTTTTTTAAATCGAGACAGAGTCTTGCTCTGTCACCCAGACTGGAGTGCAGTGGCGTGATCTCAGCTCACTGCAAACCTCTGCTACCCAGGTTCAAGGGATTCTCGTGCCTCAGCCTCCCGAGTAGCTGGGACTATAGGTGTGCGCCACCGCACCCGGCTATTTTTTTTTTTTTTTTTTGTATTTTTGGTAAAGACAGGGTTTCGCCATTTTGGCCAGGGAGGTCTTGAACTCCTGACCTCAGGTGATCCACCTGCCTCAGCCTCCCAAAGTGCTGGGATTACAGGCGTGAGCCACGGCGGCTGGCCCCTAGTGACTTTGGAAAGAATGGTTTCAGTGGGGTGGTGGGGCAGAAACCAGAGTGCAGTAAGTCCAGACTTGAGTAGTGGTTGAGGAATTGGAAGCACTCTTGTTTAGATAATTGGAGAAATGTATTATAGGAAAGAAAGCAGAGGTTGAAGTGGAGTCTGGTAGGTTCGGCGGGAGATTTCAAGGTGGGAGAGACTTCAGGTTGTTTACATGCTTATGAGTATGAAAGGAAGCGGGGATAATTAAGAAATGAGGCCCTGACCACCTTTTATAGAATTGTATGCTCCCTACTCTATCCCCCTTATCCTATTCATTTTGTTTATTGTAGTGCTTATCATGTTATATAATTTACTTATTTATTGTGTTTACTATTTCTTGTGTTAAAAGCAAAACATTAGCCAAATTAAACAGAATTTGAGCAAAGAACGATTCCCGAATCAGGCAGCCTCCTGAGCCAGAGTAGGTTCACACAGACTCCCGCAGAGCCACATGGTGGAAAAAGGTTTACAGACAGAGAAAGAAAAGTGAGGTAGGGAAACAGCCGGAATGGTTATAGCTAGACGTTTACCTTATTTGAACACGGTTTGAACAGTTGGCCGTCTTTGGCCAAAACTTGGTGATTGGCGCAAGAGTAGGTTGCAGTATATTTACACCTCCATTTAGGTTATAGTTTACTATTTACGGATAAACCTTCAGGCTGAACTTAAAATATGTAAGGACACAGCTTTTGGCTAAACTTGATGTAACACTTGCCTGGTTTCACCCTGCTCCAAGAAGTCGGAGGTTTTTTAGAGATTTCTGTTTATTTTGCTCACGTATTAACTCCAAGCATCTAGAATACCATCTGATATATAGTATGTGGTCAATAAACATTTGCTGAATAAATGAAAAAGCGAGTTTTCTAAGAAGGCAAGAGAGAAGGGGAGCCAGAACATAGCCATATGGTTCCTGCCCCCGCAGCGCTTGTGAATCCAGGACCTCCCGCCTACTGCGGGTGGGGAGAGGGAAGGGTAAAGAGCTGTTTCCCAGCTGGATGAAAAGGGACGGTGAATATTCGTTTGATAATTACAGTCTGCATTGAATCTTTTTTCTATTTTGTTCAGACTGATTTAAACGTTAAAGTATTTAATTCATCATGTGTTTGTCTTTGAAGTAGATGAAACGTATTTGTTAGGTCTCTGTACTTCGACCTTCCAAGCCTGGCACACAGAAGGGCCCTGATAAAGCTTCTCGGAGGCCTAGTTGTGTTCAGCGCAGCCCAGCGTGCTCCTGTCAAGTGCTTTCGCCAGCACAGATTTCTGTGAGGCGCGTCTCTAAGTCCTTAATCTGTGGATTGACTGTGGTGATAAGGCAGGAGGAGGGAAGAGATTGAGTAAGAGAAGGACCTATGTGGCCAAAAGCGGCGGTGTAAGCTTAACCTAGGAAAAGAAACAGCTTCGGAAAAGCCGCGGCCAGGACATCGAACCAAAGCGACCCTCAGACCTCCCGCCTGGGCGCCCCAACGGCGCGAAACGGCGTGCGCCTGCGCGCGGACGACACAGAACTTGCAGCCGGGAGCGGCGAGGCAGAGGCAGCGGGTGAGATCACGTGGTGCGCCGGGAAGCCACCCCGCCTCTCCGAGGCCTCCCTGCCCCGCCCCGCCACGCCCCTTTCCCGGCGGGACGCTCTGAGCCGCCCCGAACTGCGCAGGGCGGCCGGGGGTGAGTGTCCGCGAGGGGCGTGCGTAGCGCAGACCCGGGCGGGTCCGGGTTGGGGCGCGGGCCGTCTGAATGCCTTGCGGGGACCAGGGGACAAAATGGCGGCGGGGTACGCCCTTTCACCCCCTCCCCTCACCTGGGAGTGCGAGTTGAGCGGGGCAGGGATCGTTGCTGGGGGAGGGGAGCCGCGGTCGCCTGGGGAGGGCTCAGAGGTCGGCCTCGGAGGCCTCGGGACGGGGGCTGGGGTAAGCCGCGCCCGGGCCTGCCCTGCGGGCTCATCTGGGGTGTGAGGGACGTGAGACCCCGCATACTACGCGGTCTGAGGGGTGAGTGGGGGGCTGCCGCGTCACCTCACTTGGGGGCAGCCCCGGCCGCGGGTGACGAGGCTTCTGGAATGTCTAAATGCGAGGGGCCCTTGGAGGAGCCTCCCTTCGTTTGACAGGTGATCGTCATCGTCATCTGTCATTCCCAGCGGGGTTTACCATGCTTTCCCTGTACTCTGACCTTAGCTCTGCCCAGGAAACAGGGCAGGAATGGCCTCTCCGTCTTCCAGATGCGTGCGCTGAGGCCTGGAGGGGTGAAGAGCCCCTCGCACCTGGGAGTAGTGGGACCCAGCCTCCTGCCTCTGTTGATGCTCTTTTCCAAAACAGCACTTCCTTCGCGACTTCCCCCTACACCGTTTTCCAGTCGCGTTCGTGGGAACGGCATCAGGGAGGAACGGGATTGTTAGAAAGCAGGCACAAAACTGGTCCTGTAAGCAACACCTGCTGCTGTTGAGGGGGCCCCAGCTGAGATGAGGCCGCCTGTTTGTGAGCAGCTTCCTGTTGCTGGTGGACTGCATCTCTTATTCGAGTTGTGACAAGTTATTTTCCATGAAAATAGCTATTCACTAATAGTCATTTTACCGAACAGATACTAATTCCTTATATGAATTATAGTTTGTCTTAGTTTATGGATTAATTTCATCATTAACTTTTCATCTTCATAAATAATCTGGTAGAAGGATGGATGGGCTAGGAGTAATGCTTATTTTATGAATGGAGAAACGGGGGCTCAAAAGGTAATTACTTGCCTTAGATCACCAGCTGGTGAGTGGTAAATCTGGGATTAAGTTTTCTGACCTAAGGTTGGTAGTCTGACCACTGTCCCACTCTGGCCTATACTGGTGCTCTGTCCCTTCTGTTATTTCTGTTAACTATGTCTTTTCCTCAAAGTTTGTTGGTTGCAGATGATTTATGCCACTTGAAGAATGATATCCACTAAAGAATTAATATTTTTAATCAATCAAAGAGTCAAGTTTTAATGTGATTTGGAAGGTTGTCTTTGTGGGAGAAGTAATCTGATGGCTTTGAAGGCAGACTGATTTGAGTTTGAATCTCAGCCCCATCCCTTGTTTTTGGCAAATTAATTTTTCTGAGCCTTTCTCATCTGTAAAGTAGGAATAATATCCACCTCATAAATTTGTTGATAATAATAAATTAGGTGTCTGTAAAGTATTGAGAACTGTTCCTGGCCCATGGTAAGCCCTCAACAAATGCTCTTTTCCTTCTTTCTCCACACTCCCTTGAGCTGCATTAAAAATATTCTTTGTGTGTCTTTGGTCCATTTGGGTCTGGTATAACAAAATACCTCAGACTGAGTGGCTTATAAACAACAGAAATTCATTTCTTGCAGTTCTGGAGGCTGGGAAGTCCTAGATCAGGATGTCTGATGATTCAGTGTTTGGTGATAGCCTACTTTCTGGTTAATAGATGGCACCCTCTAGCTGTCTCCTTACATGGTGCAAGGGTGAAGGGGTCTCTCTCTGGCCCCTTATAAGGGAATTTATCCCATTCATTAAGGCTCTGCTCTTATAATACAGTCATCTGTCAAAGGCCCCACCTCCTAATATGACCTTGGAAACTAGGATTTCAACAAGAATTTTGAAGAACACAAACATGCAGACCATAGCATTATGGTTAATCACTTGGTTGTTCAGGTCAAACAACCATGGAAGTGTAATCAGCAGTACTGTACAAATGTGTTTATAAATAAATTTTGGTGACTGGTCCAAAGGATATAGTATTCTAAACAGACTTTAAAAATGTTTGCCATTGG
Source organism: Pongo abelii (assembly GCF_028885655.2). Classification (NCBI taxonomy): domain Eukaryota; kingdom Metazoa; phylum Chordata; class Mammalia; order Primates; family Hominidae; genus Pongo; species Pongo abelii. Next base: position 80,193,610 of record NC_072001.2, on the reverse strand, counting down.
TGCTTCATAGGTATTTTAGGAACTCCTAAAAGATTGATATTAAGGTCATTAATGTCTTCATTTAGCTGCAGGAATGTTTTAAAGATAAGATGAAGGGACTTGAGATTTTGTCATTTCTTTCACTTTCTTTTTTTTTTCTTGAAACCGAGTCTCACTCTGTCACCCAGGCTGGAGTGCAGTGGCACGATCTTGGCTCACCGCAAACTCCACCTCCCAAGTTCAAGCGATTTTCCTGTCTCAGCTTCCTGAGTAGCTGGGACTACAGGCACTCACCACCATGCCCGGCTAATTTTTTTTTGTATTTTTAGTAGAGACCGGGTTTCACCATGTTGGCCATGCTGGTCTCAAACTCCTGACTTCAGATGATCCACCCGCCTCAGCCTCCCAAAGTGCTGGGATTACAGGCGTGCGCCACTGCACCTGGCCTCTTTCACTTTCATACCTGACCACAGCCCAGACTAGTTTTAAAGGATAAACAACTTCTTTGGGAATCACATGTGAATGTTATTTAAACACTTAGAAAGTGGTGGTATTATTTAGGGGGAAATTTAATAGAATTCTCTGTAAGGGTACAATCTGATATCCATTGTGGAATTGACATTTCTGAAATTGTAGAAGAGAAAACTATAAATGGCTGGCATAGCAAAAATTAAATCATTAATAGAATTCTGTTTGCAGTTTCTGCTGGATGGTAACCTTTTTTTTTTAAAAAAAAAATTCAACTTTTATTATATAGTAGAGGGTACATGTGTAGATTTGTTACATGGGTAAATTGATGCTGATGCTTGGGGTCCCAACTATCCCATCACACACGCCATAAGCATAGTACACAACAGGTGGTCTTTCAGCCCATGCTCCCCTCGGCCTAGTGATCCCTAGTGCCTGTTGTTTGTGACTTTTACGATCACATATTCTGTGTTTAATTCCCACTTATAAGAGAGAACACACAGTATTTGGTTTTCTTTTCTCATGTTAAGTCACTTAGGACAGTGGTCTCCAGCTCTATCTGTGTTGCTGCAGAGGGCATGATTTTGTTCTTTTTTATGGCTGCATAGTATTCCATGGTGCATTTGTAGCTAACCTTTTTCACAAACATGTTTGGCTTTCACTTATTGGCTATGGGTCTTGTGAAATATAAAGAGTGAAAAGATCTGGAGTCCAATGATGGAGCTAGCCTTAAAAATTATTAGAGGCCGGGTACGGTGGCTAACGCCTGTAATCCTAGCACTTTGGGAGGCCGAGGTGGGCAGATCACAAGGTCAGGAGATCGAGACCATCCTGGCTAACACGGTGAAACCCCGTGTCTACTAAAAATACAAAAAATTAGCTGGACGTGGTGGCTCGTGCCTGTACTTCCAGCTACTCAGGAGGCTGAGGCAGGAGAATCACTTGAATCCTGGAGGTGGAGGTTGCAGTGAGCTGAGATCGTGCCACTGCACTGCAGCCTGAACAACAGAGCAAGACTCCATCTCAAAAAAAAAAAATTATTAGAAATTATTTATGGAAAGCCTTCTTCTGTGACATGAAACACTAAAGATTTCATAAAGTTTTGGTAAAATGATAACTTCTTAAAGTAATACGTTCATTTTATGTTTTGAAACATACTCAAAAGAGAATAGTATGATGAACTGCTATGTATCAATCTATTTCAAAAATTAGCTATACATTATACATGGGCAATATTATTCCATAAAAGTTACCTCCCCACTAAATTGTTTTGAAGCAAGTTTCAGACATCATATTTAATTTGTCAAGATTTTAGTATGCATTAGGCCTGCTTTTAATACAGTATTGGAAAAGAGAGATAGTTTCAGTATTTTCAATTGAGCATGCCACATTCATGAGACAAAATAAATAATTTGGTTGACATATTCATGGCAGTATATATAGAAGTAATCAGAATTGAAAATCTTATTAAACAATTTAGAATTATAAAATGTCTATATTGCTCTTCAAATTACTCTTTTTTTCTTTTGAGACGGCGTCTTGCTGTGTCCCCCAGGTTGGAGTGCAGTGGTGCGATCTCGGCTTACTGCAACCTGTGCCTCCCGGGTTCCAGCGATTCTCCTGCCTCAGCCTCCCGAGTAGCTGGGACTACAGGCGCGTGCCACCACACCTGGCTACAAACTACTCATTTTTACCATAATACACATATTTTCCAATTAGCAAAAATGTGAACGGTAGTTTTTGAGTATGCCTGTGACAATATTAAAGTATCAGACTCAGAAAGGCAAATACTCAGATTTTCTTAAATGTTGGAAAAGGCAAAAACATGGGTGACAGACTTTGTGAACCCTGGAGAGGAACTGTGATTGCAAACCTCAATTTTTCTACAATTTGTTGACCAATATGTGGATAATTCATAGATGTACTATCCTGGCTTCAGTTAGATGGGCCCCTATATTTTGGAGTAGTGCTACCAGCAGGCTTCTCACTGCTTTGGGTCTGCCATTTACTCCTTGCTCTTTTACAGCCTGTGTACCCAAACTTGGATAAAGAAAAGATATGCCTTTTCTGGCACTTGAGCCCATCTTTACATTTCCATCTCTAGGATTCTTAGGCATCTCCACAGATAGTCCGGGATTGCAGGGCAGAGTAAGACAAGTGAGACTTCAGTTCTGAACAAGGCAGGAACTTGTTCAGACACTTTGGGCTCAGCCAGACCTAGTGCTCATTCCCTGTTTACCACCTTTATTCTTTGTTTTGTTTGGGTGCTCCACTTTCTGCTTGGCCACTGTTTTTTTGCAGCCCTGAGTTTCTCAAGTTTCATTTATTTGAGTACCACTGTCAATATTTCGCCATATCCATATTTCTTGTATATTGACTGATTTTATGTTTAAGATAGTGTTACAGATTTTTATTTGAGTAAATGTCATTTTATTGAAAGAAAATTATGTAAATTATTTTATAGGTGGTACTTAGTTATGGCAAATATCATGAAGGTAGTAACTGAATGATTGCAATTTTGGGCATTTTGGATTAGGACATAGCTTGCTTTCTTTTTTAATTTGAAGCTTTATTGAGCTATACTTCACATACCATAAAATCCACCCATTTAAAATGTACACTTCAGTGATTTTAATGTATTCACAGAGTTGCGGATCCATTACCACAATCAAGCTTAGAACATTTTCAGTATCCCAATATGAAACCCCATAAGCATTAGCAGCCATTTTCCATTCTGGCCTCCCTCCCTACTTCCCCATCTTATCTCCAGCTACAGCCACCCACCAATCTACTTTCTGTCTTTATGGATTTGCCTATTCAGGACATTTCACATAAATGGAATAATACAATACGAAGCCTTTTGTGTCTGGCTTCTTCCATTTAATGTAATGTTTTCAAGATTCATCCATTTTGTAGCAAGTATCAGCCCTTCATTCCTTTTTATGGATGAATAATATTCCATCATATGGATATACCACATTTTATTTATTCATTTATCAGTTCATGAACATCTTGCATTGTTTCTACTTTTTGGCTGTTGCTGCTGTGAATACTCCTGTAGAAGTTTTTGTGCGGACTTGTGTTTTCATTTCTCTTGAATATAAACCTAGGAATAGAATTGCTGGGTTATATGGTGACTTGTCTTTTACTTTTTGAGGAACTGCCAGATTGTTATCAAACCAGCTGTACTGGTTTACATTTCCACTGCAGTGTGTCAGGATTCCAGTTTCTCCACTTCTTCTCCAACAGTTGTTTTGTCTGTCTTTTTGACCATAGACATCTTGGTGGGTATGAAGTTATGTCTCATTGTGGGTTTGATATGTATTTCCCTAATGACTAGTGATTTCAACATGTTTTCATATGTTTATTAGCCATTCGTATACATTTTTTGGAGAAATGAGAACATAACCCCTTTAACTTGACATAGTGGTGCTATTTAACCTGACATGGGTTCTTATTCTTCCTCTTGGTTGCTCTCTGTTGGCTTTTTATTCATATAATCAAGTGAATTGCTCCCCAGAAATCCTTTGTGGTAATCTGTGAAATATACATCTCCTACTTATGTTTATTATTACATTATAGTACCTGTTTACCTAAGTGCATCTGGAAATATCTGGAATTTATCTAAAAAAAGGTCATGCATCTTAAGTACCACTGACTTTCAGTTCAGAAGCAGAAACAATAATCTGTCAGGTGCCTAATTGAACAGTAGTGCACAAGATGCAGTGATGTAAGGATTTCGAGTTAATCAGTATCTGGTGGGACTTAAGAAATAATAATTTAGTCTTTTTCTTTTTCTTTTTTTTTTTTTGAGATAGAGTCTCTGTCACCCAGGCTGGAGTGCAGTGGTGTGATCTTGGCTCACTGCAACCTCTGCCTCCCGGGTTCAAGCAATTCTCATGCCTCAATCTTCCGAGTACCTGGGACTTCAGGTGCATACCACCACACCCAGCTAAGTTTTTGTATTTTTGGTAGAGATGGGGTTTTGCCATGTTGTCCAGGCTGGTCTTGAACTCCTGAGTTCAGGCAATCTGTCCGCTTCAGCCTCCCAAAGTGCTAGGATTACAGGTGTGAGCCACTGTGCCTGGCCAATCTTGAACTAACATTTTTTTTTTTTTTCCTCTTTGGAGGAAAAGGCCTGTAATTAAGAGTTTATGAACTCTGGACTGAAAAATTTTAAGTCAGAGCCTAGTTTAATCTGTAATTTGGAAATACTTTAAATCATTACAAGTTTTTAAAGTTGTAATTGCAGTGCAGTGCAATCATGTATCAGAAAATCTGAAAATAACAAAAAAATTCCCCATTATCCTGTGGTGCACAGCTACCAAGTATTGAGTGCTGGTTGTTTGCCATCAAACATTTTTTCACATTTACTTTGATTTTGAAAATAACCCTACAAAGTAGATATTTTTACTCTTGTTTTATAACTGTGTACCCTGAGATTCAAAAATGTTAAAAGAATTTACCTAAAGGCTAGTGTAGTTTGTAATTGGCAGACTTGGGATATGGATTTGTGTCTGACTTCAGAACTTACTCTTTTTTTAAAAAAGATTAATAGTTTTAGAGATGAGGTCTCACTCTGTCATCCAGGCTGGAGTGCAGTAGAATGATCATAACTTACTGCAGCCTCTATCTCCTGGGCTCAAGTGAGCCTCCCTCCTTAGCCTCCCAAGGAGCTGGGACTACAGGTGTGTGCCACCACGCCTGGCTGTTTTTTGTATTTTTGGTGGATTGCTGGTATTATTTTGTATTTTGGCGTATTCTCCACATTGCCCAGGCTGGTCTCAAACTCTTGTTTGAGACTCAAGGCGGTCTGCCTGCCTTGGCCTCCCAAAGCGCTAGGATTATAGGGTTACAGGCATGAACCACTGTGCCAGGTCTAGGATTGTTTTTTCTATTTCTGTGAGAAACATCATGGAGATTTTGATAGGGATTATGTTGAATTTGTAGATTGCTTTGGGTAGTATGGGTATTTTAACAATGTTAATTCTTCCAGTTCATGAACACGGGATGTCTTTCTTTTTATTTGTGTTATTTTCAGTTTGTCATCAGTTTTATGGTTTTCAGTGTATAGGTCTTTCTCTTTCTTGGTTAGATTTATATTCCTAAGTATTTTATTACTATTATTTTTGTTGTTGTTTTTAAGACAGGATGTCATTCTGTCACCCAGTCTGGAGTGCAGTGGTGTGATCACAGCTCACTGCAGCCTTGACCTCCCCAGGCTCTGGTGATCCTCCCACCTCAGCCTCCTGAGTATCTGGGACTACAGGTACACACCACCATGCCTGGCCAATTTTCATATTTTTGGTAGAGACAGGGTTTCGCCATGTTGCCCAGGCTGGGCTCAAGTGATTGGCCTGCCTTGGCCTCCCAAAGTTCTGGGATTACAGGTGTGAGCCACTGTGGCCAGCCTTTTATTGTCTTTTATGCTATTGTAAATGGGATTTTTTTTTTTTTTTTGAGATGGAGTCTCGCTCTGTCGCCCAGGCTGGAGTGCAGTGGCGCAATCTCGGCTCACTGCAAGCTCCGCCTCCCGGGTTCACGCCATTCTCCTGCCTCAGCCTCCCAAGTAGCTGGGACTACAGGTGCCTGCCACCATGCCGGGCAAATTTTTTGTATTTTTAGTAGAGATGGGGTTTCACTGTGTTAGCCAGGATGGTCTCAATCTCCTGACCTCGTGATCCGCCCGTCTCAGCCTCCCAAAGTGCTGAGATTATAGGCGTGAGCTACTGCGCCCAGCCGGGATTGTTTTCTTGATTTCTTTTTTGGATAGTTCATTGTTAGTGTATAGAAAAGCTACTGATTTTTCTATTTTGTATTTTGATTTTGTATACTACAACTTTACTGAATTTATTCTAATAGTTTTTGGTGGAGCCTTTAGGATTTTCTGTATATAAGATCATGTAATCTGCAAACAGACAATTTCACTTCTTTTTTTCCTAACTTGAGTACTTTTATTTTTTTTTCTTGACTTTTATTATTTTTTTCTTAGTCAAGAAAAAAAAAAGAATTGGATGAGATGGCATTCTTGTCTTGTTGATCTTAGAGGAGAAGCTTTTAAATTTTCACTGTTGTGTATAATGTTAGCTGTGGGCTTGTCATCTATGATCTTTATTACGACATTACTTATGAACCTAATTTGTTGAAAGTTTTTATCTTGAAAGGATGTTGAATTTTGTCAGATGCTTTTTCTGCATTTATTGAGATGATTGTATGATTTTCATTCTTTGTTCTGTTAATGTGGTGTATCTCATGTGTTAATTTGCATATGTTGAACCATTCTTGCAACCCACAAATAATTCCTACCCAATCATAGTGTATGATGCTTTCAATAAGCCGTTGGATTTGGTTTGCCGGTATTTTATGGAGGATTTTTGAATCTATATTCATCAGGGATATGGGTCTGTAATTTTCTTTTCTTCTAGTGTTTATGTCTGGCTTTAGTATTAGGGTAATGTTGGCCTTGTGAAATGAGTTTGGAAATATTTTCTTCAGTTTTTGGGAAGAGTTTGAGAAGGATTGGTATTAATTCTTCGTTAAATGTTTGGTAGAATTCGCCAGTGAAGCCATGAGGTCCTAGGTTTTTCTCTCTTGTGAGTTTTTTTAATTAAAAAATCAGTCTTCTTACTTGTTATTGATCTAGTCAGATTTTTTATTTCTTCATGATTCAGTCTTGGTTGTATATTTCTAGGAGTTTACTTATTTTCTGTAAGTTATTCAATTTGTTGGCATGTAATTGTTCAAAGCAGTCTTTTATGATCCCTTTATTTCTATAATATCAGTTGTAATGTTTCCTCTTACATTTATAATTTTGTTTGGGTCTTCTTTTTCTTAGTCTAGTTAAAGGTTTTTCAGTTTCATTTATCTTTTTCAAAAACCAACTCTTAGTTTCATTGATCTTTTCTGTTTTTCTGTTCTCTATTTCATTGATTTTTGCTCTGTTATTATTTCCTTCCTTATGCTGACTTTAGATTTAGTTTGTTCTTTTTTTAGTTCTTTGAGGTGTAAACTTAGGTTGTTTATCTGAGTTGTTTTGCCTTTCTCTTTTTTTCTTTTCATAGATGGGATCTTGCTATGTTGCCCAAGCTGGAATGTAGAGACTAGTCTCAGGCATGATCATAGCACACTACAGCCTTGAACTCTTGGGCTCAAGCAATCCTCCCACCTCAGTCTCCTGACTAGCCGAGATTACAGGTGTTCACATCATGTGAGGCTGAGATCTGTCTCTGTCTTTTTTTTTTGAGTTGAAATTTCACTCTGTTGCCCATGTTGGCATGCAGTGGCACCATCTCAGCTCACTGCAACCTCCACCTCCCGGGTTCAAGTGATTCTCCTGCCTCAGCCTCCCAAGTAGCTGGGACTGCAGGCATGCACCACTGCACTCAGCTAATTTTTTGTGTTTTTAGTAGAGATGGGGTTTCACCATGTTGGCCAGGCTGGTCTTGAACTCCTGACCGCAGGTGATCCGCCCGCCTCGGCCTCCCAAAGGGCTGGGATTACAGGTGTGAGCCACTGCGCCTGGCCCTGTCTGTCTTTATGTAGGCTTTTGTCACTATAAACTTGCCTCTTAGAACTGCTTTTATTGTATCCCATAAGTTTTGCTATGTTGTGTTACCATTTTCATTTGTTTCAGGATACTTTTTGATTTCTCTTTTGATTTTTTTCTTTGACCCATTGATTGTTTAGTTGTGTGTTGTTTAATTTCAACATATTTGTGAATTTTCCAGTTTTCTTCCTGTTATTTCTAGCTTTATACCATTGTGGTCAGAAAACATACTTGATATCATTTAAATCTTCTTGAATTTGTTAAGACTTATTTTGTGGCCTAACATATGATCTATCCTAGAGAATACTGTGTGTGCTTGAAAATGTTGTATATTCTGCTGCTGTTGGATGGAATGTTCTGCATATGTCTGTTAGGTCCATTTGGCCTATAGAACTGTTCAAGTTCACTGTTTCCTTGTTGATTTTTTTTTTGTCTGGATGATCTATCCCTTGTTGAAAGTGGGGTATTGAAGTCCCCTGCTATTAATGTGTTGCTGTCTATTTTTCATTTCAGTGGTGTTAAAATTTTGGTGCTCCACTGTTGGGTGCATACATATCTACAACGGTTATATCCTTTTGATGAATTGCCCCTTTATCATTATGTAATGACTTTTTTTTTATTATTATACTTTAAGTTCTAGGGTACATGTACACAAAGTGCAGATTTGTTACACAGGTATACATGTGCCATGTTGGTTTGCTGCACCCATCAACTTGTCATTTACGTTAGGTATTTCTCCTAATGCTATCCCTCCCTCAGCCCCCCACCCAGTGACAGGCCCCAGTGTGTGATGTTCCCTGCCCTGTGTCCAAGTGTTCTCATTGTTCAGTTACCATCCCAAGGATGAGTGAGAACATGCGATGTTTGGTTTTCTGTCCTTGTGATAGTTTGCTGAGAATAATGGTTTTCAGCCTCATCCATGTCCCTGCAAAGGACATGAACTCATCCTTTTTTTATGGCTGCATAGTATTCCATGGTGTATATGTGCCACATTTTCTTAATCCAGTCTATCGTTGATGGACATTTGGGTTGGTTCCAAGTCTTTGCTATTGTGAACAGTGCTGCAATAAACACATGTGTGCATGTGTCTTTATAGTAGCATGATTTATAATCCTTTGGGTATATACCCAGTAATGGGATTGCTGGGTCAAATGGTATTTCTAGTTCTAGATCCTTGAGGAATCGCCACACTGTTTTCCACAATGGTTGAACTAATTGACACTCCCACCAACAGTGTAAAAGCATTCCTGTTTCTCCACATCCTCTCCAGCATCTGTTGTTTCCTGACTTTTTAATGATGGCCATTCTAACTGGCATGAGATGGTATCTCATTGTGGTTTTGATTTGCATTTCTCTGATGGCCAGTGATGGTGAGCATTTCTTCATGTGTCTGTTGGCTGTATAAATGTCTTCTTTTGAGAAGTGTCTGTTCATATCCTTTGCCCGCTTTTTGATGGGGTTGTTTTCTTTCTTGTAAATTTGTTTGAGTTCTTTGTAGATTCTGGATATTAGCCCTTAGTGAGATGGATAGATTGCAAAAATTTTCTCCCATTCTGTAGGTTGCCTCTTCACTCTGATGGTAGTTTCTTTTGCCATGCGGGAGCTCTTTAGTTTAATTAGATCCCATTTGTCTATTTTGGCTTTTGTTGCCATTGCTTTTGGTGTTTTAGTCATGAAGTCTTTGCCCATGCCTATGTCCTGAAGGTATTGCCTAGGTTTTCTTCTAGAGTTTTTATGGTTTTAGGTCTTAGATTTAAGGCTTTAATCCATCTTGAATTAATTTTTGTATAAAGTGTAAGGAAGGGATCCAGTTTCAGCTTTCTGCATATGGCTAGCCAGTTTGCCCTGCACTATTTATTAAATAGGGAATCCTTTCCCTATTTCTTGTTTTTGTCAGGTTTGTCAAAGATCAGATGGTTGTAGATGTGTGGTGTTATTTCTGAGGCCTCTGTTCTGTTCCATTGGTCTATATATCTGTTTTGGTACCAGTACCGTGCTGTTTTGGTTACTGTAGCCTTGTAGTATAGTTTGAAGTCAGGCAGTGTGAAGTCTCTAGCTTTGTTATTTTTGCTTAGGATTGTTTTGGCAATTCAGGCCCTTTTTTGGTTCCATATGAACCAAATTGGAAAAAATTCTGTGAAGAAAGTCATTGGTAGCTTGATGGGGATGGCATTGAGTCTATAAATTACCTTGAGCAGTATGGCCATTTTCATGATATTGATTCTTCTATCCATGAGCATGGAATATTCTTCCATTTGTTTGTGTCCTCTTTTATTTTGTTGCATAGTGGTTTGTAGTTCTCCTTGAAGAGGTTCTTCAAAATCTCTTGTAAGTTGAATTCCTAGGTATTTTATTCTCTTTGTAGCAATTGTGAATGGGAGTTCACTCATGATTTGGCTCTCTGTTTGTCTGTTATTGGTGTATTGCTTGTGATTTTTGCAGATTGATTTTATATCCTGAGACTTTGCTGAAGTTGCTTATCAGCTTAAGGAGATTTTGGGCTGGGACGATGGGGTTTTCTAAATATATAATCATGTTATCTGCAAACAGGGACAATTTGACTTCCTCTCTTCCTAATTGAATACCCTTTATTTCTTTCTCTTGCCTAATTGCCCTGGCCAGAATTTCCAACACTGTGTTGAATAGGAGTGGTGAGAGAGGGCATCCTTGTCTTGTGCCAGTTTTCAAAGGGAGTGCTTCCAGTTTTTGCCCATTCAGTATGATCTTGGCTATGGGTTTGTCATAAATAGCTGTTATTATTTTGAGATACGTTCCATCAATACCTAGTTTATTGAGAGTTTTTAGCATGAAGGACTGTTGAATTTTGTCGAAGGCCTTTTCCGCATCTATTGAGATAATCATGTGGTTTTTGTCATTGGTTCTGTTTATGTGATGGAGTACGTTTATTGATTTGCATATGTTGAACCAACCTTGCATCCCAGGGATGAAGCCGACTTGATTGTGGGTGGATAAGCTTTTTGATATGCTGCTGGATTCAGTTTGCCAGTATTCTATTGAGGATTTTTGCATCGACATTCATCAGGGATATTGGTCTAAAATTCTCTTTTTTTGTTGTGTCTCTTCCAGGCTTTGGTATCAGGATGATGCTGGCCTCATAAAATGAGTTAGGGAGGATTCCCTCTTCTGTTGATTGGAATAGTTTCAGAAGGAATGGTACCAACTCCTCTTTGTACCTCTGGTAGAATTTGGCTGTGAATCTGTCTGGTCCTGGGCTTTTTTTGGTTGGTAGGCTCTTAATTATTGCCTCAATTTCAGAGCCCGTTATTGGTCTATTCAGAGATTCAGCTTCTTCCTGGTTTAGTCTTGGGAGGGTGTATGTGTCCAGGAATTTATCCATTTCTTCCAGTTTTTCTAATTTATTTGCATAGAGGTGTTTATAGTATTCTCTGATGGTAGTTTGTGTTTCTGTGGGATCTGTGGTGATATCCCCTTTATCATTTTTTATTGCATCTGTTTCATTCTTCTGTCTTTTCTTTATTAGTCTTGCTAGCAGTCTATCAATTTTGTTGATCTTTTCAAAAAAACAGCTCCTGGATTCATTTATTTTTTGAAGGGTTTTTTGTGTCTCTATTTCCTTCGGTTCTGCTCTCATCTTAGTTATTTCTTGCCTTCTGCTAGCTTTTGAATTTATTTGCTCTTGCTTCTCTAATTCTTTTAATTTTGTTGTTAGGGTGCAGATTTTAGATCTTTCCTGCTTTCTCTTGTGGGCATTTAGTGCTATAAATTTCCCTCTACCCCCTGCTTTAAATGTGTCCTAGAGATTCTGGTACATTGTGTCTTTGTTCTCATTGGTTTCAAAGAACATCTTTATTTCTGCCTTCATTTCATTATTTACCCAGTAGTCATTCAGGAGCAGGTTGTTCAGTTTCCATGTAGTTGTGCAGTTTTGAGTGAGTTTCTTAATCCTGAGTTCTAATTTGATTGCCTTGTGATCTGAGAGACAGTTTGTTGTGATTTCTTTTCTTTTACATTTGCTGAGGAGTGCTTTACTTCCAATTATGTGGTCAGTTTTAGAATAAGTGCAACGTGGTGCTGAGAAGAATGTATATTCTGTTGAATTGGGTTGGAGAGTTCTGTAGATGTCTATTAGGTCCGCTTGGTGCAAAGCTGAGTTCAAGTCCTGGATATCCTTGTTAACCTTCTGTCTCGTTAATCTGTCTAATATTGACAGTAGGGTGTTAAAGTCTCCCATTATTATTGTGTGGGAGTCTAAGTCTCTTTGTAGGTCTCTAAGGACTTGCTTTATGAATCTGGGTGTCCCTGTATTGGGTGCATATATATTTAGGATAGTTGTTCTTTTTGTTGAATTGATCCCTTTAGCATTATGTAATGGCCTTCTTTGTCTCTTTTGATCTTTGTTGGTTTGAAGTCTGTTTTATCAGAGATTAGAATTGCAACCCCTGCTTTTTTTTGCTCTCCATTTTCTTGGTAGATCTTCCTCCATACTTTAGTTTGAGCCTGTGTGTGTCTCTGCACATGAGATGGGTCTCCTGAATACAGCACACTGATGGGTCTTGACTCTGTCCAATTTGCCAGTCTGTGTCTTTTAATTGGGGCATTTAGCCCATTTACATTTAAGGTTAATATTGTTATGTTGTGAATTTGATCCTGTCATTATGTTAGCTGATTATTTTGCCCATTAATTGATACAGTTCTTTCATAGCATCGATGGTCTTTACCATTTGGCATGTTTTTGCAGTGGCTGGTGCCGGTTGTTCTTTTCCATGTTTAGTGCTTCCTTCAGGAGCTCTTATAAGGCAGGCCTGGTGGTAACAAAATCTCTCAGCATTTGCTTGTCTGTAAAGGATTTTATTTCTCCTTCACTTATGAAGCTTAGTTTGGCTGGATATGAAATTCTGGGTTGAAAATTCTTTTCTTTAAGAATGTTGAATATTGGCCCCTACTCTCTTCTGCCTTGTAGGGTTACTGCCAGGAGATCTGCTGTTAGTCTGATGGGCTTCCCTTTGTGGGTAACCTGACCTTTCTCTCTGACTGCCCGTAACATTTTTTCCTTTATTTCAACCTTGGTGAATCTGACAATTATGTGTCTTGGGGTTTCTTTTCTCGAGGAGTATGTTCGTGGTGTTCTCTGTGTTTCCTGAATTTGAATATTGGCCTGCCTTGCTAGGTTGGGGAAGTTCTCCTGGATAATATCCTGCAGAGTGTTTTCCAACTTGGTTCCATTCACTCCATCAGTTTTAGGTACATCAGTCAGACGTAGATTTGGTCTTTTCACATAGTCCATATTTCTTGAAGGCTTTGTTCATTTCTTTTTACTCTTTTTTTGGTCTAATCTTGTCTTCTCACTTCATTTCATTAATTTGATCTTCAATCACTGATATCCTTTCTTCCACTTGATTGAATCTGCTATTGAAGCTTGTGCATGCATCACGAAGTTCTCTTGCCATGGTTTTCAGTTCCATCAGGTCATTTAAGGTCTTCTCTCCACTGTTCATTCTAGTTAGCCATTCGTCTAACCTTTTTTCAAGGTTTTTGAGCTTCCTTGTAATGGGTTAGAACATGCTCCTTTAGTTTGGAGAAGTTTGTTATTACCGACCTTCTGAAGCCTACTTCTGTCAACTTATCATTCTCCATCCAGCTTTGTTCCGTTGCTGGTGAGGAGCTGCGATCCTTTGGAGGAGAAGAAGCACTCTGGTTTTTAGAATTTTCAGCTTTTCTGCTCTTGTTTCTCCCTGTCTTTGTGGCTTTATCTACCTTTGGTCTTTGATGTTGGTGACCTACAGATGAGGTTTTGGTGTGGATGTCCTTTTGGTTGATGTTGATGCTATTCCTTTCTGTTTGTTAGTTTTCCTTCTAACAGTCAGGTCCCTCAGCTGCAGGTCTGTTGGAGTTTGCTGGAGGTCCACTCCAGACACTGTTTGCCTGGGTATCACCAGCGGAGGCTGCAGAACAGCAAATATTGCAGAACAGCAAATATTGCTGCCTGACCCTCCTCTGGAAGCTTCGTTCCAGAGGGGCCCTTGCCTGTATGAGGTGTCTATTGGCCCCTCCTGGGAGATGTCTCCCAGTTAGGCTACATGGGGGTCAGGGACCCATGTGAGGAGGCAGTCTGTCTGTTCTCAGAGGTCAAACGCCATGCTGAGAGAAGCACTGCTTTCTTCAGAGCCATCAGGGACGTTTAAGTCTGCACAAGTTGTCTGCTGCTTTTTGTTCAGCTATGCCCTGCCCACAGAGGTGGAGTCTATAGAGGCAGTAGGCCTTGCTGAGCTGTGGTGGGCTCTGCCTAGTTCGAGCTTCCTGGCTGCTTTGTCAGGAGTGGACGCCCCTCCCTGACTAGGCTGCAACCTTGCAGGTTGATCTTAGACTGCTGCACTAGCAGTGAGCAAGGCTCTGTGGGTGTGGGACCCACTGAGCCAGGCATGGGAGAGAATCTCCTAGTCTGTGGGTTGCTAAGACTGTGTGAAAAGCGCAGTATTTGGGTGAGAGTGTACCGATTTTCCAGGTACAGTCTGTCACGGCTTCCCTTGGCTAGGAATGGGAAATCCCCAACCCCTTGTGCTTCCCTGGTGAGGCGATGCCCCAGCCTGCTTTGGCTCACCCTCCGTGAGCTGTACCCACTGTCCAACCAGTCCCAATGAGATTAAGCAGGTACCTCAGTTGGAAATGCAGAAATCACCCATCTTCTGGGTCACTTAAGCTGGGAGCTGCAGACTGGAGGTGTTCCTGTTCGGCCATCTTGGAATGGACTCTGACTTTCATTTTTTGAAACTTTTATTTTAAGTTCAGGGGTACAAGTGCAGGTTTGTTATGTTGATAAACTTGTGTCATGGGACTTTGTTGTACAGATTATTTCATTACCCAAGTATTCAACCTAGTACCCATCAATTATTTTTCCTCACCCCCTCCCTCCTCCCACCCTCCATTTTCCAAAAGGCCTCAGTGTGTGTTGTTCCCCTCTATGTGTCCATGTGTTCTCATCATTTAGCTCTCACATATGAGTGAGAACATGCGGTGTTTGGTTTTCTGTTCCTGCATTAGTTTGCTAAGGATGATGGCCTCTAGCTACATTCATGTCCCTGCAAAGGACATGATCTCATTCTTTTTAATGACTGCATAGTATTCCCTGGTGTATACGTACCACATTTTCTTTATCCAGTCAATCATTGAGGGCATTTAGGTTGATTCCATGTCTTTGCTATTGTGAATTGTGCTGCAATGAGCATACAGGTGTATGTGTCTTTATAATAGAATGATTTATGTTCCCTTGGGTATATACCCAGTAATGGGATTGAATTATATTTGTGTCTTTAGGTCTTTGAGGAATCACCACACTATCTTCCACAGTGGCTGAACTTAATTTGCACTCCCACCAACAGTGTATAAGTGTTCCTTTTTCTCCAGAACCTTGCCAGCATATGTTTATTTTTATTTTTATTTATTTATTTTTGAGAGAGAGTCTCACTCTGTTGCCCAGGCTGGAGTGCAATGGCACAACCTTGGCTCACTGCAACCTCTGCCTCCTGGTTTCAAGTGATTCTCCTGCCTCAGCCTCCCAAGTAGCTGGGATTACAGGCGCGCACCACCCACCCAGCTAATTTTTGTATTTTTAGTAGAGACGGGGTTTTGCCATGTTGCCCAGGCTGGTCTTGAACTCTTGACCTCAGGTGATCTGCCCACCTCGGCCTCCCATTGTGCTGGGATTATAGGCGTGAGCCACCGTGCCCGGCTGTGAGTTTTATTTTTATACATTTTCACATTGTTAGCATCCTTTTAAAAAATTTATATAAATTTGTGGGGTTCATGTACAATTTTGTGGGAATGTGAACTATTACACCCTCTATGGAAAACAGTATGGGGATGTCTTAAAAAGCTAAAAAATAGAATTACCATTTGATCCAACAATCCCACTACTGAGTATCTACCCAATGGAAATCAATATACCAAAATGATACGTGCACTTATATATTTATTGCAGCATATTCACAGTAGTAAAGATATGAAATCAACCTGTGTCTATCAACAGATGAATGTTTAGTCATCTTTTGTTTGAACTTGAGGAACTTCTTTTAGCCTTTC
Source organism: Pongo abelii (assembly GCF_028885655.2). Taxonomy (NCBI): domain Eukaryota; kingdom Metazoa; phylum Chordata; class Mammalia; order Primates; family Hominidae; genus Pongo; species Pongo abelii. The sequence continues at coordinate 80,177,559 of NC_072001.2, read as the reverse complement.
TGTAAGGTGGGATGAACTCCCATAGCTTTTCTTTGTTTGGTAGGGTTATGATTTTAAATAGGGCCAGGTGTGCATGGTGGTACATGCCTTTAATCCCAGCACTTTGGGAGGCTGAGGTGGGTGGATTGCTTGAGCCCAGTAGTTGGAGACCAGCCTGGGCAACGTGGTGAAACTCCATCTCTGCCAAAAAATACGAAAATTACCCAGACATGATGGTGTGCACCTGTAGTCCCAGCTACTCAGGAGGCTGAGGTGGGAAGATGGCTTGAGTCAGGGAGGCAGAGGTTGCAGTGAACCAAGATCGCACCATTGCACTCCAGTCTGGGCGACAGAGCCAGACCCTGTCTCAAAATGAGTGAATGAATGAATGAATGAATGTTATATGGGAAGGCCTCATTGAGAGTGACATTTGTACAAAGTGAATTGGGAGTGTTCCACATGGAAGGTCCAACAGGTATAAACCCCTAATGGTAGAATATGTCTGGCATGCTGGGAAGCATAAGGAGGCCAGTGTGATTGGAGTACAGTGAATGCTGGGGAGAAGGGGTATATGGAATTGGAAAATTTTGGACATGATAGGCTATTGTGAGGACTTTGGCTTTTACTCCGAGTGAGATGGAGAGAGGTTGGAGGTTTGTGAGCAGAGGTAGTACATTTAAAAAAATATAATAGCTTTACTGATAAATGATTCATATACAATATAATTTCTCTATTTAAAAATGGTTTTTAGTATATTCACAGAGTTTTGCAGCCATCACCATAATTAATTTTAGAACATTTTCATCACCCCCTAAAGAAACCATGTGCTTATTAGCAGTTATTCTCATTTTCTCCTAACCCCCCAGCCTTCAGCAACCTCTGTTTTCTGACACTATGGATTTGACTGTTCTGGACATTTCACATATGTGGAATCATACAATATGTGTTCTTTTATAACTGGCTTCTTTCACTTAGCATGATGTTTTAAAATTTCATCCATATTATCGCATGTATTAGCACTTTCTTCCTTTTTTTTGTCTTTTATCCATTTTTATGTCCTTTTATTCATTGTATGAATATACATTTTATTTATCCATTCATCAGTTGATGGGTATTTGGGTTGTTTCTACTTTTTAGCTGTTATGAATAATGCTGCTGTGAACATTTGCATATAAATTTTTATCTGGACATATGTTTACTGGTACTGCATTTTAAAGGAGCATATTTATTGACAAAGGATAAATGACCTAGGTTTTCTTCCAGAAGGAGGTTTGGTTCCATTTGCCGCTTTCTTTTCTTTGTTCACTGACTCTTCATACAGAGTTAGGTCATTTATTTTATTATTTATTTATTTATTTTTATTTTTTGTTAGGCAATTTCCCTGTCCCTGTGTTCTGTCTAGTTTCCCTGACTTGGATTTCTTTGAGTAAAAGTTTGGCCGCATTAAATAGGTTACCTGAAAGGTACGGTCTGTTGTACTTAGAGCCTTATGTAATTGTTAATTAAGATATTCTGATAAAATCTTAGTTTATGAACGTTCTTAAGGAAAGTTACGCAGGATTTTCTATACTGAGTTGAGACTCATTAGTGAGTCAGTTCAGTGAAAGCAGCATTTAAAAACTGAAATAGAATACAGAAGGAAATATTAGAGTACATGTGTTACTTTACGAAATTTTTAATTCAGTTAAACGTATATGAACTGGGTAAGATATAAAACGTGTATGTGTTTATGGGTTGTAGTAAAAAAGTTTGGAACCCCTCTGGGTTAGGATGTCCGTGTAATTAATAGTTTCTTTTCCATTTTATTTTTATTTTTTGGAGAGCACTGAGGTCTTGTTCAGCACGGAATATTTAAAGCATGCTATATTATACCCCAACAGGTAATATAAAGGAGCAGTTTTTTTTGTTGTTGTTAAATGTAAGTGTGGGGATAAGATTTGTATCTTTTTATGAATAGTTATGGTTTTCTGGTAATGTTATAACTAAGCGTATATATATTTTTTATTGTAGGAGTCATACTCCATGGGTTTGTGTGATAAATGATCTTGGCATAGAAGAGAATTTAAAGAATGATGGTAAGTGATATCTTAAAGACTAGCCTTAGTTTTTTTGCCTTTCTCTTTTCTTCCTTGCTTTTATCTTTTTTAATGTAATAGTTGTTTCATTCAAGATACCCTGTGGAACACATTGTCATAAAGCACAGTGATAAAGTGAGCAGCTATGAATGTACTATTCAACCTTAGAGCCCAGGAACCCTGCTGCTTCTCAGGCTTGCCTCTAACACTTATGGTACCTAGGTTAGGAATACAAGTGGAAGCCAGCTTTTAAAATTTCTTAATATTAAATAGTTACAAATCAATGGATGCTAACAGCCTGACCTGGCCTCCTACCCAGGGTCTAGCCAAGTCTTAAAGGAACCTGCTCTCCCTGGGCTAGGTAGGGTAGAAGTTGGGCTAGAGTAGGTCTTGAATCTGGTATGGGGACTGATGTGAAATTCCCCAGAGAGCCAGGGAAAACAGGTTTCTGTCACCCACACTTTACTTTTCTAACTCAAGATTTTTCAGGCAGTTCCAAACATCTTCTTAAACTACTCAAATTGAGGAGGAGAAAGGAATGCAGGTATACAGGGAGTCCAGTCTGCCTGGATACTTCCTTTGGGATAGTTGGGGTGACCAACCTTAATCAAAAGCAGATATTCTTGCTCTGTTTTTTCCAGCACTGATGCTGATTTGCCTTCTTCCTTCTCTCTTATTGTCTGGCCTGGGGGGACCCTAAAGTTTAGTTTGTGAGTCCCTCTCTCTTAATTTGTGTTCACTCAATTAGTTACTGATTCCTTTCGGATTTTGGTGTTTTTGATAGGTACAACCTTCTGAAGTGTGGGGCTCAGGGCAGAGCCCCTTCTTCTGGTTGAAAGAGCAGGAGAGGGCCGGGCACGGTGGCTCACGCCTGTAATCCCAGCACTTTGGGAGGCCTAGACGGGCGGAGACCGTCACAAGGTCAGGAGACCGAGACCATCCTGGCTAACACGGTGAAACCCCATCTCTGCTAAAAATACAAAAAATTAGCCTGGCGTGGTGGTGGGCGCCTGTAGTCCCAGCTACTCAGGAGAATGGCGTGAACCCGGGAGGCGGAGCTTGCAGTGAGCCAAGATCGTGCCACTGCACTCCAGCCTGGGCGACAAAGCGAGACTCCGTCTCAAATAAAAAAAAAAGAAAGAGCAGGAGAGCATCTATTTGTTGTGTGCTCTTATCTCATCCCTCCCACTTCATACTCTTCCTCAGTTCTAAGGTTTTGATTTTTCATATCTGTCATTTGGGGTTATTTTCTGTTGGTCTGCTTTTGGGTCTCTTGGTCATAAACTATGCTTTTGTTTGCCAGAAGATTTCTTTTTTTTTAATCTGCCCTAATTTTGAAAGATGGTCTTAGAGGGGATAGAAGTCTAGGTTGACAGATTTTTTTTCTCTTAATATCTTTTTTTTTTCTTCTTGAGACAGAGTCTCTCTGTCACCCAGTCTGGAGTGCAGCGGCACAATCATAGCTCACTGCAGTTTTTACCACCTGGGCTCAAGCAGTCCTCCCACCTCAGCCTCCTAAGTAGCTTGGAACTATAGGTGCATGCCACCACACTTGGCCAGTTTTTTATTTTTTATTTTTTTGTAGCGATAGGGTCTTGCTTTGTTGCTCAGGCTGATCTTGAACTCCTGACCTCAAGTGATCCTCCTGCATTGGCCTTCTTCCACAGGGCTGGGATTACAGGCATGAGCCACTATGCCTGGTCTTTCTTAGTATCTTGACAAAAGAGATTCCACCGTCCTCAGCTTCTTTTTGATTTTTAGGGAATTCTTTTTCCTTGGATTTAATTTTCCTTGGATTTAATAGCATATGCAGCATTTACATGGTTCAAAATTCAAACTATAAAACAATGTTCATTTAGAGAAATTCAACTTTCTTCTCTCTTCTTCCTCTTCTTCCCTTGTGGGTAACATTAATTTTTTTTAATTGTGCTAATACAAATAACATGACATTTACCATCTGAACCATTTTTAAGTATACAGTTCAGTGGTATTAAGTACATTCATTATTGTTGTGCAGCTATCACTATTATTCATCTTCAGAACTCCTTGTCTTGAAATATTGAAACTCTATATACATTAAGCAATAATTTCCCATTTCCCCTCACCCCCTGCTCCTGTACTACTTGCTGTCTCTGTGATTTTGACTATTTTATGTACCACATATAAGTGAAATCATCCAGTATTTGTCTTTTTGTGTTTGGCTTATTTCATTTAGCATAATGTCTTCAAGGTTCATCCATGTTGTAGCATATGTCAGATTTCCATCCTCTTTAAGACTGAATAATATTCTATTATAAATAATAATAATATATTACATTTTGCTTATCCATTCATCAGACACTTGGGCTGTTTCCCCTTTTTAGCTATTGTGAATGATGATGCTATGAACATGAGTGTACAGATATTTCTTCAAGACTGTTCAGGCTGGACGCAATGGCATACGCCTGTAATCCTAGCAAATAAATCCTAGTAAATAAGTAAATAAAATAGTAAAGAACTGTTTTCAGTTATTTCAGGTACGTAACCAGAAGTGGAACTTCTAGATAATATGGTAAATCTATTTTTAATGTTTGGAGGTACTGTCATAGTGTTTTCCGCAGTGGCTACAACATTTAAAATTCCCACCAACAGTGCACAAGGGTTCCAGTTTTTCCACATCCTCACCAACATTTTTTATTTTGTTTTTTTGATAGTAGCCATTTTAATGGGTGCATGGGTAATCATTTTTATTAATGTTTGATTTATCCTTTATATTTTCAAAAAGAATGTATACATTTATATGTATATACATGTGTTTTTCTTTTTTGAACCTAAAGGTAATATATTTTAGTATCTTGGGAGTTTTTTTGTTTTTTTTTTTTTTTTCACTTAGCAATATATCCTAGAGTGTTAGAGATCTTCGTTTCTTTTTATAGCTGCATACTATTTCCTATTGATCTCTGTTGTAAAACTCTAGTAGGTAAGACATAGTAAAGCTTTTCTTATCTGCCAATTGTGACTCTAAGGAATATGTCCAAAAACCTGAAAGTAAATGAAAAATGCCTATGATCATACACAACAGATAGTTCACACACTGTAAGTATATTCACTGTACTTACAGAATTCTTGAGTTCCTTATTCAGAACTGTAATAGTGCATTTCCCATAAGCCTACCAAATAAGAATTGACAGCTAATAGCTTGTTAGGGAAGAGGAGAAAATAATTAAGAATTAAGCTTTTGTGTTCTACTTAATCATCAGGAAGTAAAGAACTAAAAAATCTTTAACAACACTTTTGTCTGTGCCCATTTATTTTAGGACAACTGTCTTTTGTATTTCTATAACTCCTGAGGCATAATTAAATTATAGTATCATATAGAAGTTGGTGTTCATAGTAATAACCTGAAGTTACCAAGAAAAGAGTAAGTTTCTTTAGTAGCCTCTGTTGCAGAGGTCAAGGAAATGTGTTCAGAGATTTTCATACAAAATAATAAAACCAAAAAGAATTTGTGCTTAGCAGGGAAAACTTCAGTTATCAATTTATGTAGAACACCTCATTTCCCAATAATGTTCATTTATTGATGCTTTTTAAAAATCATTCTGCCAGTTATTCATTTATTCATGACATATTTATGTGCCAGACACCATCCTAGACAGTGAGAATAGTGAACAAAATCTAGTCCTTCAGAAACTTACTGTCTAATGGAAGACAGAGTAAACACATTAAGTGTATGATTTAAAATATAATTGTGGTTAAGTGTTGCAAGGAGTACAAGTTGGTTTGAGTATATAAAAGGAATCCTGGCCAAGTCTCGGGGTTGAAGAAAACTTAGCCTTAGGACGTTACATTTAAGTTGGGATTCGAAAAATCATTAGGCTTTGGCTGGACTAAGAGGAATACTCTCTTAGGATGCTTTCAGTAGCAAGTAGAGTTGGCTTCAGATAAGAATTGATCCAGTGGCTCAACAGTGTCATCAAGAATTTGATTGCTTTTCCTCCACTTACTCTGGCTTCTGTTCTGTTGCCATTATTTTAAGGCTTTCTGTCTTTATGATCCCTAGATGGTTAGCAGTAGTTTCCAAAGCTGTATATTCCCTAACATATGGCCAGTAGGAGAGTCTTTTCTCTAACATTCCAGTAAAAGATCTGAGATCCTCAGTTTTGATCACCTTAGGTCACATGCTCACCTCTGGATCAGTTGTTGTGGCTAGGCGAGCAGATTGACTTAGGCAAGGTCATGTGCTGCACCCTGGAGTTAGGGACAAAAGGTGCTTACCTATAACCACAAGGGACCCCAACAAAAATTGAACTATTAGGAAAGGAGGATGTAGAGAATGAACGCTAGGGAAGAAGAAGCCAATAAATTTGCATTATAGAGTGGCAGGCTATTCCACATAGAAGAAAGAATTCTGTGTAAATGTCCTGAATTAGGATGGAGCTTGGTGCTTATGGGGAACTGAATGAAAGTCAGTGATTTTGGAGCATGGCAAAGGAGGAAAAGAATAGTACAAGATGAGACTGGAGGCCAGGTCATGTATTTGTAGATAATACCAGATTTCCAAAGTGGTGCTACCAGTTTCATTTCCTGTCAGTAGTGTATGGGAGGAGTTGCCCCAGATCCTCACCAGTACACAGTATAATCATTTATTTATTAAAAAAATTTTTTTAGTAAATTTTGATGACTGATTCTTAGTACTTTTTTGTTTGATTATTGGCCATTTAGATATCATTTGTGAAGTGCCTACTCAAGTTTCCTGCTCATTTTTTTATTGACCCAGTAGACTTCTTTTTTGACTCAGTCTCTGTCTTCTTCTTCTTCCTCTTCTTTTTTTCTTTTTTAAATAGAGACAGGATCTCACTATGTTGCCCAGGCTGGTCTCAAACTCCTGAGCTCAAATAATCCTCCTGCCTTGGCCTCCCAAAGTCCTGGGATTACAGGCATGAGCTACCGTCCCTGGCTTTGACTCAGTGTCTTTCTCTTTTTGCAGTTGATTTAAGGAGTTCTTTATCTTGAATCTAAGACCTTTGGCACCTTTGGCACTTCTGCTCTGTAGCTTGCTTTTTCATTTTTTAATACCGTCTTTTGAATAGGATCTGTTCTTAATTTTAATGAAGTTTGGTTATTAACTTTTTCCTTTATGATTAGTGCTTTTTGTGTCCTGATTATTTCTTTCTACCTGAAAATCATGAAAATATTCCCCTGTATCATTTTTGGTAATTTTTAATTTCATTATAATTTTAAATTTAAGAAAGGTTGTGAGAAGACTATGAGGAATTCTCATATATCCTTTTGCCAGATTTACCAATTGCCCCATTAGTTTTATTCTTTCCTTTCTCTCTTTGTGTGTATGAAACACACATGTCTGTAAATATACATACATCCATATATGATGTATATCCATATACATATATCCATATATGAATTCTCATATATCCTTTTGCCAGATTTACCAATTGCTAATTTTGCCCCATTAGTTTTATTCTTTCCTTTCTCTGTGTGTATGAAACATGTGTCTGTAAATATACATACATCCATATACACATATCTACCTGCACACATATATAAATATATGCATATTACTTTTCTCCCTGAACCATTTGAGAGTATTTGAAGCCAACATACTCCTTCATCCTTAAATAGGAAATATGTATTTCCTAAGAATTAAGGACATTCTTTTATATGACCACAATTCAGTGATCAAAATGTGGAAATTTAACATTCATACAGTATTATTATATAATCCACAGTAGATATTCAAAGTTTGTCATTATCTGAATGATGTCTTTTATAGTTATTTTCTTCTTGATCCATTTAGTTGCCAGGTTTGTTTGGTCTCCTTTAATCTGAAACGGTTCTTCAGCCTTTCTCTTTCTTGACTTTGCCATTTTCGAAGACTACGGAACAGTTATTTTGAAGATGTCTTCTCAATTTAGGTGATGTTTCATCGTGATTAGATTCAGGTTTTGCATTTTAGGCAGAATATCACACGAATGATGATGTGTCCTCCTCAGTATATCACATTAGGAGGTATATGATGTGAATTTGTCCTGCTTGTTAACTTTGATTACTTTGTTAATGTAATGTAGTGTCAAGCTTTTCTACTTTAAAGTTTCTGTTTTCTCTTTTGATATTAGTAAGCAATTTGTGGAGAAGCACTTTGAGGCTGTGTAAATATACAGTACCTTATCAAACTGTCACTTACTAGTTTTAGAATCCATTAATGATTTACTTATTAGTTAAAGATCTGTGAGGAAAAGGCTTACATTCTCTTGTTATCTGGACTCTGATTTTTAATTTTATTTAATGTAATCTAATATTATCATTATTTATTTTGATACTCAGATTGTCCCAGATTAGCCAGTGGGAGACTTTAAGCTGGCTCTTGGATTTTTTTTTTTTTTTTTTTGAGACAGGGTCTCTGTCACCCAGGCAAGAGTGCAGTGGCGTAATTACAGCTCACTGCCGCCTCGACTTCCTGGGCTCAAGCCAGCCTCCTGCCTCAGTCTCCTGAGTAGCTGGGCCAATTTTTTAAATTTTTTGTAGAGATGGGGAGTCTCCCTATGTTTCCCAGGCTGGTCTTGAACTCCTGGAGTCAAGTAATCCTCCTGTTTCGGCTTCCCAGAGTGTTGGGATTACAGTTGTGAGCCAGTGTACCCAGCCAAGTCTATTTGGTATGTCCATATTATTCTTTGAGCATTTCTATACTTTATAGTGTAACAAGCTGCTGCTGTAGGTTCAGCTTGTAATTTCCCTGTTTTATTCTTTCTCTCACCTTATTACACAGGCTAGGACTTTCAATATAATATTGAATGGAAGTGGTGATAGTAGTAGGCATCCTTTGTCTTTTTCAGTTTTATACCATTATATATGATGTTTGCTGTAGTTTGCTAAGAATTTAAAAGTTATAAATAAATACTGAATTTTATTACATGCTTTTCTTTCCATCTGTTGATGTGAACCCAAGGCTTTTCTCCTTTATGTTGTTAATAAATATAAATTTATTAACAGATTAATAAATTCTGTGAATGATATTCATTGATTTGAAAATGTTAAATCAGCCTAGTATTCCTGAAATAAACCCAACTTGGTGGTGTTCTCATATCTGAATTCAATTTGCAAGTATGTTTATGTTTATACATACATGTATAAATATGTGTGCATTTTTTTTTTTTTTGCTTTTGTTTTGAGGCAGAGCCTTACTCTGTTGCCCAGGCTGGAGTGCAGTAGCACGATCTTGAGAAGTGACAGTGTACTGGCAGCCCTCGCAGCCCTCGCTCACTCTTGGTGCCTCCTCGGCCTCGGCGTCCGCTCTGGCCATGCTCGGGGAGCCCTTCAGCCCGCCACTGCGCTGTGGGGGCCCCTCTCTGGGCTGGTTGAGGCCAGAGCCGACTCCGTCAGCTTGCCGGGAGGTGTGGAGGGAGAGGCACCGGCGGGAACCAGGGCTGTGCGCGGCGCTTGCGGGCCAGCTAGAGTTCCCGATGGGCGTGGGCTTGGTGGGCCCCCGTACTCGGAGTGGCCCCGGGCAGTGAGGGGCTTAGCACCTGGGCCAGCAGCTGCGGAGGGTGCGCCGGGTCCCCAGCCCGCTGGCACTGCGCTCGATTTCTCACTGGGCCTTAGCTGCCTCCCCACCGGGCAGGGCTCGGGACCTGCAGCCCGCCATGCCTGAGCCTGCACCCCCCGCCCCCCACCATGGGCTCCTGCGCAGCCCGAGCCTCCCCGACCAGCGCCGCCCCCTGCTCTTTCGCTCTTTGCAGTAAATCTTGCTGCTGCTCACTCTTTGGGTCCACATTGCCTTTATGAGCTGTGACACTCACCGCAAAGTTCTGCAGCTTCACTCCTGAGCCAGCGAGACCACGAACCCACCAGAAGGAAGAAACTCCCAACACATCCAAACATCAGAAGGAACAAACTCTGGACATGCTGCCTTTAAAAACTGTTAACACTCAGGGCGACGGTCCGCGGCTTCATTCTTGAAGTCAGTGAGACCAAGAACCCACCAATTCTGGACACAGTCTCAGCTCACTGCAACCCTCGCCTCCCAGGTTCAAGCGATTCTCATGCCTCAGCCTCCTGAGTAGCTGGGATTACGGGCGTGGTACCACCACGCCCGCTAAGTTTTGTATTTTTAGCAGAGATGGGGTTTTGCCATATTGGCCAGGATGGTCTTGAACTCCTGACCTCAAGTGATCCGCCCACTTTGGCCTGCCAAAGTTTTGCTGGGATTACAGGCATGAGCCACCACGCCTGGCCTACGTTTGTGTGCTTATACACATACATATATATGATTTTCACATCTTTTCAATTAAGAGACATTAAATTGTAATTTATGTTTCTTGTATGGTCCTATTAGGTTCTGATATCAGAGTTTTTCAGGCCTCATAAAATGAGTTCTTTCTTCTTTATTCTCTAGAAAATTTAATGTAATTTGTTGCTTAAATTATTAGGATAATTTACCAGTGAAACCCATCTGGTCATAGATTTTCTTTTGTGGGATTCAATTTCTTCAGTAACTATTCAGATTTTCTGTTTTCTTTTATGCCAAGGTTTGGTAAGTTATGTTTTTCAAGGGACTTGTCTGTTTCATAGAGATTTACAAATTCATTGCTACAATGTTACTTAATTATTATTATTTTTTCTTGAGAGGCAGAGTCTCACTCTGTCACACCCAGGCTGGAGTGTAGTGGCATGATGATCATAGCTCACTGAAACCTTGAACTCCTGGGCTCCAGTGATCCTCCTGACTTAGCCTCCTGAGTAGCTGGGACTACAGGCGGTGCCACCATGCCTGGCTATTTGTTTTTTATTTTTATTTTTAGTAGAGAGAGGTCTTGCTATGTTGTCCAGCCTGGTCTTGAACTCTTGGTCTCAAGTAGTCCTCCTGCCTTGGCCTCCCAAAGTGCTGGGATTACAGGTGTGAGCCACGGTGACTGACCGGATACAATTTTATTTATAATATCCTTTTGTTATCTTTTTGATGTCTGGAGGTTTCTAGGATCTGTAGTGATATTTCTTTTTAATTCCTAATACTATTTTTGCCTGCTCTTGTTTTTACTTGATCCTTCTTGCCAAGGAATATATACATTTTGTTAGTGTTTTAAATAACTCACTTTTTAAAAAAATTTTTCTGTATCACATGTTCGTCTTGTATTACATTGATTTTTTGCTGTTTATTACTTCCTTTCTTGGGATTTAATATGGTGCTCTTTTACTAACTTCTTGAAATAGAGACTTAGATAATTTATTTTTAGCTTGTTTTCTTTCTTACATATCCTTTAAAGCTATGCAGTTTCTTTTAAGCTGCATCTTGTAAATATTAACCTGCCATCATTTTATTATCATTTAACTAAAAATACAATTTCCATTGTGATTTTTTCCTTGATCCCCGAGTTATTTAGAAATATATTGGTTGGCAGGCTGCAGTGGCTCATGCCTGTAATCCCAGCACTTTGGGAGGATGAGGCAGATGGATCACTTGAGGCTAGGAGTTCAAGACCAGCCTGGCCAACATGGTGAAACCCCGTCTCTACTAAAAATACAGTAAATTAGCCGGGCATGGTGGCGGGCGCCTGTAATCCCAGCTACTTGGGAGGCTGAAGCAGGAGAATCGCTGGAATCCGGAGGCAGAGGCTGCAGTGAGTCAAGATGGCGCCACTGCAGTCCAGCCTGGGCAACAGAACGCGATTCCATCTCAAAAAAAAAAAAAAAGAAGGAAGAAAAGAAATGTATTGCTTAACTTCCAAACACATGGGGATTATTCAGGTTATATCTCTTTTTACTTTCTATACTTTGAAATTTAGTGAGACCTGAGTTATGACTAAGGATATTGACAGTTTGGAAAACATGCACCTGGAAAAAATGTGTTTTTGCCATTGTTGAGTGCTGGGTTCTGGATATGTCAAATGTATCAACCTTGTTAATTATGTTGTTCTTCTATATTGTTACTTAATTTTTTTGTGTACTTGTTCTGCCAGCTTCTAAAAGAGTGTGTTGTGTTAAAATCTCCAAAAATAATTGTATTTTTCTCTTATCTCAATTTTGCTTGTACATTATTAGATATGTTAGATATGTGCACATTTGACATTGATATGTTTTCCTGGTTGATAAACTTTTTACTAAAAGTATCACTATATATACTCTAGCAGTATATCTTTCCGTTTCTTCCTATAAGCCCGTTATTTATATATTATTTTATTATTTTTTAGTGGGCACCCTAGAGTTGCCTGCCTGCCTGCCTGCCTTCCTTTCTTCCTTCCTTCCTTCCTTCCTTCCTTCCCTCCCTCTCTCCCTCCCTCCCTCCCTCCCTCCCTCCCTCCCTCCTTCCTTCCTTCCTTCCTCTTTCTCTTTTTCTTTTTCTTTTTCTTTTTCGTGAGATGGAGTCTGGCTCTGTTGGCCAGGCTGGAGTGTAGTGGTGCCATCATAGCTCACTACAGCTTTGAACTCCTGGTTTCAGGTAATCCTCCCACCTCAGCCTCTTGAGTAGCCGGGACTACAGGTGCCACTATGCCTGGCTTAAATTTTTTTTTTTTTTTTTTTGTAGAGTCAAGGTTGTACTCTATTGCCCAGGCTGGTCTTGAACTCTAGACCTTAAGTGATACTCCCACCTTAGTCTCCCAGAGTGTTGGGATTACAGGTGTGAACTACCGTGCCCGGCCCAACATTTCTTAATGACTTATTAGAGTCTATTATAAATTGTTGCTTTTATCACTTCCTGGAGAATGTAAAGGCCTTATCACCCTTTAATTGTTTACTCCCCTTCCACCTTTTGTGAAATTGTCATACACTTTTTCATATCTTTAAAATTTCATAAGATTATAGTACTTTCATATAGTTTGTATTCATACTCTTTTATTCATATTTTTACTGTTTTTTGGTGTTCTTCATTTGCATGCAAACCTAGATTATTATACTGTATTAATATAGCATAGTAGTGTAATATAGTATATATAGTACATAATGTAGTATAATAGTAGAAGTAGGTTTGCATGCAAACCTAGATTGTTATACTATATTATTATACTAGAGTAGAATATTTTTTCTACTAGAAAACAGTAATTTTCTTTTAGTACTTTAAAGGTGCTCCACTGTTTACTGGCATTTATCATGTCCGTTTGTCGGAAAATCAGCTGAGTTTTTTTTGTCACCCCTTTGAAGGTAATGAGCTCTTATCCTCTCTGTACACTCTTAAGATTTTCTTTGTTTCAGGTTTTCATCAGTTTTTCTGTGATATACTTATGTTTGGTTTTCTTTGTATTTATCCTGCTTGGGGGTTTGTAGAGCTTCTGGGAGAATTTGGCTGGTATCTTTTGTCAGTTTTAAAGCCATTGCCCTTCAAATTTTTTTTCTGCTCCAATTTCTCTGTTCTTTCCTTCAGAGTCTCCAGTTGTACCATGTAAGACTTTTTCACCATGTCTTATATGTTTATTTTCTCTTCTGTATTCTTTTTTTCCTCTGTGCTTTCATGTAGATATTTCCTACTGTCATATTTTCCAGTTCACTGACCTTTCTTCTGCTGTATTTAGTTTGTGGTTAAAGTGATTTATTGAGCTCATAACCTCAGTAATATTTTATTTCTCTTCTAGAATATCCATGTGAATTTCATTTTTTGTTTTTCCTCTTTTATTTTAATATTCAAAATATTTATTTTTAATGAAAAGGTATATCTTATAGCTTTTAAGTAATCAAGAAATCTGTGCAATATTTTGCTCATAAAAATGCAAATTGTGCCAGGCGTGGTGGCTCACACCTGTAATCCTAGCACTTTGGGAGGCTGACGTGGGTGGATCACTTGAGGTCAGGAGTTTGAGACCAGCCTGGCCAACATGGTGAAACCCCGTCTCTACTAAAAATACAAAAATTAGCTGGGCATGGTGGCGTGTGCCTGTAGTCCCAGCTACTTGAGAGGCTGAAGCAGGAGAATTGCTTGAACCTGGAGAATTGCTTGAACCCAGGAGGCAGAGGCTTCTGTGAACTGAGATCACACCACTGCACTCCATCTTGGGTGACAGAGTGAGACTCCATCCTCCCCCCAAAAAAAATGTAAATTGTAACAGATAAGGCCAGCTGTAGCTCCTTGGATTTGGTAATTAGTCACCAATCCCCATCCCTATCCCATCTTGCCCTTATTCCCCAGGTGACTGTGTTATTTATTTATTTATTTTTTGGTTATCTTCATTTTTTATTATGTTTTTTTTTTTTTGAGACGGAGTCTCGTTCTGTCACCCAAGCTGGAGTGCAATGGTGCGATCTCAGCTCACTGCAACCTCTGCCTCCTGGGTTCAACCAATTTTCCTGCCTCAGTCCCCTGAGTAGCTGGAACTACAGGCTCCCACCACCACACCCAGTTAATTTTTTGTATTTTCAGTAGAGGCAGGGTTTCACCATGTTAGCCAGGATGGTCTCGATCTCCTGACCTTGTGATCCACCCGCCTTGGCCTTCCAAAGTGCTGGGATTACAGGCGTGAGGCACGGCACCTGGCCCTTTTATTAGTTTTTAAATAGCTATTTTCACATATTTCTGCATGGCAGTTATTTACTTTTTTCACTTTGAAGGTATTTTATTGACTTGTATTTATTATTTCTTATGGAATGTCACTTGTCAGTTTTATTCTTATTAATTTGAGGTTACTTGTGACTACTTCTAAGGTTTGTTTTTTTTTTTTTTTGGTTGTCAGTACTTTTTAACCCTAGTATGTCTATCGTTTGTCTTTTTATTTTACCTTTTTATTAAAAAAATTCACAATTTTATTCATAGTGCCTGTTGATTCGTGGTATGATCTTTTTTGTTAGTTTTGGAAAGTTCTCAGCCTCTGTGTGCTCTAATCCCATTTTTGTTTCTGTTTTCCTCAGATTTCAGTTTTTGCTTCTATGTTTGACCTTTTTAAAAATTTCTTATGTCTCTTTTGCTCTTTTCTATTTTTGTTTTGTTTTCGTTCTGGATATTTTAGTCTAACTAATTCACTAATTTCTTGTTAAACCCATTCATTGAGTTCTTAATTTCAGTTTTTTGATTTTTCAGTTTTATAATTTCTACTTGATTCTTTTAAGGTATCTAGTTTTCTGCAGAAAATTTCAATCCTTTTATTTTCAGTTCATATTAAGTTACTTTAAAATCTATTTCTGATAACTTTTATTACTTGGCTAATGTGTGGGTATATTCCCTTTTTTTGTATTTTTTCTTGGTTTTTAGTCTTTGGACTTGTTTTCTAGTATGCCCAGTAATAATTTATTTTATTTTATTGCTGTATAAGAGATGTACATAATTTTGGGGTACATGTGATAATTAATTACATTCATATAATTTGTTAAGATCAAATTAGTATAGTTGGTTGTGTCTATCAACCTAAATATGTCTTTTTGTACTAGAAACATTCAAATTATTCTCTTCTAGCTATTTTGAAATGCATAATAAAGTATTATAACTATAGTCACCCCTCTGATCTATCTAACACTAGGTCTTATTTTTTCTATCCAACCATATATTTGTACCCATTAATCAACTTTTTATCCCCACCCACCCCACTCCACTATTTTTCCTGGCCTTGGGTTACTACCAGTCTACTCCATATCTTCATGAGATCCGCTTTTTTTAGCTCCAACATATGAGGGAGAACATATGATAGTCCTCTTTCTGTGCTTGGCTTATTTCACTTAACATAATGACCTCCAGTTCCATCTATGTTGTTGCAAGTGACAGGATTTTATTCTTTTTCATGGCTGAATGATATTAAACTTTGTATATGGAATACATTTTCTTTATTCATCTGTTGATGGCACTTAGGTTGATTCCATATATGTGAATAGTGATGCAATAAACATGGGAGTGCAGATATCTTTTTGATATATTAGTTTCCTTTATTTTGGATATATACCCAGTAGTGGAATTGCTGGATCATATGGTGATTCTATTTTTAGTTTTTTTGAGGAACTTTCATACTGTTCTCTATAATGGCATACTAATTTTCATTTCCACCAACAGTGTACTAGGGTGCCTCTTTTTCCACATCCTTGGTAGCATGTTATTGCCTGTCTTTTTGATAAAAACCATTTTAACTGGGTGAGATGATATTTCATTGTAGTTTTGATTTGCATTTCTGTGGTGATTAGTGATGAGTCTTTTTTCATATATCTGTTGGCCATTTTGTATATCTTCTATTGAGAAATGTCTATTTAGATCTTTTGCCCATTTTTAATTTGGATTATTTGTGTTTTGCTAGTGAGTTGTTGGAGCTCCTCATATGTTCTGGTTATTAATCTCTTACTAGATGGGTAATTTCCAAATATTTTCTTCCATTCTGTGGATTGTCTCTTTGTTGATTATTTCCTTTGTTGTGCAGAAGCCTTTTAGTTACTAATATAGTCTTATTTGTCTATTTTTGTTGCCTGTGCTTTTGAGATCTTACACAAAAAATCTTTACCCAGACAAATATCCTGGAGCATTTCTCTTAAGTTTTGTTTTAGTAGTTTCATAGTTTCAAGTCTTACCTTGAAGTTTTTAATCCATTTTGATTTGATTTTTTGGTATGGTGAGAGATAGGAATCTAGTTTTATCCTTTTGCATAAAGTTATCAAGTTTTCCCAGCACCATTTATTGAATAGGGTGTTCTTTCCCTGGTGTATGTTCCTGTCAACTTTGTCAAAGATTAGTTGGCTGTAAATGCATGGGTTTATTTCTGGGTTCTCTATTCTGTTCCATTGGTCTGTGTGTTTGTCTTTATGCCAGTACCATGCTGATTTTGTTAGTACTGTGATGTCTCCAGCTGTATTCTTTTTGTTCAGGTTTGTTTTGGCTCTTTGGGGTATTTTGTGTTCCATGTAAGTTTTAGGATTTTTTTTTTCTATTTCTGTAAAGAATGTCATTGGTATTTTGATAAGGGATTGCATTGAATCTGTAAATTGCTTTGGGTAGTATTGTTGTTTTAATAGTATTCTTCCATTTCATAAGCATGAAATATCTTTCCATTTTTTATATCCTCCTCATTCTCTTTCATCAGTGTATTACAATTTTCCTTGTCTGGATCTTTCCCTTTTTTGGTTAAATTGATTCCAAGATATTTTATATTCTTTGTAACTATCGTAAATGGGATTGCTTTCTTGATTTTCTTTTTTGGATTGTTCACTGTTGGTTTTTGTATGTTGATTTTGTATCCTGTACCTTTACTGAATTTGTTAATCAGTTCTAACAGATTTTGGTGGAGTCTTTAGATTTTTTGGGTTTTTTTTTTTTTTTTGAGACAATTTCTCACTCTGTCACCCAGGCTGGAGTGCAATGATGCGATCATAGCTCATTGCAGCCTTGAGCTCCCAGGCTGAAGCAATTCTCCTGCCTCTGCCTCTTGAAGTGCTAGGATTACAGGTGTAAGCCACCACACCTGGCTGTCTTTATCTTTTTCTAAGTAACAGATGTCATCTGCAAACGAGGCTAATTAGACTTCTTCCTTTCCAATGTGGATGCCTTTTATGTTTTCATAACTGGAAGGGGAACCAACAGATAAGTAGTTTATTTCTTGTTCACTTAATAGTTCAGTGTAGGTATTCAGCATGTGACCTTTCACATTTTGATGGGACTAAATTTTTTTTTTTTATCTTTTGACTCCATCATTCTTTAGAGAGTCCTGCTAGATCTTATGCATCTGGCCAGTAAGTGGGGAATTGAGGGAGATAACATGGCTGATGATGCAGGAGACTTAAAAAAAAAAAAAAAACCCAGACGTGGACATAGCTTACCTCATTTTCCCCTATATTCTAGCGTGCAGAACTTAGTCACATGGCCATCTGTTTGCAAGAAAGACTGGAAGGTGTTGTCCAGCTTTGTGACAGGAAAGAAAGCAAGTGGTTTTGATGCATATTGTAGTCTCTGTCATGGAGGCTGATACAGTATTAGTAATTTAGGTTTGAGATGATGATGGCTTGGACTAGGGTGATGGTAGTGGATTTACATTCTCCAGTTGTGTTTAGGAGATAGACTTGGTGAGACTTGATATATTATTTAGTATATAGGCTAGTGAGCTATAACAGAGACTCCAGAACAGAGTAGCTCATACAAGAGAGAAGTTGTTTCCCCCTTATAATAGTTTAGCCATCCTTAGTTCATCTGTGGTTTTACCTTTAGATGGTGTGAAATATTGATAAAAACTGATAAAGTTATCATAAATTACTGAACAGGATTCCAGCTTATCATTCTGTAATATTAGGGAAATTGTACTAGTTACATGGTTTCTCAGGTAAACTGCATGACTAGTAATCTTGTCTTCATACTACCCAAAATATTAAGGGCGTTAGTAGTGGGAATTTAAGAGAAAGGTTCTTTTCTGAATTATTCAGAAAGCTGAAAAACATTGGAAAAAAGATACAAGAATTTCATTTTATGGGCAGATAGTGGTATGAATGGATTTTGAAGAACTTGTATAAAGTAGAAAGTTTTATGGAGACAGATACATAGACGTTTAGTAAACAGTACTTGTAACCTTTTCAAGATTATGGGGAAAGTTGTTAAAATTGAAATTATTTAGATATTTTAAACCTAAGAGAAAGAAGTTTCTTTGGGAGCAAGTCTCATAAGTACCTAGCCTCTTTGGTGACTATTGTAAACACTTTCTTAGATTATATACTGTAAGATTTGAACTTAAAAACTTTCACTGAAGACTGATCTTTATACTTTTAGTTGAAACATTAAGTATTTGAACAGGCCTCTGTAAAATCTCCATACAGCACTAGGTGGCACACTGTGACTTTGGATGAAAATACACATATTTTGTTGAAGACTGCTGTGAGAAAAGAACCTAGGTTAAAAAAAAATACTGTTTGAAATAGACATCTATTTTATGAAGTATCTCAGAATCATTTATTGCATTTCAAACCCTGATACTGATATTAAAATGCTTAAAACTATTTTATTTACGTTACTACTGACATTTTTATAAGAATTGGATTACTAAAAATCATTAGAATTTATGGATTTTTACTGAAAGGAGTCCATTCAGCATGTATTACAAAAAGCGTATGTGCTTTAAAATGAAAAATGATTTTCAATCAGATCTTGTAGTTAGATGAGTAGTTATAATGTTTTTGCTTATTAAGTATTGGAATTAAGAATAAAATCAAAGTCTTGAGCTAGTGGTTTTTCTTTGAATGTGTGTCTATGAATATATACTAAATACAAAAGAGCCAACTTGGTAAAATTTATAGTGGAGCCTGAAATGTTTATGGAAGTAAAGAATATTAGATTTGAAGTTTTCTGGTCTAGTGTTACAACATTGCTATTTTGTGATTATCCATTTTAGTTCTTGGAAACTCATTATTTTGTGAAGACTCTTGACTTAGAATGTAATGTATGGCATAGTGAATTTTATGACCTGATACACACACACACACACACACACACACACACACACACACACACACACACACACACACACACACACACACACACACACACTCTCTCTCTCTCTCTCTCTCTCTCTCTCTCTCTCTCTCTCTCTCAATCTCTCTCTCTCACAGGATGTTCTGTGATTGTGTAAGGGAATTATCTGAAGTAGAGCTGAAAAGTAGGCCATCTATTTATACTTGTTCATTTGGCCTGGAAGCAATAGTGATACCCTTGGTTAGAACAATGCTAAATGATAGATGCCAGTGTAAGTTAGATAGAACTGACCAA
The DNA here is from genome assembly GCF_028885655.2 of Pongo abelii. Lineage (NCBI taxonomy): Eukaryota > Metazoa > Chordata > Mammalia > Primates > Hominidae > Pongo > Pongo abelii. Next base: position 80,157,873 of record NC_072001.2, on the reverse strand, counting down.
TACTTAATGGGAGATGTACTTAAGCTAAAGGAGGAAGTTTTCTGGTGTTACATTGATTGGAAAGTATGGGAATGAGTAGAGAAGTGACTTTTGCAAATCTAGAGGACACTGAATGGGGTTTGGATAGTGATCACAGAAATATGAGTTTCAGTGAAAGCTTAATGAGTCAGGTAAGTAGATGACACATGGATATTCAGGGTAAGGTCAGAGGAATGAAGGAATGTGGGTACAGATGTTTATGTTAAAGACGTAAAAACTGACAAGTTCTGGAGAGGAAAATTTGGGTTAGACTCTCATCACAGAGAATTAGAGTAGAAGAACATAGTCTTTGTTTTTCTGGTAGTTGGATATTAGTTGATTAGTTCATTCATTTTTGTACCGAAACCTGATTCCTGTCACTCACAGATTTAGCACCTATTGTCATTCCCTCTTTCTTACCATAACACAATTTTTCTCTGTACTGGATCATTCCCATCAGTATGAAAGTATGATATACTATCACTCATCTTAATAATCCATTCTGTTTATTTATTTCTTTGTTCTCCTTTATGATGAAACTCAAAATATCTTAATACTCAGTATCTCCATTTTTCTCATCATTCTGTTCTGAACCGTTTTCAGTCAGGATTTTGACCCTGCTATACCACTACATAGGCAATAAGTTACCAATTTATTAGAGCTTATTATAAATTATTACTTTTATCGCTTCCTGGGCAATGCAAGGCTGTCAGTCTTATGGCTGTTGCTTTAAAGGTAATGAGTTGATTTTTCCCTCTCCTCTGTACTCAAGATTTTTCTCTATGTTTAAGTTTATCATCAGTTTTTCTGTGATATGCTTAAGTGTGGTTTTCCTTGTATTTATCTTCTTTGGGGTTTGCAGAGCTTCTGGGAGAATTGGGCTTATATCTTTTTCTCAACTTTATTTTATGCTGTCAAAGAGATTAATGGGACAGTTGGTGAAATGTAAATGCTGTAATTTAAATAATAATTCTGTATCAGTGATAATTTCCTGATTTTGTTATTTATAGTATAGTGATATAGGAGAGTATCCTTACATATATAAAATACATAGTGAAGTATTTACTGCCAAGGAGTATAACTGCAGATTGTTCTCAGATGCTTCAGGAAAAAATGTGAGGTTATGTTTGATATTCTTTGTGTGAATTTATAACTTTTTAGTAATTTGAATTTATTTCAAAATGACAAGTAATATGTATCTGTTTATCTCACAATTGGCTTCTTACCATACAGCCACATTATTTGTTTACATATTGACTATGGCTGCTTCACATAAAATGGCAAAATTGAGTAGTTGTTACAGAGGTCTTATGGCCTGCAAAGCCTAAAATAAAAAAAATATTTATTATCTGGTCCTTTGTAGAAAATCTTTGCTGACCCTTGCTCTAGAGTGTACTATAGTGACTTTTTTTCTTTCCCTGAAGTGATGCTACTCATTAATTTCCTTCATTTGAAAATAGTGTATTGCTTTTTCTTCACATATTCCCCAAAAGAATAAAAATTAACAGTGGGTGGGGGGAATCCAAACTGGAAGGCAAATAGTAACATACTCCCAGGTGAAGATGAGCACTAATTACATGATTTTGGCAAACAGTACTTTGGATATTGTAAGGTTAAAGATAAGAACTGTACATAAATGCTGTAATGTAGTTAGTAAATGTGTTTCTCATAGGAGTATGGGTTAGCAATTTTGAAACTACTTTATGTATATATTAGCATTGAACAGATAAGTAAATAGATTGTAGATAATGAAAGCTGGGGATCTTATGTTGGAGAAAGAAGTTTCAGACAAGCAAAGGGAAAGGCTAAAATGAGCCCTGTGGCATAGGATTGAAATCAATCAGTATAAACTCATGGTTTTTAATATCTGTATACAAATAGATCCAGGTGTGTATATTGTGTGTTAGAGTACATTCATCTAGTTCCTGTTATCTCATTCTGTGAGTTGACTGGGTGGTTTTTGTGATGTGATGTTGGCTTGGGTACTGGCATGGCAGCAGTTTTCTAGGGGCTCAGCTGGGCTGGAATGTCCAAAATGGCTCACTCACACAGTGGGCAGAGGATGCTGTCCTCTGGGAGTTCAGCTAGGGCCTGTCAACCAGAGTGCTGCCTGTGTGTGGTCTCTCTACTTGTGGCTTGGGCTTCTCATGGCATGACAGCTGGATTTTAAGAGTGACTACCCTAAGAGGGAGCATTCTAAGAGACTCAGGTGGAGGCTGCAAAGCTTCTGATGACCTAGTCTCAGAAGTTATGCAGTGTCCTTTCTGCCTCATTTTATTGGTCAGAAAGCAAGTTACAGAGGCATATTCAAGGGGAGTGGATTACATGAGGGCATGAACACCAGCAGGTGTGGTTTACTGGGGCCAAGGGAGGCATCTTTGGAGACTGCCTACCATACTTGTTAATTCATATGTTATTTTTTACTCTTACATGTTTGCTTCATTTACTTGGATTGTTAGCTCTTTGAGGACAAGCACAATACTTTATGTTTTTCTTTATATTCTCCTCAGTCTCTTACTTGATGCTTTTGCACATAGTAATTGCCTCGTTAAATGTATTGTGCCTTAGGATTCCAGGAATGCTAAAAGTCCAGGCTGGCAAGAACTATAGGAAGGCATGGAGGCACCTACTAATTGGACTGGGATTTTGGGCTGGCTCCGTGGTGAACTTGTTTCACAAAGAGGCAGGTTTTCCACACAGATTTAAGGATTAGATAAGGAGGCTGTATCCTCGTGTTCATATGGGTGCTTTATGATCTCTTTCTTCTCATAGATACTTGGCTTATAAAAACAGACTATTTTGATATGACATTCATTAGTGGGGAAGCAATTTCCTTTATTTTACTAGACCTGGCTCCCAGCTGGCACAGGGTGTTGGTGGGGCTGAACCTGTAAGCTTATGTTCTTAGGCCAGGCGGGGCTAGAGCAAGCAAGAAATTACACATGTTCTGTGCAATAGTTTGAGTTTTAAAAATTGCAATTTAAAATTACCTGTTAACAGCAATTATTATTTGAATCCTAATAACTTGGAGATAAAATTATGTAGCTAAAAATGGAATGTTGACTTACTTTAGCACAATCTCTAGAGAATTAAAAAAAGGGTTTTCCAAAATATTTTATGCTGAAGAGGTCTTTTAGGGGAAATATATAGGATGTTTGTAAAAACTGGTCTATTTCACACTTGGACTCGTTGATATGTAAAGGATAGTGCAGATACTAGTCCACAGCAGTGTTTGTGCTCTTTAGGCCACTTTTTCAAACCTTAGATTATATTTATTATTTAAATAATTTGTTTATTTTTTAGAGTTACAAAACTCAGTGTTTTTAGATCTAAAAAAGACTCGTGACTTTCTTTTCTCTGTTTAACCACCTACCACATCCCAAATTAGTTTTAAGTGTTTTCTGAGAAAAGTGTGAGAAATAATGACTTTGTTAAATATATTATATATTTTGACTAATCTAATATCTAATAATCTAATAAGTACCATCTTTTCCATACATAGGCTTCATTCCAGCGCTCCAATAGTCATGACAAAGTAAGGAGAATAGTTGCAGAGGAGGGTCGTACAGCAAGAAACCTAATAGCTTGGAGTGTTCCACTAGAAAGCAAAGATGATGATGGTATGTATTTAAAAAATTAGTTTCATTTTTGTTGTAAGTAAGAAGGATGTATTTAGTCCTAAAGAGGTAGACTGAAAACTGTTTGCAATTAGACCTCTTGGGCTGATTAGTATGTTAAATAAGAAATAATTTTTTGTTGCTTTTATACACACATGGTTTTATAAAAGCCTTATTGTTAGTTTTGTTTTTTCAGATAATAGTGAAATTTGAAATTGGGTTTATTGTGTTATTATGACCAGCAGATTGGGGCTTTTTAAAGTGATAAGAGAGTTAGTGATATGATTAGGCTTTGTCTCCCCACCCAAATCTCACCTTGAATTATAATCCCCATAATCCCCACGTGTCAAGGGAGAGACCATGTGAGGTAATTGGATCATGGGGGTGGTTTCCCCCATGCTGTTCTCGTGACAGTGAGTGAGTTCTCATGAAATGTGATGGTTTTATAAGGGGCTCTTTCCCCTACACTCGGTACTTCTCCTTCCTGCTGCCTTGTAAAGAAGGCGCCTTGTTTGCCCTTCTCCTTCCACCATGATTGCAAGTTTCCTGAGGCCTCTCCAGCCATGCTGAACTATGAGTCAATTAAAGCCCTTTCCTTTATAAATTACCCAGTTTCAGACAGTTCTTTATAAGCAGTATGAAAATGGACTAATACATTTAGGTTTTTTCTTTTATTAAATTCTTATAAAAATAAAAGGAGGTTTTTTAAAAATCATATTTACCATAATTAGGTGCAATTTAATGTAATGCTTTAGAAAATAGAAGATATTTCTTTAGTTCTCATTATTATTATTTGAACAAGAAAAAAAAATCATCTCTCCCCTCCCTTTAATGGCTAGAGGCAGTGTGAAGCCACTGTTTCGGGGATGTTGAAGACTGGATAGAGATACAGAAGACAGGAGGTTGGCATACCTCACTTTGAAATTTTCTGAGGGCTTGTAGAATATTCCTCACAGTTAGGTTTGTCTGACATCTTTTCATGACTAGATTCAGGTAGGTGTTTTTAGTAGGAATTCTATAGAAATGATGTGTCCTTTTCAGTTATCAGAGGAGGTTCATGATAACTGTCTCGTTAATTTAATCAGTTGCTTTAAGTGTTGTCTGCTAGATTTCTCTACTGTAAAGTAGCTAATTTTTTCCTATGTAACTAATGAGTAATTTGTGGTAAGATAGTTTGAAACTATGTAAATATCCTGTTTTTGTTGAAACAGTACACTCACTACTTTTAGCATCTATTGATAATCCTTGGCTTATGTTATACCTCTGGTGGTTGCAAAGTGGTGATTTGTTAACTCCATCATTCCTTCTGCATTTGTTAGCCTTCTAATATAAGGAAGAGCTTTACCATCTCCTCTTTATTTGTATGTATGTATGTATGTATGTATGTATGTATATTTTCAGTTTGTGTGGACTCATGGCTTATGGTATTTAATGGGGTACAGTTACTCTATTTTGATGCTCAGATTGTTCTCGGTTTTTCAAATGGGAGACCCTTTAACTTGGCTTCTGTTCCTTTTGACATGTTCTAATCATGTTTCCATTCTTTGAGAACATCTTTACACAAGATGTTTCAAGCTAAACAAGAATTCACCTGTTTTATTCTCTTAAATTCATTTTTACATTTTATTTTATTTAAAATTTTCTTTAAAGAATGTTTTAAATCTTTATCTTTTTTACATTTGGTCCTCTGATCCATTTGTAGTTTATTCTTACATATACTCTGTGGTATGAATCTAATTTTATCTTTTTCCTTATAGCTAACAAGTTGCCTCAGCATAAGTTGTTATAAAGTTTATCTTTGCCCCAGTTATTTGAGATTCCACCTTTTCTGTAGAGTGAATTTCCATATGTAATTGTATTCCGTTTTAGTAGTCTGTTTACCTGATTCATGTGTGAGTGTCATACTATTTTAACTATGGAGGCATTATAGTATTTTTAAATGCCTGCTTGGACCTGTCTTCCCCTGTAGCTTTTCTTTCTCAGTTTTCCTAGCTATTTTTAGAGAGCAGTTATTTTGAATCACGAAAACTATCAAATAGAGGGGAAAATTGGGTTTATCTTTTGAAATTCAGCTTCTTAACAGCTAATCTTTCCACAAGAAGCTTACTATTACTTCATTTCTTTGATAAAAGTACATATCAACATGATTTATTACAAAAGTAAAAAAAAATTCTGTATATTATAAATATTTTTATATGAAATTGTATTCTCTCATTTTCCATGGGTTATTCTGAACACAAAATAGTTCAAAGGTGTTTCTATTAAAGTTGTTTCTATTCAAAAAACAAAGGAAAGAAAATATAATAATCAAACATCTGTACATAACCTGATTTTTCATACAAGAACATAAATAATTGGCCAGTACAATTTTAAAGCTTCATTTGTGAGTATTGTAACATAATAAAACTGTAAGCACAGGCCGGGCGCATTGGCTCACGTCTGTAATCCTAGCACTTTGGGAGGCTGAGGCAGGTGGATTGCTTGAGCTCAGGAGTTCGAGACCAGCCGGGGCAACATGGTGAAACCTTGTCTCTACTAAAATACAAAACAATTAGCCGGGCATGGCAGTGGGCGCCTGTAATCCTAGCTGCCCGGGAGGCTTGAACCTGGGAGGCAGAGGTTGCAGTGAGCCGAGATCGCGCAACTGCACTCCAGCCTGGGGGACAGAGTGAGACTCTGTCTCAAAAAAACAAAAAACAAAAAACAAAAAAAACCCAAAAACCAAAAAACTGTAAGCACAGATAATTAGAACTTTCTGAATATCTGTAGTAATTTTGACAAAAGAAGAATATTAACATTTACAATTTTTGTTAAGGATTATTTTATATTGTTAAAACTTTGCCACATATAGGCAATTAAAAACTAAGTTTATAATAGCAACTTGTTCTTATTTTATGACTACAATATATACTTAGGTGTTTCTGAGGATAATTCCACTTAAAAAAAGTTATCTGCTTCGTATTATTTCTGTTTCTAAGCTGGTTTTTCTGCTGGATATTCTAAAAACCTGCTGGTACATTACAGCTTGTGCTTATTCTAAGCTGGTTTTTCTGCTGGATAGTCTAAGAAAACTTTCTGGTACATTGTTTTATATAATTAAAGGATGTGCCTCTGTAGGTTAGTGTAGCATTCTCTCCCTTCACCCCTGATGGAACAGTGAGGGTGTCCCACTTATGTCAGATAAGTTGATAGTTAGGTACCTGTGTGTTATGGCTCACTTATACTGCTTCAGGGGACCCGGCCCCAAAATTACTTTGCAGAAAGGAAAATTATTCTGTTATACATTATAGAATTTTATTCCTATTTTGAAATGCTGGAGAGGTTGCAGAGAAAAAGGAACACTTACACACTGCTAGTGAGAATGTAAATTTGTTTGACCATTGTGGAAAGCACTTTGGTGATTACTCAAAGAGTTAAAAACAGAACTACCATTTGACCCAGCAATCTAATTACTGAGTATATACTCAAAGAATATAAATTGTTCTACCATAAAGATACATGTACATGTATGTTCATCACAGCACTACTTACAATAGCAAAAACATGGAATCAACCTAAATGGCCATCAATGGTAGACTGGATAAAGAAAATGTGGTACATATATACACCATGGACTATTGCGTAGCCATAAAAAGAATGAAATCATGTTATTTGCAGCAATATGGATGGAGCTGGAGATCATTATCCTAAGTGAACTAATGCAAGAATAGAAAACCAAATACTGCACGTTCTCATTTATAGGTGGGAACTAAACATTGAGTACATATACGTGGACACAAAGAAGGGAGCAAAAGACACCAGGGCCTACTTGAGGGTAGAGGGTGGGAGGAGAGTGAGGATTGAAAAACTACCTATCAGTTACTTATGCTAATTACCTGAGTGACGAAATAATCTGTGCACCAAACCCCTGTGAAACGTAATTTGCCTGTATAACAAACCTGCACATGTACCCCTGGACCTAAAATAAAAGTAAAAAAAAAAAAAAAAAAAAAAAGAATTCTGTTTTGAATTGCTGTTGAGAATAGTAATTACAAAACAGTAGTTGGTGTCTTTCTTATAAAAAAGAATGAGTGAAAAAATACAAAGAACTGAAACCTCACTTTTCTCAATGATATTGTGCATTTCATATATCAGATAAATTAAAACAAAATATTGGGGTTTTATATAGAAAACATAGAGTCTTAATTTTATTGTTGAAATGAAATTTGAACTTAAAGAACTATTTCCAGATTTATATACAAGTTGAGGAGTACAAGTAACTGGACTTTGTTTTTAAAAGTTGTCAGAGTATCTGACTTCTTTAAGATGTTGATTTATTCCTATTCAGAGAAAGGTATTCAATAATAGCAGTCTCTGGGACTTTGGAAATTTGTTGTTGTTGTTGTTTTAATTATATCAGTTTATATTGACCATGAACAGACTGTTATACTGTGGTCTCTGGAAGGAGATTAAATGTTAGTATGCCTGAATGATTTGCATAGTTTAGGTTTACATTATCTAATTACCTGTAGTTCAATTTTATATTATCTATCATTCTGTATATCTACATATTTATTTTTTTCTTGCCTTGAAGGAAAACCTAAATGTCAAACTGGTGGAAAATCTAAGAGGACAATTCAAGGCACTCATAAAACTACTAAACAGGTACAGCATCTATAACTTTTTTGCTTATTTACTTTTAATTTCAATTTCTGAATGTATTATAAATTATGAAAATCTTATTTTGCAGGATTTGAATATTATTTAAATAAACATTTAATGTACTTTTTTAAAACAAATGTGTATATAGTAATCAGTGTGACTTACTTGTACTAAATACTTTACAGATATTAATTTATTTGGTTCTTGTACCCTTTAATGTAAGCATTACAATTATCGTCACTTACATTGAAGTTTTGTTACAAAAAGAAATTGAGGCAGAGAGAAGGCACGTAACTTGCTAGTAAATGACACAGCCAGGGTTTGAACCCAGGCAGTTAATTTCTTTTCTTTTTTTTTTTAACTTTTTTTTTTCTTTGAGACAGTCTCACTCTGTTGCCCAGGCTGGAGTGCAGTGGCGTGATCTTGGCTCACTGAACCCTCTTCCTCTTGGGTTCAAGCAGTTCTCGTGCCTCAGCCACCCCAGAACCTGGGACTACAGTCATGTGTCACCATGCCCAGCTAATTTTTGTATGTTTAATAGAGATGGGGTTTCACCATGTTGGCCAGGCTGGTCCCAAACTCCTGGCCTCAAGTGATCCACCTGCTTTGGCCTCCCAAAGTGCTGGGGTTATAGGCATGAACCACCACATTCAGCCCTCGGCGGTTAATTTCCACAGTTTATGCTCTTAGCTCCTCTGCTACACCTTCCATGTTTGCCATTTCTTTTATGATTTTTCTTTCTTGATGTAATGATGCCTTTAGGTTGTAGGATAGTAAAGATATTTGGACTACAAAAATTTTAAATTGCTCTAATAAAATTCTGGAGAACACAAGCCTACTTTATCTTTTGAAAGTGTTTAGCATAATTATAGTTAGCTTTTTAATCCATAGTTATTTTCTCTGAACTTTTCATATGTTGTTATTTTATTTTATTTATTTAATTTAATTTTTTGAGATAAGGTCTCACTGTTGCCCAGGCTGAGTATGGTGGCACAATCACAGCTCACAGAATCACTTGACCTCCTGGGCTCAAGTAATTCTCCCATCTCAGCCTCCAGAGTGGCTGGGACCACAGGTGTACACCACTGTGCCTGGCTAACTTTTGATTTTTTGGACAATTATTTTGATATTTTTAAGTATCTAGTATGTATTATGTAAAATAAAATTTCATATGAGAAAAACATTGGCTTCTAATCATGATATCATTGTGAGTTCACAAAGAATCCCCCATCCCCACACACAAAGACACCAATGATTTTATATACATATATATGTAAAAAAGGTTAAAAATATATACACATATGTATGTTTTTAACATATACATATAAAAATATATACTTATATATGCACATATATACACATATACATGTATATATTTCTTATATATGTATATGTATTTTAACCTTTAGGTTCAGGGGTACATGTGCAGGTTTGTTATTTAGGTAAACTCGTTTCATGGGGGTTTGTTGTACAGATTATTTCATCACACAGGTACTAAGCCTAGTACCCAATAGTTATTTTTCCTCTTTCTTTTTTTTCTCCCACCCTCAAGGAGGCCCCTCTGTTTGTTGTTCCCTTCTTTGTGTTCATGAGTTCTTATAATTTAGCTCTCGTAAGTGAGGACATGCAGTATTTCGTTTTCTGTTTCTGCGATAGTTTGCTAAGGATAATGGCTTCCAGCTCCATTCATGTTCCAGCAAAATACATGATCTTGTTCTTTTTTATAGCTACATGGTATTCCATCGTATATATGTACCAAATTTTCTTTATCCAATCTGTTGTTGATGGGCATTTAGGTTGATTCTATGTCTTTGCTATTGTGAATAGTGCTGCAGTGAACATTCACGTGCATGTGTCTTTATGGTAGAATGATTTATATTCCTCTGGTAATATACCCAGTAATGGGATTGCTGGGTTGAATGGTATTTCTGTTTTTAGCTCTTTGAGGAATCGCCATACTTCTTTCCATAATGGCCGAACTAATTTACACTCACAGCAATAGCGTGTAAGTATTCTCTTATCTCCACAACCTTGCCAAGATCTGTTATTTTTTTGACTTTTTAGTAATAGCCATTCCGACTGGTGTGAAATGGTATCTCATTGTGATTTTGATTTGTGTTTCTCTAATGAACGGTGATACTGAGCTTTTTTTCATATGCTTATTGGCTGCACGTATGACTTCTTTAGAAAAGAGTTTGTGTTCTTTGCCTACTTTTTAATGGGGTTGTTTGTTTTTATCTTGTAAATTTGTTTACATTTGTTATAGATGCCAGATATTAAACCTTTGTCAGATGCATAGTTTGCAAAAATTTTCTCCCATTCTGTAAGTTTACTTTTTTTTTTTTTTTTTTTGCTGTGCAGAAGCTCTTAAGTTTAATTAGATCCCGTGTGTCAAATTTTGCTTTTGTGTCAATTGCTTTTGATGTCTTTGTCAAGAAATCTTTGCATGTTCCTATGTCCAGGATGGTATTGCCAGTTGTCTTCCAGGATTTTTATAGTTTTGGGTTTTACATTTAAGTCTTTAATCCATCTTGAGTTGATTTTTGTATATGGTATAAGGAAGGGGCCTAGTTTCAGTCTTCTGTATGTGGGTACCCAGTTATCTCAACACCGTATATTGAATAGAGAGTCCTTTCCCCATATCTTGTTTTTGTCTTCTTTGTCAAAGATCAGATAGTTGTAGGTGTGTGGCCTTATTTTTGGGCTCTCTCTTCTGTTCCATTGGTCTTTGTGTCTGTTTTTGTACCAGTACCATGCTGTTTTTGTTACTGTAGCCTTATAGCATAGTTTGAAGTTGGGTAGCATTGATGCCTCTAGGGTTTTTTGGTTTTTTTTTTTGGGATGGAGTCTTGCTCTGTCACCCAGACTGGAGTGCAGTGGTGCGATCTCGGCTCACTGCAAGTTCCGCCTCCTGGGTTCAGGCCATTCTCCTGCCTCAGCCTCCCAAGTAGCTGGGACTACAGGCGCCTGCAACCATGCCTGGCTAATTTTTTTTTTTTTTTTTTTTGTATTTTTAGTAGAGACGGGGTTTCACTGTGTTAGCCAGGACGGTCTCGATCTCCTGACCTCATGATCCGCCTGCCTTGGCCTCCCAAAGTGCTGGGATTACAGGTGTGAGCCACCGCGCCTGGCCACGTGTTTTTTTAAACTTAGGATTGCCTTGGCTATTTGGGCGTTTTTTTGGTTCCACATGAATTTTAAATAGTTTTTTTTATCATTCTGTGAAGGATGTCGTTGGTAGTTTGATGGGAATAGCATTGAATCTGTAAATTGATTTGGGCAGTGTGGCTGTTTTAATGATATTGATTCTTCCTATTCATGAGCATGGGATGTTTTTCCATTTGTTTGTGTCATCTCTGATTTCTTTAAGCAGTGTTTTGTAATTCTTCTTGTGGAGATGTTTCTCCTCCCTGGTTAGCTGTATTTCTAGGTATTTTATTCTTTTTTGTCGCAATTTTGAATTGGATTGCATTCCTGATTTGACTCTCAGCTTGGCTGTTGTTGTGTATAAGAATGCTAATGACTTCTTTGTTTTTGTTTTTTTTGAGACGGAGTCTCGCTCTGTCGCCAGGCTGGAGTGCAGTGGCACGGTTTCGGCTCACCACAACCTCCGCCTCCTGGGTTCAAGCGATTCTCCTGCCTCAGCCTCCTGAGTACCTGGGACTACAGGTGCGCGTCACCATGCCCAGCTAACTTTTGTGTTTTTAGTAGAGACAGGGTTTCACCATGTTGGCCAGGATGGTCTTGATCTGCTGACCTCGTGATCAGCCTGTCCCGGCCTCCCAAAGTGCTGGGATTACAGGAAGAATGCTAATGACTTTTGTACGGTGATTTTGTATCCTGAAACTTTGCTGAAGTTGTTTATCAGCTGAAGGAGCTTTTGTGCTGAGACTATGGGTTTTCTAGATACATAGAATCAAGTCATCTGCAAATGGATATTTTGACTTCCTCCCTTCCTATTTGGATGCCCTTTATTTCTTTCTCTTGCCTGATGGCTCTTGCCAGGACTTCCAATACTGTATTGAATAGGAGTGGTGAGAAAAGGCATCTTTGTCTTGTGCCAGTTTTCAGGGGGGATGCTTCCAGCTTTTCCCTTTTCAGTATGATGTTGGCTGTGGCTTTGTCATAGATGGCTCTTATTTTGAGGTATGTTCCTTTAATACCTCATTTATTGAGAGTTTTTAACATGAAGATATGTTGAGTTATATTGAAAGCTTTTTCTGCATCCATTGAGATAACTATGTGGTTTTTTTTTTCTTTAGTTCTGTTTATGTGATGAATCACATTTATTGATTTGCATATGTTGAAGCAACCTCGCATCCTGGGGATGAAGCCTACTTGATTTTTAATGTACTGCTGAATTTGGTTTGCATGTATTTTGTTGAGGATTTTTGTGTCAATGTTCATCAAAGATACTGGCCTGAAGTTTCTTTTTGTGTTGTGTCTCGGCCAGATTTTGGTATCAGGATGATACTGGCTTCATAGAACGAGTTGGGGAGGAGTTCTTTCTCCTCAATTTTTTTGGAATAGTTTCAGTAGGAATAGTACCAGCTTTTCTTTGTATATCTGGTAGAATTTGGCTGTGAATCCTTCTGGTCCTGGGCTTTTTTTGGTTGGTAGGCTACTTATTACTGATTCAATTTCAGAGTTTATTGTTGGTCCATTTAGAGAATCAGTTTGTTCCTGGTTCAGTCTTGGGAGAGAGTATGTGTCCAGGAATTTATCTGTCTCTTCTAGGTTTTCCAGTTTGTATGCATAGAGGTGTTCATAGTGGTTTCTGATGGTTATTTTTATTTCTGTGGGGTCAGTGGTAACATGACATTTCCAGTTGTGTTTATTTGGATATTCTCTCTTTTCTTCTTTATTAATCTAGCTAGTGGCCTATCTTATTAACTTTTTCAAAGAACCAACTCCTGGATTTATTGATCTTTTGAAAGGTTTTTAATGTCTTGATTTCCTTGGTTCATCTCTGATTTTGTTTATATCTTGTCTTCTGCTAGTTTTGGGGTTGATTTGCTCTTGCTTCTGTAATTCTCTTAGTTGTGGTGTTAGATTGTTAATTTGAGATCTTTCCAACTTTTTGATGTGGGTGTTTAGTGCTTAACATTGCCTTAGCTGGATCCCAGAGATTCTGGTATGTTGTATCTTTGTTCTCATTAGTTTCAAAGAACTCCTTGATTTCTGTCTTCATTTCATTATTTACTCAGAATTCATTCAAGTGCATGTTGTTTAATTTCATGTGTTGCATGGTTTTGGGTGATTTTCTTAGTTTTGACTTCCATTTTTATTACATTGTGGTCTGAAAGTGTGTTTGGTATGATTTCAGTTCTTTTTGCATTTGCTGAGGATTGTTTTATGTCCAATTATGAGGTCGATTTTAGAGTATGTGTGCCATGTGGCAATGAGAAGAATGTAAATTCTGTTGTTTTTGGTTGGAGAGTTCTGCAGAGATCTATCAGATCCATTTGGTACAAGGTTGAGTTCAGGCCCTGAATATCTTTGTTAATTTTCTGTCTTGATAATCTAATACTGCCAGTGGAGCATTGAGGTCTTCCACTCTTATGGCGTGGGAGTCTAAGTCTCTTTGTAGGTCTCTAAGAACTTGCTTTATGAATCTAGGTGCTTCTCCTGTGTTGGGTGCATATGTATTTAGTATAGTTAGGTCTTGTTGAATTGAATCCTTTATCATTACGTAATGCCCTTTTTTTTGTCTTTTTTTGATCTTTGTTGGCTCAAAGTCTGTTTTGTCTGAAGTTAGGATTGTAACCACTCCTTTTTTTCTGATTTCCATTTGCTTGGTAGATTTCCCTCCATCCCTTTATTTTGAGCCTATGTATGTCTTTATGTGTGATATGGGTCTCTTGAAGACAGCATACCATTGGGTCTTGTTTTTTTAAATCCAATTTACCACTCTGTGCCTTTTAAGTGGGGGCATTTAGCCCATTTACATTCAAGGTTAGCGATATGTATGGATTTGATCCTATCATGTTGTTGTTAGCTGGTTATTATGCTGGCTTGTTTGTGTGGTCACTTTATAGTATCCTTGGTCTGTGTATTTAAGTGTGTTTTTGTATTGGTTGGTAGCAGTTCTTCCTTTCTATATTTTGTGCTGCTTTCAAGATCTCTTGTCAGGCAGGTCTGGTAGTCATAAACTCTCTCAACGTTTGCTTGTCTGAAAAGGATCTTATTTCTTCTTTGCTTAGCAAGTTTAGTTTGGCTGGATATGAAATTCTTGGTTGAAGATTTTTTTTCTCTAAGAATGTTGGATATAGGCCCCCAGTCTCTTCTGGCTTGTAGCTGAGAGGTCTGATGTTAGCTTTATGAGGTTCCCTTTGTAGGTGACCTGCGCTTTCTCTCTATTAAAGCTACCTTTAACATTTTTTCTTTCATTTCAACCTTGGAAAATCCGATGACTACATGTCTTGGGGGTTGATCTTCTTGTGTAGAATCTTGCAGAGGTTCTCTGTATTTCCTGAATTTGACTGCTGGCCTCGCTATCAAGGTTGGGAAAATTTTCATGGATACTATCCTGAAGTAATTTTTCAAGTTGTTTGTTTTCTCCACATCCTTTTCAGGGATGCCAGTGATTCATAGATTTGACTTCTTTACACAATCCCACATTTCTCGGAGGTTTGTTCATTCCTTTTTCTTTATTTTTGTCAGTCTTATTTCAGAAAGCCAGCCTGATTCTTTCCTCAGCTTGATCTATTCTGTTAATACTTGTGATTGCATTGTGAAATGCTTAGCATGTTTTTTAGCCCTGTTAGATCCGTTAGGTTCTTTTTTATACTAGGTATTTCATTTATTAGCTCCTGTATTGTCCTATTGTGATTCTTAGTTTCCTTGGATTGGGTTTTGCCTGTCTCCTGAATCTCGATGATCTTTGTTCCTATCCATATTCTCTCTTTTTTTTTTCTTTTTTTTTTTTGAAACAGAGTCTTGCTCTTTCGCCCAGGCTGGAATACAATGGCACAATCTTTGCTCACTGTAACCTTCACCTCCTGGGTTCAAGTGATTCTCCTGCCTCATCCTCCTGAGTAGCTGGGATTACAGGTACCTGCCATCATGCCCAGCTGATTTTTGTATTTTTATTTTTGTAGAGATGGTGTTTCACTGTGTTGGCCAGGCTGGTCTTGAACTCCTGACCTCAGATGACCCTCCCTCCTCAGCCTCCCAAAGTGCTGGGATTACAGGCCCTATTCATATTCTGAATTCTATTTCTCTCATTTCAGCCAGCTCAGCCTGGTTAAGAACCCTTATTAAAGAACTGATGTGGTCATTTTAAGACATATGACACTCTGGTCATTTGAGTTACTGGAGTTCTTGCGTTGGTTCTTTCTTTTCTCTGAGTGTGGGTGTTCCTTTAACTGCAGTGTAGTTTGAGTAATTAATAGACTTCTATTCTGGATGTTTTCATAGTACTGAAGGTTTGTGCAAGGTCTTTATTTGTTGCTGACTTCTTTTGTTTGATTTCATGGGGATGGGTATGTTAGTGATATGGTTTGGCTCTGTGTCCCCACCCAAATCTCACCTTGACTTGTAATCCCCATAATCCCCATGTGTCAAGGGTGGGACCAGGTGGAAGTAATTGGATCACAGGGGTGGTTTTCCCCATGCTGTTCTCGTGATAGTGAGTGAGTCTCATGAGACCTAATGGTTTTATAAGTGTCTGGCATTTCCCCTGCTGGCACTCACTCTGTCCTGCCACTCTGTGAAGAAGGTGCCTGTTTCTCCTTTGCCTTCCGCCATGATTGTAAGTTTCCTGAGGGCTCTCCAGCCATATGGAACTGTGAGTCAATTAAACCTCTTTCCTTTATAAGTTACCCTGTCTCGGGTATTTCTTCATAGCAGTGTGAGAACGGACTAATACAGCAGCGTATTTTTGTGTTGAAGCTTTGGGATGTGATCCAGTAGGTGGTGCTTAAGTGTATTGGTCAGTTGATAGCTTCTTCCTTGGTCGTGTGGTTTCCTCACAGTTGTAACCTTGCTCCCTCTCAATGCTGTCAAAGTGTGGGTTCCTCTCCCACTGCCTTTAGATTGTGGCTTGACGCTCCCAGGCTGCCCACTGCAGCTCTGGGGTGATGTTTCCTCCGCAACTTGGAGCCAGCAGAGGAAGGGACTTTAGCAGTGGCATCACAGGATGGAGGGTCTGTGCTGTGGGCCCAAGCTGGAGGTTCCCTGTCTGTTGATGAGCAGGGGGTGGGTGGGACCCATGGGAGACAGACTGGCCTTCTCTCCTTGGGTTGATTGCAGTTTGTCGAAGGTGTGGATAAGGCACTTTGGGTCTTCGTTTCTTTGTTAGCCTGAGGGTAGCAAGTACTGTTCTATGGCAGAGGTAGTGGTAGAGAGGCTTTTGGTTGCCCCTAGGGGCTCCACCTCCAAGAAATGTGAAGCCACTGTTACTGAGGGTGTTCAGCCACTGGGATGGGGCGGCCGCACTGCTGTCATGAGCTTGGGGTTCTGCTTGTTGGGGAGCGGGGAGTTGAAGGTGCGCAGGGAGGAGAGGTTGGTCTCCTCTCCATATGGTTGCTGTGATGTACTGTAAGTTTGAGTGTAGCCCTTAGGCTCTTTGTGTCCTCCCCTAGTCCAAGGGCAGGAAGGATAGCACTGTTACTGTGGCAGTAGCCAAGGGGCTGTCGTATGCCTTTGGGAGCCTCTTCCCAGGGAAACTCTGTGTCACTACCAGTGGGTATGCTCAGCCATGGCTGGAGTGACTGTTCTGCATTCATGAGCCATAGGCCCTGCCTAGTGAAGAATAGGGGTGGGGGTTCCTAGAGAGGAGGGGCTGCACTCCTGTCTGTATGGTGGCTGTGGTGTGCTAAAAAATTACTAAAAAAAACCAGTTGATAGATTTTTAAGTACATATTATATTTTAAAAATTACATATTAAGATACATGAACTGACAAATTGAGTGTGTTATTTAATGTTCTTTTAGATACACATATAATAAACTATTATCTCAGAAGGGGTAGACATAAATCTTTGCCCGGGCTTGGTGGCTCACGCCTATAATCCCAGCATTTTGGGAGGCTGGGGCGGGCAGATCATGAGGTCAGGAGATCGAGACCATCCTAGCTAACACGGTGAAACCCCGTCTCTACTAAAAATACAAAAAAATTAGCTGGGCGTGGTGGCGGGTGCCTCTAGTCCCAGCTACTCGGGAGGCTGAGGCAGGAGAATGGCATGAACCCAGGAGGCAGAGCTTGCAGTGAACCAAACTGAGATTGCGCCACCGCACTCCAGCCTGGGCAACAGAGCAAGACTCTGTCTCAAAAAAAAAAAAAAAAAAAAAACTTTTAGGCCAGACGTGGGGGCTCACCCCTGTAATCCCAGCACTTTGGGAGGCTGAGGTGGGCAGGTCACCTGAGATTAGGAGTTCAAGACCATCCTGGCCAGCATGGTAAAACCCTGTCTCTACAAAAATAGAAAAATTAGCCAGGCATGATGGCTGTATTGTCAGCTACTCGGGAGGCTGAGGTGGGAGAACCACTTGAACCTGGGAGGCGGAGATTGCAGTGAGCTGAGATCACACCATTGCACTCCAGCATGGGCAACAGAGTGAGACTCCTTCTCAAAAAAAAAAAAAAAAAAAAGTCTTTATTTTTGTACTTCAGATAGTTTCAAAAACCTACAAAATACAGGGAGAGAGCTTCTTTTTAAATTTTAATTAAAAAAATGTTTTTAGAGGCAGGGTCTTGCTGTGTTTCCCAGGCTGCAGTGCAGTGGCATGATCATAGCTCACAGCAGCCTTGAACTCCTGGGCTCAAGCAGTCCTTCCACCTCAGCCTCCTGAGTGGCTGGGACTACAGGTGTGTGCCACCACACCTGGTTAGCTTTTTCATTTTTTGTAGAAATAGGGTCTTGCTGTGTTGCCCAGGCTGTTCTCAAACTTGTAAGCTCAAGCAGTCCTCTCATCTTGGTCCCCCGAAGTGCTGAGATTACAAGTGTGAGCCACTGCACTTGGCTGAGGAACTGCTTTAAAAATTAATTTTTGTGGGTACATAGTGGGTGTATATGTTTATGGGGTACATGAGATACTTTGATACAGGCATGCAGTGTGTAATAACCACATCGTGGAAAATGGGGTATTCATCCCCTCGAACACTTATCCTTTGTATTATAATCTAGTTACACTCTTTTAGTTATTTGAAACTGTACAATTAAATTATAGCCAGCCAGTGGTGTTCCCCAGTACTAGGTCTTATTCATTCTTCCCATTTTTTTTGTATTTTTTATCCTTTTATTTGTTAATATTTATTTGTTATACTTTAAGTTCTGGGATACATGTGCACAATGTGCAGGTTTGTTACATAGGTGTACATATGCCATGGTGGTTTGCTGCACCCATTCTTTCCATTTTTTTGTACCCATTAACTATCCCCACTTCCCCCCTACTACCCTGCTACCCTTACCAGACTTTGGTAACTATCCTTCTATTTTCTCTGAGTTCAATTGTTATGGTATTTAGCTACCACAAATAAGTGAGACCATGTGATGTTTGTCTTACTGTGTCTGGCTTATTTAATTTACGTAATGACCTCCAGTTCCATCCATATTAGTGCAAATGACAGGATCTCATTTTTTTTTTTTATGGCTGAATAGCAAGCACTTCATTGTGTATATGTACATTTTCTTTATCCATTCATCTGATGATGGCCACTTCCTTCCAAATCTTGGCTGTTTTGAACAGTGCTGCAACAAACATGAGAGTGCAGATCTCTTTGATATTCTGATTTCTTTTCTTTTGGGTATATACCCAGTAGTGGGTTTACTGGATCATATGATAGCTCTATTTTTGTTTTTTTAAGGAACCTCTAAACTGTTCTCCATATTGGTTATACTAATTTACATTTCCACCAACAGTGTACCAGGGTTCCATTTTTTTCCACATCCTCTCCATCTTTTGTTAATTGCCTGTGTTTTAGATAAAAACCATTTTAACTGGGGTGAGATGATAGCTCATTTTAATTTTCATTTGCATTTCTCTGATGATCAGTGATATTGAGCACCTTTTCATATGCCTGTTTGCCGTTTGTATGTCTTCTCTTGAGAAATGTTTATATTTTTTGCCCATTTTAAAGTTGGTTTATGAGATTTTTTCCTATTGAGTTGTTTTAGCTCCTTATGTATTCTGGTTATTAATCCCTTGTCAGATGGGTAGTTTGCAAATATTTTCTCCCATTCTGTTGTTTGTCCCTTCACTTTGTTGATTGTTTCCTTTGCTGTGCAGAAGTTTTTTTTTTAACTTGATGTGATCCCATTTGTCCATTTTTGCATTGTTGCCTGTGCTTATGGGGTATATTACTCAAGAAATTTTTGCCCAGACCAGTGTCCTGGAGATTTTCCCCAATGTTTTCTTGTAGCAGTTTCATAGTTTGAGGTCTTAGATTTAAGTCATTGATCCATTTTGATTTGAGGTTTGTATATGGTGAGAGAAAGTCAAATTTCATTCTTCTGCATACAGATATCCGGTTTTCCCAGCACCATTTATTGAAGAGACTGTCTTTTCCCCAGTACATGTTCCTGGCACCTTTGCTGAAAATGAATTCACTGTAGGTGTATGGATTTTTTTTTCTGGGTTCTTTATTATGTTCCATTGATCTGTGTGTCTGTTTTTATGCCAGTACCATGCTGTTTGAGTTACTATAGTTCTTTAGTATAACTTTAAGTCAGGTAATGTGATTCCTCCAGTTTTGTTCTTTTCGCTCAGGATAACCTTGGGTATTCTAGGTTTTTTGTGGTTCTGTATATATTTTAGGATTTTTTTTTCTATTTCTGTGAAGAATGTCATTGGTATTTTGAAGGGATTGTATTGAATCTATAGATTGCTTTGGATAGTATGGACGTTTTAATAACATTCATTCTTCCAGTTCATGGACATGGAATATCTTTCTATTTTTTGGTGTCTTCTTGAATTTCTTTTATCAGTGTATTCATTGTAGAGATCTGTCACTTCTTTGGTTAATTCCTAGGTATTTAATTTTATTTGTGTCTACTGTAAATGGAATTACCTTTTTTTTTTCAGATTGTTCACTGTTAGCATGTAGAAATGCAACTGGTTTTTGTATGTTGATTTTGTATCCTGCAACTTTACTGAATTTGTTTATCAGTTCTAATAGTTTTTGGTGGAGTCTTTAGATTTTTCTAAATATAAGATCATATTATCTGCAAACAAGGATAATTTGACTTCTTCCTTTCCAATTATTTCGTTCTCATGTCTGATGCTCTAAGTAGGACTTCCAGTATGTGCTGTTTTGAATAACAGTGGTGAAAGCAGGTATCCTTTTCATGTTCTAGATCTTAAAGGAAAGGCTTTCAGTTTTTCCACATTCAGTATGATACCAGCTGTGTGTCTGTCACGTATGTCTTTTATTATGTTGAGGTATGTTCCTTCTATGCCCAGTAGCTGAGGGTTTTTATCATGAAGGGATGTTGAATTTTGTTAAATGCTTTTTCAGCATGCATTGGAATGATTGTGTGATTTTTATTCATTTTGTTCTGTGATGTCACACTGATTGATTTGCATATTCTTAAACCATCCATGCATCCCTGGGATAAGTCACACTTGGTTATGATGAATGATCTTTTTAATGTAATGTTGAAAATGTTGAACATGTTCAGTTTGCTAGTATTTTGTTGAAGATTTTTGCATCAATGTTCATCAAAGATAGTGGCCTGTATTTTTGTTTTTTTTGATGTGTCTTTGTCTGATTTTGGTATCAGAATAATACTGGCCTCATAGAATGATTTTGGAAGTATTCCCTCCTCCTCTGTTTTTGGAATAGTTTGAGTAGGATTGATACTAGTTCTTTTTTAAATGTTTGGTAAAATTTAGCAGTGAAGCCTTCAGGGCCTGAGCTTTTCTTTACTGGAAGACTTTTTATTATGGCTTTGATCTTGTTACTTGTTATTGGTCTGTGCAGGGTTTGGATTTCTTTATGGTTCAATCTTGATAGGTGGTATGTGTCTTGGAATTTATCCATTCTCTCTAGATATTCCAATTTATTGGCATATAGTTTCTCATAGTAGCCACAAACTATCCTTTGAATTTCTGTGGTATCAGTTGTAATGTCTCCTTTTTCATCTCTAATTTTATTTATTTGGGTCTTCTCTCTTTTCTTGGAGAGCTTCTTAATCTGAGGTTGAAGATGGAGTCTGTGAACATGAAGAAAATATATGTTGAATGTAATACACGTGCATTTTTTTGGGGATAGGTCCATAGGTTTTCTCAGATTCTCAGGGGAGGCGATGAGCCTCTCAGAGAGGGATGAGTCAGAAGTCTCAGTTTCTTCCTCCCTCTTTCCCTGGCCTGCCTTTTTTTTTTTTTTCCTCTGTCTGTCTTTTTCTCTCAAAAGTCCTTGATTAAAACACTATTACCTCATGGAATCCAATTG
The DNA here is from genome assembly GCF_028885655.2 of Pongo abelii. Lineage (NCBI taxonomy): Eukaryota > Metazoa > Chordata > Mammalia > Primates > Hominidae > Pongo > Pongo abelii. Next base: position 80,136,202 of record NC_072001.2, on the reverse strand, counting down.
TGTGTAACTTCTCTTGCAAGTTTAGATTGTTTTGTTATCGATTGAGTGCCTTGGGAAGCAGTTAGACATAGTAAGCCATAGTGGTAGTATAGTTACCTGATTAAGAATTCTGGCTTCGTCACTTAAGTTAATGTGAGGCTTGGGGATATAATTTAATTTAGCTAAACCTGTTTCCTCCTCTGTAAAATGGAGATAATATTAGTACTGGTAATATAAAATTGCTTCAACGATTAAATGAAGTATATGTAAATCACTTGGTGCAATGCTTGGCACATAGCAAGTATATCATGAATGTTAGATGCTGGTACAATTGTTATTATCACTGCTATTCTTTTTGTCGTCGTAAGTAGAGCCCTATATTTTAAAACTCTCTACTAGTTAACCAGCCTCTATGATTTTTTTTTTTTTTTTTTTTTTTGGCCAGGCACGGTGACTCATGTCTTTATTTTTATTTTTATTTTTGTTTGTTTGTTTGTTTTTTTAATTTATGAAGTATTTATTGATCATTCTTGGGTGTTTCTCGGAGAGGGGGATATGGGAGGGTCATAGGATAATAGTGGAGAGAAGGTCAGGAGATAAACACATGAACAAAGGTCTCTCGTTTTCCTAGGCAGAGGACCCTGTGGCCTTCTGCAGTGTTTGTGCCCCTGGGTACTTGAGATTAGGGAGTGGTGATGACTCTTAAAGAGCATGCTGCCTTCAAGCATCTGTTTAACAAAGCACATCTTGCACCGCCCTTAATCCATTTAACCCTGAGTTGACACAGCATAACTTTCAGAGAGCATGGGGCTGGGGGAAAGGCCATAGATCAACAGCATCCCAAGGCAGAAGAATTTCTCCTAGTCAGAACACAATGGAGTCTCCTATGCCCACACCTTTCTACACAGACACAGCAACAATCTGATCTCTCCTTCCTTTCCCCACACTTCCCGCCCCCCTTCCTTTCAACAAAACCGCCATTGTCCTCATGGCCCGCTCCCGATGGTCGCTGTCTCTTCCGAGCTGTTGGGTACACCTCCCAGACAGGGCAGCCGGGCAGAGGCGCTCCTCACCTCCCAGACAGGGCGCCTGGGCGAGATTTAAGGTCTCACTGTGTTGCCCTGGTCTGTTCTCAAACTGCTGGGCTCAAGTGATACTCCTGCCTCAGCCTCCTGAGTGGTTAGGACTACATGTGTATAATACTGTGCCTGGCTAGCCTCTGTTATTTGATGTGTCTTTTCTACCTTTCTTCACAAAGTTGGCAATTATTGCCATTAGTTTATGCACATTTTTTCTATAAGCATATTTTTTCTTCTTTTTGTCTTTCTTATGATAATCATACCTTACATTATTTGGACACTTACTGTTTGCTAGATGCATGTCAAACGCTCTGTGAACGTTGGAGCAGAAATTGAAAGATTGAGTTCTAGTTTCAGTTCTGTCATTCTTTTGACTTTGTCAAGAAATTCAGTCTGAGCCTCAGTTTTGTCATCTAAAAAATAGGAATAGTAATATTTGTCCTGTCTTTACAGCTTGTTGTGATGATTAAATGATAACTATGTTTTCAAAAACCCTTTATAAAATATGTTTTCTCCCCTTCTGGAATCTTTGTAAATAAAAGCCTTGGATAGAGCAGTCACACATAATGATAGAAACAGCTTAACCCCAAAGCATTATTGCCCGTTGTACATTATAAGCAAGGATGGTAAAATATTTGAATGATATACTTTATGATTTTAATTACTTATGATTATGAATGCTATATATATATACCACATTTTATGGATGTGTGATAAATTCATAAACAGGTGGGGATGAATGGCAGTAGTTTTGATAATTTCATAAGATTAGAGTCTGGATTCACAGGAAGCTGCTAGTCCTTTGCTGATCAATGTAGAAAAAAACTTTGGGAAGGAAGTATAATTCAGGAAACTTCCTAAGTTAATTTTAACTGTGAATGGTATATAGAAAGAAATGAGGTGGTCTGGAATATCTGGTAAAGAGCTATCAGCACTGAACCTTGGCCAGCAGTCTAATGGTAAGCCAGCAGTGTAATTGTAGAGCTGTAACTAGAAGATGGTCTCCTGTGGCAATGTGACCTTGAACAACTCAGCCTCTGAACCTCAATTTATTAATCTGTAAAGTGGAGGTAATAATACATACCTTAAGAAGTGTATGAAGAGGGTCAAGAGATATGTTAAGTTGATTTATAATATACATTTGTTCCTCAGTATCCATGGGGGATTGGTTTCATGATCTCTATATTAGTCCGTTTTCATACTGCTGTAAAGAACTGCCTGAGACTGGGTAATTTATAAAGGAAAGAGGTTTAATTGACTCACAGTTCAGCATGGTTGCAGAGGCCTCAGGAAACTCATACAATCATGGCAGAAGGCGAAGAGGAACCAAGGCACCTTCTTCACAAGGTGGCAGGAAGAACTGCCCAGCGAAGCAAGGAAGATCACCTTATAAAACCATCAGATCTTGTGAGAACTTACTATCATGAGAACAGCATGGGGGAAACTGCCCCCATGATTCAGTTACCTCCATCTGGTCTCTCCCTTTACATGTGGGGATTATGGAGATTATAATTCAAGATGAGATTTGGGTGGGGACAGAAAGCCTAACCATATCAGTCTCCCATGGATATCAGAATCTTTGGATGTTCAAGTCCCTTATATAAAATGGTGTAGTATTTGCATATAACCTATGCATATCCTCCCATAGACTTTAATCTTTAGATTGCTTATAATACCTAATGCAATGTAAATGTTATGTAAATAGTTGTTATACTGTATTGTTTAGAGAATAATGATAGGAAAAAAGTCCATACATGTTCAGTACAGATGCTTTTTATTTCTGGAGTAGTTTTGATTTGTAGTTGATTGAATCTTTATAAAAAATCCAAGCCCTGGAAGCCCTTTTATTTATTTATTTTCATGTTTTATTTTACTTCACCAGAGTACTGCAGTGGACTGTAAAATAACATCATCTATGACTGGAGATAAACACTTTGATAAAAGTCCCACTAAAACAAGGCACCCTCGGAAAATTGATCTAAGAGCTCGATACTGGGCATTTCTTTTTGACAATCTTCGCAGAGCAGTAGATGAAATCTATGTAACTTGCGAATCAGATCAGAGTGTGGTCGAATGTAAGGTAAGGTTTGCTTTGAGGCCTTGTAATCCATTTGAACTCAGATTCTTGAATTTTTGCTACATCTGACTTGATCTTTTTTTTTTCTTTGAGATGGAGTTTTGTTCTGTCACCCAGGCTGGAGTGTAGTGATGTGATCTTGGCTCATTACAATGTCTGCCTCCCAGGTTCAAGTGATTCTCCTGCCTTAGCCTCCTGAGTAGCTGGGATTACAGGCACATGCCACCACACCCGGCTAATTTTTGTATTTTTAGTAGAGACGGGGTTTTGCTGTGTTAGTCAAGCTGGTCTCGAACTCCTGACCTTAAGTGATCCACCCACCTCGGCCTCCCAAAGTGCTGGGATTATAGGCATGAGCCACTGTGCCTGCCCCTGACTGGATCATTTATCTCACTTTTTCTAGTTTTAATAAATTCTGTATGCTTTTCATTTAATTACCTCTTATGAAAAATTGTTCTTTTGGTCCATACACTAACATCAGCATTATGCTTCAGGTTTTCTTGATTTTGAAGATTTTTTTTTGGCATTACCTAATTATATATTTTATATTCTGTGAAGGATTTGGTAGAAAGCTGTCTTGATACATCGTTCTGGGCAGGGAATCAAAGGGTTGGATACACACTCAACATTATTTTAACATTCTTCTTATCTGTATTCTCCATTGGTGCTGTAGATGGCACTGGTGAGATTTCACATTCTTTGGTTTCATGTTTAATGTCTAATTGGACATTACTCCCTTTCCATTGAGATACTTATCACTCTTCTAATTCACTTTGGTCAGGGAAAAGTGAGATTGATGACTAACCATAAACAATCCTGGGTGGGATTGGGATGTCATTGTAAGGTGTGTTTTCTAATTTTAAATAATCTTGTGTTTGTAGTAGGATATTAAAAAGACACATGGTATAGAGTGTCGCTATCTAAAAAGCCTGGCCTTTTAGTAAGTAGAGACTGTATACCATATTACTTTTTACTGAATAAAACTATTTTGAGGAAAACCAGAGTGATACATGTTTATAGAAATATTAAAGAGAGAACTTCTGTTTTTATGGTGAACATGGTTGAAAACCCTGGAATTCATTATTTAACCTTTGAAATATATGAGGGGTTAAAGAAGAGTTACATATTGAGACAGCAGCTATGTTTCCTCTTAAATTGGAAACAGCCAAAATTGGTTTTAGACTAACTTAAAAATATTAGTTGTCAAAAGCAGGTTTCAAAATGAACAGTAGTTGAAACCATCTAAATATATGTTGTGTTGTTGTTACACTTAAATGTTGTTACTATCAGCATGTAAAAACTTTTTTTTTCTCTTCTTTTTTTTTTTTTTTTTTTTGAGGCAGGTCTTTTTCTGTCACCTAGGCCAGAATGTGTTGGTACAAACATGGCTTACGAAGCCTTGACCTTCTGGGCTCAAGCAATCCTCCTGCCTCAGCCTCCTGAGTAGCTGGGACCACAGGCATACGCCACCATGCCTGGCTAATTTTTAAAAAATTTTTGTAGCGATGAGGATGCATCATGTTGCCCAGGCTAGTCTTGAACTCTTGGGCTCAAGCGATCCTCCTACCTCAGCATTCCAAAGTGGTGGGATTATAGGTATGAGCCACCATGACCAGCCACTTTTTACGTTTAAAGAAGAATATTTTTAAGTAAAATCGTATTCTTGGAGTATAATGAGTCAGTATGTTTTGGTAGAAGACACTGCTGGACTTAGTTTTCTGTTATGCTTTGTAAACTGAGCATTTGGGCTTAGAGTATCTCTAGATTACCCCTAGAGATTAATCAAAGCAGCAGTTTGTTCATGTGTTTATCTCCTGACCTTCTCTCCACTTCTCTCCACCTTCTCTCCACTATTATCCTATGACCCTGCCATATCCCCCTCTCCGAGAAACACCCAAGAATGATCAATAAATACTTCAGAAATTAAAAAAAAAAAAAAAAAAAAAAAAAAAAAGACTTTCTCAGGCGAGGCTCTGTGGCTCATGCCTGTAATCCCAGCACTTTGAAAGGCTAAGCTCAGAAGTTCCAGACCAGCCTGGGAAACATAGTAAGACCCTTCCTCTACCAAAAAAAAAAAACTTTTTTAATTAACTGGGCATGGTGGGTGTGCCTGTGTTTCCAGCTACTAGACAGACTGTGGTGGGAGGACTGCTTGAGCTCAGGTGTTCCATACCAGCCCTGGCAACACAGGGAGACCCTATCTCTAAAAAAAGAAAAATGTAAAAATTAGCCGGACATGGTGGCGCCCGTGGTCCCAGCTACTCTGGAGGCAGAGGTGGGAGCCCAGGAGGTAGAGGTTGCAGTGAGCTGAGATCGTGCCACTCCACTCCAGCCTAGGTGACTGGGTGAGACCCTGTCTCCAAAAACAAACAAACAAACAAACAAAAAACAAGCACCATTAAGAACATACAAATGAGAGAGGCTGGGAGAAAATATTTGCAAATCACTTATCTTCTTTTTTGAGAGGCGTGATCTCGACTCACTGCAACCTCCGCCTCCCAGGTTCAGGCGATTCTCTTGCCTCGGCCACCCGAGTGGCTGGGACTACAGGGGCACATCACCATGCCCGGCTAATTTTTGTGTTTTTAGTAGAGATGGGGTTTCACCATGTTGGCCAGGATGATCTCAATCTTTTGACCTCGTGATCTGCCTGCCTCGGCCTATCCAAGGTGGTGGGATTCCAGGCGTGAGCCACTGCGCCTGGCCAATAAATATCCTATTTCAAAAATGAGTGCCTTCCTGGAAGAAGTTGCAAAAAAAAAAAAAAGGTGGGGGGGGCAAAATATCTCAATAAACGTTTCAACAAAGATAAAAAAAAAAAAAAAAAAAAAAAAAAGATATCAAGAAGCTTGTCCACAGAGGAGGTCTACAGAAATAAATAATAAAATTAAAAAGTCCAGGCGCAGTGGCTTACGCCTGTAATCATAGCACTTTGGGAGGCCGAGGTGGGAGGATTACTTGAGGGCAGTTCGAGACCAGCCTGATCAACACGGTGAGACCCCATCTCTATTTTATAACAAATAAATAAATAGCTTTTAAAAAGAAGATTGCCTATGATCTTGCAGCTAGAGACAAATGCAGAGCCTTGAATGTTATGCTGTCTGCAGCAGAGTTGACACCTCAGAAATCTACTGGGACAGTTTTAATGCCCTGGAACCAGGTCATTTTTTAAGGCTATTTAAAAACAGAAAACTTAACCAGTAGCTGCTCTTCTAACAGTGGCAAGAGGATGGGGTCAGGTCTTACAAAGTTTTTGAAGAGGTTATACATATATGAATTTCAAAACTCTGTCTTTTGAGGGTTTAATTATGTGTCCTGGTCAAGATATCTTTAATATATTTGGGGTTCTTGGATCTGGATATTCATTTGTCTCTCTAGGTTGGGGAAGTTTCCTTTAAATAAACTTTCTGCCCTTTATTCTGCTCTTTCTGAAATACCCAAAGTGCGTATATGGGTTCACCTGATGGTGTCCCATAGGCTTTCTTCACTTTTTCATTTTTTTGTTCCTCTGACTAATTTCAAGTGATTTGTCTCAAGTTCATTGATTCTTTGTTGTTGAAACGTCTGTGGAATTTTCCAATTTAGTCATTGTGTTCTCTAGCTCCAGAATTTGGTTCTTTTTAATGATTTCTCTTTGTTGAATTTCATATTGTTCATGTCTTGTTTTCCTGATCTCATTTAATTCTCTTTTTTTTTGAGACGGAGTTTCGCTTTTATTGACCAGGCTGGAGTGCAATGGCGCAATCTTGGCTCATTGCAACCTCCACCTCCCAGGTTCAAGCAATTCTCCTGCCTCAGCCTCCCGAGTAACTGGGATTACAGGCCTGTGCCACCAGCAGAGCAAGATTCTGTCTCAAATAAAAATTTAAAAAATGTCTTGAAAAAAAAAAAAAAAAAAAAAAAAATGACTGATTGATGAACTCAAATTTGCTTAAAAATATATATACTTCTTTATAGTAAAGTGAGATTGACCAATTGCAATTATGTCTTTTTGTGATAAGCAGAAACTCTTGCACCTGTCTCTGACACGACTGTGTTTTAGGAAGCTAGAATTGGCCACAAGAAAGCGTGGCTTTTATTTCTGGTTCTGTCACTTATTCCAAGCTTTATAAAAGCTTACTAGCAATAGAATTTTTTTTGTGTAAGTTGTAGATTAAAAGAATGGAGAAAGTTTTGACAAAGTGAGAGGAATAGAGATGTGTTTTCCATTCTTTGTCCTATGCCAATATGCTCAAAGGCTTATGCTGAGAAATCTAGGAGTTTAAAAGGTATTTTTATATTCTACTCTTCTCCTCATCCAAGACTTACAGGTGGTGATGTAAAAAGATACAATTTAACGTTTGGTCTAAGCACATGCTGGGTATATACTAACTAGTTTTCTTGTTTTATTTTGCTTTATTCTCATTATCAAAGCACTGCCATCCATGATCTCATTTGGTTAGTATCTTTATGAGATACATGACCCAATAACTTTTCCTCATTTTGTACATGGATTCAGCCATTGTTTTGTTAATGCATTGAAAGATTTTTTCCTATTTGTGATTTTTATCTTTTAGCCTTAGTTAAAATAATCACAGTTCAGTTCTGTGTCTCATATGTAAAATGCAGTTAATAACACATTATGTAATTCACATGGTAAGTATAGCATGATGTGAAAAGTATCTTTCCTGTTTGCCCAGGATTTCTGACTAGATGCTAACTTTGTAATCCAAAGAAGCTACATTCCTCATTTTTTGAGTTTGAAGATTGTGCCTGTTTATGACATTGGCTACTTTACTACATAAATTGCTAAAAACTGACGTTCCAGCAAAACTCTAAACATCATCCCTACACTTCCCTTGCTCTCTTACCAAGTAAGCTAGAGTGGGCTGGGGGAGTTGCTTTTTGGAGTGTGCTTAGTTAATGAAGTGGTGGCCATCTCCTCATTTGTTCTCACAAAATTTTGAGGTAAGGGTTGAAAGAGTTGGTTGTGAAATTTGTGGATGTGGCTGCCGGAAGGGGAGATTGGCATCTTCTTCTCTGGTTGAATGTTTGTTTTGTGGACTGATTTTGGCGTCTCTGGAATATGTTGAGAGAGTGTGGGGGAAAACGTGCTGGGAATACATTTTATTTTCCTTTCCTTGTTTCCCATTTCAATCTGGAGGGAACTAGATGTGTGTCTCTGGAGGCTTGGGGACACTTTTGGATATGGAGACTGGCACCTGCATCTGGCTTAGAGATTTCGTAGCACAATAGACTTGCTGGAGTAGCCTGTGCCAGCTGGGCTTGAAGGGACTCTAGGATAGTATGCCTTGAAAGGAGTTCTCAGTGATCAAGTAGAGAAGACCCGAGTATATCTAATGATCTATGTAAGGGAAGGAGCATAGGCATAGATGAAGGTATTAGAGTCATAGGAGCTTCCGCTGGGGACACTTGGCTAGGTGAGTATATGTAAAACTCTGATGGAGTTGGGCCCCAGTGTCTCTTATTCTCATATTTGTTTCCGTGCATACTCAATCTTTAGCTCCCACTTATAAGATAGAGCTTGGTACTTGGTTTTCTATTACTGCATTAGTTTGCTTAGGATAATGGCCTCCAGCTGCATCCGTGTTCCTGCAAAGCACATGATCTTGTTTTTTCCTATGTCTGCATAGTATTCCATGGTGTATATGTACCACATTTTCTTTATCCAGTCTACCATTGATGGGCATCTAGGTTGATTCCATGTCTTTGCTATTGTGGATAGTGCTGCAGTGAACATATGTGTGCATATATCTTTTTGGTAGAGCAGTTTATATTCCTTTGGGTATATACTCAATAATAGGATTGCTGGGTCAAATGGTAGTTCTGTTTTCAGTTCTTTGAGAAATCTCCAAACTGCTTTTTCCATGGTGGCAGAACAAATTTACATTCCCACCAGCAGTGTATAAGCATTCCCTTTTCTCTACAACTTTGCCGGCATCTGTTTTTGACTTTTAAATAATAGCCATTCTGTCTGGTATGATATGGGATCTCAGTGTGGTTTTGATTTGCATTTCTCTAATGATTAGTGATGTTGAGCATTTTTTCATATGCTTGTGTGTATATTCTTTTGACAATTGTCTGTTCGTGTACTTTGCCCAGTTTTAAATGGGGTTGTATAATTTTTCTGACTGATGTGAGATGGTATCTCATTGTAGTTTTGTATTGCATTTGTCTGATGATTAGTCATGTTGAGCATTTGATATGGTTTGGCTCTGTCCCCACCCAAATCTCATCTTGAATTGTAGTTCCCATAATCTCCACATATCGTGGAGGTAATTTCATCATGGAAGTGGTTACCCTCATTCTGTTCTCGTGATAGTGAGTGAGTTCTCATGAGATCTGATGGTTTTATAAGGGGCTTTTCTCCCTTCTTGCTCCGCACTTCTCCTTGCTGCTGCCACATGGAAGAAGGACGTGTTTACTTCCCCTTCCACCATGATCATAAGTTTCCTGAGGCCTCCCCAGTTATGCTGAACTGAGTCAGCTAAACCTCTTTCCTTTATAAATTACCCAGTCTCAAGTACGTCTTTGTTAGTAGTGTGAGAGCAGACTAATATAGCATTTTTTATATGCTTGTTGGCTGTATTATGTCTTTGTTTGAGAAGTGTCTGTTCATGTCCTTTGCCCATTTTTTAATTGGGGCTGTTTGTTTTTTGCTTGTTGATTTAAATTCCTTATAGATTCTAGATATTGGACCTTTGTCTGATGCATAGTTTGTGAATATTTTCTCCCATTTTGTGGGTTGTCCGTTTACTTTGTTAATTGTTTCTTTTGCTGTACAGAAGATGTTTAGTTTAATTATGTCCCACTTGTCTATTTTTGTTTTTGTTGCAATTGCTTTTGGGGATTTTGTTATGAAATTGTCGCCAAGACATATATCCAGAATGATATCTTCTAGGTTTTCTTCTATGGTTTTTATAATTTGAGGCTTTACCATTACTTTTCTTTCTTTCTTTCTTTTTTTTTGAGATGGAGTCTCTCTCTGTTGCCCAGGCTGGAGTGCAGTGGCGAGATCTCGGCTCACTGCAAGCTCTGCCTCCTGGGTTCACGCCATTCTCCTGCCTCAGCCTCCCGAGTAGCTGGGACTACAGGTGCCTGCCACCACGCCCGGCTAATTTTTTGTATTTTTTAGTAGAGACGGGGTTTCACCTTGCTAGCCAGTATGGTCTCAATCTCCTGACCTCGTGATCCGCCCGCCTCAGCCTCCCAAAGTGCTGGGATTTACAGGTGTGAGGCACCGTGCCCAGCCTACAATTAGTTTTTAAATCCATTTTGAGTTGATGTTTATATATGGTGAAAGGAAGTGGTCCAGTTTCAGTCTTCCGCATATGGCTAGCTAGTTATCCCAACACCATTTATTGAATAAGGAATCCTTTATTCATTGCTTGTTATTGTTGACTTTTCGAAGATATGATGCTTGTAGGTGTGTGGCTTTATTTCTGGGTTCCCTAACTAGTTTCATTGTTCTATGTATCTGATTTTTGTAGCATGCTATTTTGGTTACTGTAGCCTTGTAGTATGGTTTGAAGTGGAGTAGTGTTCTGCCTCCAGCTTTGTTCTTTTTGCTTACGATTGCTTTGGCTATTGGGGCTCTTTTTTGGTTTCACATGAAGTTTAGAATAGTTTTTTTAAATTCTGTGAAAAATGACATTGGTAGTTAGGAACTGGCATTGGTAGTTGGTAGTTTGGAATTGGTAGTTGGTAGTTTGGCATTGAATCTGTAAATTGCTTTGGGCAGTATAGCAATTTTAACAGTATTGATTCTTCCTATCCATGAGCATGGAATATGTTTCCATTTGTTTGTGTCATCTCTGATTTCTTTCAGCATTGTTTTGTAATTCTCATTGTAGGGGTCTTTCACCTCCCTGGTGAAATTTATTTCTAGATTTTTTTTTTTTTTTTTGTGGCTAATGTGAATGGGATTGTGTTCTTGATTTGGTTCTCAGGTTGAACGTTACTGGTGTATAGAAATGCTACTGATTTTTGTACATTGATTTTGTATCCTGAAACTTAAGTTATCAGTTCTAGGAGCCTTTGGACAGAGACTATAAGGTTTTCTAGGTATAGAATCATATTGTCTGCAGAGACAGCTTGACTTCCTGTCTTCCTATTTGGATGCCTTTTATTTTATTCTCTCACCTGATTGTTCTGGCTAGGATTTCCACTACTGCATTGAATAGGAGTGGTGAGGTGGGAATCTTTGTCTTGTTCTGGTTTTCAAAGGGAATAGTTTCAGCATTTGCCCATTCAGTATGATGTTAGCTATGAGAGTGTCATAGATGGCTCTTATTATTTTCAGTTATGTTATCTTTATACCTAGTTTATTGAGGGTTTTTAACATGAAGTGATGTTGAATTTTATTGAAAGCCTTTTCTGTGTCTGTTGAGATGCTCATGTGGTTTTTGTTTTTAGTTCTGTTTATGTGGTGGATCACATTTATTGATTTGCATGTGTGAACCAACCTTACATCTCAGAAATAAAGCCTACTTGATCATGGTTAATTAATTTTTTGATGTGCTGCTTGATTCTGTTTGCTAGTATATTGTTGAGTTTTGTTTTTCTTTTTTTTTTTTTTTAATCTGTGTTCATCAGCGATATTGGCCTGAGCTTTTCTGGTTTAATTTATTCCTAGACATTTTATTTTTTGTGTGTGTGTGGCTATTGTGAATGGGATTGTGTTCTCGATTTGGTTCACAGGTTGGATGTTATTGGTGTATAGAAGTGCTACTGATTTTTGTATATCGATTTTGTATTCTGAAACTTTACTGAAGTTGTTTATCAGTTCTAGGAGCCTTTGGATGTTGCGTCTCTGCCAACATCCAATTTTTGGGAACAATTTTAGTAGAATTCTTATTAGCTCTTCTTTGTATATCTGATGGAATTCAGCTGTGAATCTGTCTGGTTCAGGGATTTTTTTGGTTTTTAGGTTTTTTCTTAATGATTCCATTTCAGAACTCATTATTGGTTTGTTCAGGATTTCAGTTTCTTTTGGGTTCAATCTTGGGAGGTTGTATGTTTCCAGAAATTTATCTGTTTCTTTTAGGTTTTCCAGTTGGTACACACAGAGGTGTCTCTAATAGTCTCTGAGGGTTTTTTGTATTTCTGTGGGATTGGTGGTAATGTGAACTTTGTCATTGCCAATTGTGTTTATTTGGATTTTTTTTTCTTTATTAATCTAGCTAGCTGTCTATCAACTTTATTTTTTTCTAAGAACCAACTTTTCTTTGTTGATATTTTGTATGGATTTTCATGTCTCAATGTTGTTCAGTTCAGCTCTTCCTTATTAGTATGGTGGTGAGTATCCTTGCCCGTCAGTGTTGTTCAGTTCAGCTCAGAGTTTGGTTATTTATTTTCTTTTGCTAGCTTTGGGGTTGGTTTGCCCTTGTTTTTTTTCTTTGACTTCCTCTAGGTATGATGTTAAGTTGTTAATTTTAGATCTTTCTAACTTCTTGATGTGTGCATTTAGTGCTATAAACTTCCTCTCACCATTGCTGTAGCTGTGTCCAAGAGATTCTCTTATGTTGTTTGTTTTTATTAGTTTCAAAGAATTTTTTGATTTCTATCTTAATTTCATTGCTTATCCAAAAGTGATTCATGAGCAGGTTGCTTAATTTCCATGTAATTGTATGTTTTTGAGAGATCTTATTATAGATTTCTGTTTTTATTGCACTGTGGTCTGAGGATGTAGTTTGTATGATTTCACTTTGAATTTGTTGAGAATTGCTTTATGGCTGAGTGTGTGGTTCATCTTAGAGTATGTGCTGTGTGCAAATGAGAAGAATTTATATTCATTTATCATTGGGTGGAGTATTCTGTAGATACCTGTTAAGTCCATTTGATCAAGTGTCAATTTAGGTCCTTAATATCTTTGTTAATTTTCTGCCTTGATCGGTCTAACACTGTCAGTGGGGTGTTGAAATCTCCTGTTGTTGTGTGTGGTTGTCTAAGTCTCTTCATAGGTCTCTAAGAACTTATGTCATGAATCTAGGTGCTGTAATGTTGGGTACATGTATAAGATAGTTAAATCTTCTTGTTGAATTGAACCCTTTATCAATATGTAATACTCTTCTTTGTCCTTTTTGATCATTGTTGGTTGAAAATCTGTTTTGTCTGAAATAACAGCAACCCCTGCTTTTTTTGTTTTGTTTGCTTGATAAATCTTTCTGCATCCCTTTAATTTGAGTCTGTGGTTGTCGTTGCATGTGAGATGCGTCTTTTGAAGGCAGCCTACAGTTGGGTCTTGCTTCTTTATCCAGCTCACCACTCTGTGCCTTTTAAGTGGAATGTTTAGCCCATTTATATTCAAGGTCAATATTGATATGTGATGCATTAATCCTATCATGCATGTTGTTAGCTGGTTGATTCTTATGTCGACTTGATTGTATAGTTGCTTTATCGTGTAGTGGGCTCTTACGGTGGCACGTAGTGTTTTTTCATTTTCATGTTTAGCACTCCCTTAGGGATCTCTTTTAAGGCAGGTCTGATGGTAACGAATTCCCTTAGCATTTGTTTGTGTCAAAAGGATTTTATTTCTCCTTTGCTTATGAAGCTTAGTTTGGCTGGATATGAAATTCTTGGTTGGAATTTATTTTCATTAAGGATACTGAATATAAGCTCCCAATCTCTTCTGGCTTGTAGGGTTTCTGCTGAAAGGTCTGCTGTAAGCCTGATGAGTTTCCCTTTGTAGGTGACTTGCCCCTTCTCTCTAGCTGCCTTTAAGGTTTTTTCTTTTGTATTGACTTTGGAGAATCTGATAATTATGTGTCTGGGGGATGGTTGTCTTATATAGTATCTTGCGGTTGTTCCCTGAATTTCCATGTTGATGTGTCTAGTGAGGTCGGGGAAATTTTCATGGATAATTTCTGCGTATTAGTTCATTCTTACACTGCTATGAAAAAATACCTGAGACTTGGTAATTTATAAAGAAAAGAGATTTAATTGGCTAATGGTTCCACAGGCCGTACAGGAAGCATGCAGCATCTGCTTCTGGGGAGGCCTCAGGGAGCTTTTACTCATGGCAGAAGGCAAAACGGGAGCAGCAGCCATCTTACATGGCAGGAGCAGGACCAAGAGCGAGGGGGAGGTGCCACACACTTTAAACAACCAGATCTTGTGAGAACTCTGTCATAAGGACAGCACCAAAGGGATGGTGCTAAGCCGTTCATAAAGGATTCACCCTCATGATTCAGTCACCTCCCACTAGGCCCTCCAGTACTGGGGATTACAGTTGAACTTGAGATTTGGGAGGAGACACCGATCCAACCGTATAATTCCTCAAATATGTTTTCCAAATTGCTTGCTGTATCTCTGACTCGTTCAGGAATGCCAGTGTGTTAGAGGTTTGTTCTCTTTACATAATCACATATTTCTCAGAGGTTTTGTTCATTTTTTAAAATTCCTTTTTCTTTATATGCTTGCATTGATTTGATTTGAAAGAGCAGTCTTTGAGCTCTGAGATTCTTTTCTCAGGTTCATGTATTCTCTTATTAATGCTTCCAGTTGTATTGTGAAATTCCTGTAGTGAATTTTTCATTTCCAGAAGTTCAGTTTGGTTCTTTCTTAAAATGGCTATGTTGTCTTTCAATTCATAGATGGTGTCACTGTTTACCTTGCATTGGTTTTCAGCCTTCTCCTATATCTTGTGGAATTTCCTTCCCATCCAGATTCTGAATTGTAGGTCTTTCATTTCAGCCATCTCAGTCTGGTTAAGAACCATTGCTGAGGAGCTAGTGCAGTTATTTGGAGATAAGAAGATACTCTGGTTTGAGAATTGCCAGAATTTTTGTGCTGGCTGTGTGTGGTGATGTTCTTTTAATTTTTGAAGTTGCTGTTCTTTGGATAGAGCCTTTTGCTTTTATATTCTTTGATGCCCTTGA
Organism: Pongo abelii; assembly: GCF_028885655.2. NCBI lineage: Eukaryota > Metazoa > Chordata > Mammalia > Primates > Hominidae > Pongo > Pongo abelii. The sequence continues at coordinate 80,121,188 of NC_072001.2, read as the reverse complement.
GGGTTTGACTGTGGTATAATTTGGGTTTAGTCAGTTGGCTTCATTTCTGAATGCTTTCAGGCCACCAAGCCTCAGCACAGCACTCCTGTGCTGTGGGCTCTAACCCTGGGGGGGCTGGAACTAGGCCTGCAGCTTTGTTCTGTGGCCCCTAGAGGTCAAGCAGCTGCTGCACTTGAGGGATAGAGGTACTCCCAGTCAGCTGACAACCACATTCTGACGGGCTGCTGGCAAATATGCTCCGGTGGGGTGATGGAAGGGGTCATGGGAGAATATGCTGTGGTGGTGGTGCGGGGGCATTGTGGGTGAGTGCGTACCAGTGCGGTGGTGGGGCAACCACAGGTGATTGCGCGCTAGTAGGGTGGTGGGGGATGCTGTAGGTGAGTACTCACCAATGGGGTGATTGAGGGGGAGGGGTTGGTGTACACCAACAGGACAATGAGGGCCCTGTGGATGTGCATAGTGGTGGTGGGTCCTCATGCACGTGCATGCTGACAAGGGGATGTTGTGGGTGTGTGTGTGCCGGCAGGGTCCTGTCTACAAAAGCACTCCTATGGGCGGGTGGGGGCTGGGAAAGAGTTATGGTAGTGGCCACTGACAAGCATTTCAGTGGGACCACTGTGGCTGTGTTGCGAGTGTGTGTGGCCAGGGAGGGACCCTGGAAGAGGCCAGCAAATGGGAGCATTTAGATCAGACTGGCCCTGTACTGCAGGCAAGACAGCCCTGCTTTCTCCTGGTCTGGCATCTAAGAAAGTCCAAACCCCTACCTATAGGAGTATGGCAAGCCCTGGGGAATGGGAGCCCATGGCCATGCTCCATAGTGGCTGTCCCCACGCCTAACCCTTTGGGCTCCATGCAGTTTGGAGTTCTTTCTCTGCCAACTCCTCAGGCAGTTCTCCCTGCCATCTCAAGTGCCTGTGGAGGTCATGAGGGGCTCCTGCAGGTCTGTGGTGAGGATGGACCACTCCATGCCTGTTTTACTCACCCCTTCCATAGGAACCACTTTGGGCCAGGAACGGGTCATGGTGCTTGGCAGCCCTGTTTAGGGTTCCCAGCTTCCTTCCCATTCGGCCCCAGGGTCTGTCTTCTCCCTCTATCCACTCTCAATGCCTTCTTTACAAAGATCTGCTTGGAGTGTGGTAGTCTACTTGATGTTTTGATCTTTCTTGGTGGGTGAAGCTCTTCTTCCTGGCTACGTCTAGTTGGCCATTTTGGCTCTTCTCTCTCACAACATTTTAAACTGGTAAAACTAAGTTCATGATCTCTCCTTCCCACCTCAAAGCTGATGTGTTTCTCTTCCTTGAATGACACATACTACTTTTACCCCCAGGTGTTTGTGCTTGAGACCTGGGAGACATCCTTGGTTCCTCCCCTCACCTCACAAAACCACTCAGTATCCAGTGGATTAATTCCTTTCAGAATTACCTCCTAAATCTTTCCAATCCATTCACATCTCTCACTCTACTGCTACCATCCTAGTCCAAGGTTTCATAAAATGCTTAGATTACAAGTGAAGCCTTCCAACAGGACTCCCTGCATCCTTCTAATTGATTCTCCACGCTGCAGGCAGATTGCTACTTAAAAAATGACAAATATATCTCTCTCATTACTTTGATTGTAGTTGTTCAAAGGTTTTTCTATACTCTGAGCATCAGAATCCTTAACATGGTGATGTTAAGGATCTTGAGTGACTTGATCTGTGAATTCTTCATTTCACACCACTTTTGTCCCCTCCCTTCTGCCTCATGTAAATCAGACTTCTTTGGTTCCATAACCATATCATGTCCTTGCATGTTTCCTGGCCTTTCCATGTTCTAATTTTTCTGCCCAGAACACTCTCCTCCTTCTTCTTGCCCAACACCTTCTTACTCATTTCTTTTACTTAACTCCTATTCATAATTGACATTTCAGCCTAAGTGTCACTTTCCCAGGGGAGCCTAACTTACGTTTCAGACTATGATATGCTCTTATAGCGTATATGCTTCTCTTTGGAAATATATATCACAGTTGAAATAATTATATATTTAGTTGTTTAATATCTGTCTCCCTTTCTAGACACTAAGCTCCATGAGGATAGAAACAACACTGTATTGTTTACCCCTCCATCTTTAGTACTTGGTACTGGCACTGGATCATAGGAAATGCCCACTAAATAGGTGTCGAACGGGTGTGTGAAGCCATGAGACTACATACACAGTTGCAGTGATGTTAGTCTTCATAGTTGTGTGATTCTTAATTCCTCCAGTGATCCTTAGCAGCCAGTCATATGCTAAAAATGTACAAAGATGGTGGGTATATGGATTAATCTTGGGCTAGTATTCTTCAAGCAGATGCATTGGAATTTCAACAGAGTAAAAAGAGTTGAAGAGGGTAAGAGAGTAGTTGGAGTAATGGGCCATGGAACCTAATCTGATGGGGAAGGAAATGATTATAAGAGAAGCTGATAGTGATGCTGAGTATTTACAAATACTCCTTGGACATGGAGGAGTGAGGAAGATGGATTCTCTGTAGATAGAAAGTGTTAGGTTTACATTTATATTTTTGAAATTAATATTTAGATCCTCCAATACTAGTTTTCTTAATCTCCTTGATCTGTCAGATAGTGTATGTAGTCTTTTATCTCTCGTGCCCCCTCCCACCTTTCCCGAGTCCCCAGAATCCATTATATCATTCTTTATGCCATTGCACATCCTCATAGCTTAGCTTCCACTTACAAGTGAGAACATAAAATATTTGGTTTTCCATTTTTGAGTTGCTTCACTTAGAATAATGGCCTCCAACTCCATCCACGGTGCTGCAAAGGTCATTATTTCATTCTGTTTTATGGCTGAGTAGTATTTCATGGTGTATATATACCACATTTTTTTTTGGTCCACTTGTTGGTTGATGGATATTTAGGTTGGTTTCAAATTTTTGAAATTGTGAATTGTGCTGCTATAAACATGCGTGTGCTTGTGTCCTTTTCATACAAGGACTTCGTTTCCTTTGGGTAAATACCCAGTAGTGGGATTGCTGGATCATTTGATCCAGCCTGGCCCTTAAATGCTTTTCATTGTGAATTCTGTTTTGTCTGATATTAATGTTATAATCTTATTGTTTTGATTTGCCTGTTATACTTTAGCTCAGGAATTGAAATTTGTTACAGAGAACACGAGATTCAGGACAAGGATAGAAGGCTAAGAGTTCACCTGTGCATTTATGGGAGTTGGCTTCTGTTACCTCACCATTGTCTTACATTAATAGCCATCTTTTCTTCATCTGTATCTGTGTCTTTTCTTCTTAGCCTTATTCTGCATATTCCCTGTTGTGTTTCATGCATTATAGTCTTCACAGTAAAATTTTACTGTTTGATTGGTTAAATAATTAATTTCTCCTGTATATGTAACATTTACTAAAGCATTGTTTTATGAGTGTTTAAGTTGTAGAGATAGATAGCTGTCATTTTTTACTCTAACATGAGACTTTATTGACAATTTCTGGGTTGACAAATCTTTGTTCCTTGTATCTAGTTTTCATATACATTATCATCAACATGATAGAGCATTGATTTTTTTTCCTTTTGGGTATGTTGAATAATGGAATAACTTGAGACTGTAATTACCATATCATAACTACTGTCGGGTTAGTCAAATTTGACTTGTCTGGTTGTCTTAGTCTGTTTTCTATTGCTTATAACAGAATACTAGAAACTGGGTAATTTATAAAATATTTATATATTATATAAATATATAAAAATCTTATCTTTATAATTATAAAGATAAGAAATTTATTTCTCATAGTTATAGATGGGCTTTATCTGGTTTGGGCCTTCTTGCTGGTGGGGACTCTCTGCAGAGTCCCAAGATAACATAGGACATCACATGGTGAGGGGGCTGAGCCTACTAGCTCAGGCCTCTCTCCTCTTATAAATGCACCAGTCTCATTCCCATGCTAATTCATTAATCCATTAACCCATTAAACCTTTCATGAGAGCAGAGCCCTCATGGCCCAGTTATCTCTTAAAAGCCCTGCCTCTCAGTACTGCCACAATTGAGGATTGGATTTCAACATGAGTTTTTAAGGAGACAAATATTCAAACCGTAGCACTGGGATAAGTTCCTAGTTATGTTAGCCTAGTTTCTAGACCTAGGTATTATACCAATTTATACCATACTTCCATTTTCAACTATTTCTTCCTGATTTATTTTTGTTGATGGAACCACCATTCTTCTAGTCACCTGTGTTCTATATTTTGTTGACTACAAAGTTCCTATCCATTCATCTTTTGCATTTTTTTTCCATTCACAAACTCCTTCCCTCTTTCCTAGTGTCAAGATACTGCTTTTTGAAGACCCGTATTACTCTCTGATGAAGTATTCTTTTTGATATGTCCTACTCTAGTTTTTTTCTTTTTATAGTCCTTCATATTACTTTCCTGCTGTAAAACTTGTATCAATTCTATCTCTATAGTCTTCTGAATCCACAGTAGACTAATCATTTTGGCTTTTAAAACCTCCTACTGTATGGTCTTAGTTGACTTTTTTGGTTATGTTATTAGTGCTAAGCTGCCTGTATACTCACTACAGAAGAGCTTGAGAAAGCTGAGTCCTCAGGACCGAGTCCACAGGCTATGGGATTCCAAGTGGAGACGTATTTTTAAAAAATGAATTAGTGTCTCATTTGGGAACTGGTATAATGCAACAGGATGAAATAACCTCAGCCCTGAGATTTTGTTGGACTTAATCTCAGTAGCAGTCATCTGTAGCTTTTAGACAAAGAGAGGAAATGGAAAGAAAGAGAAATGGGATGTTGGGAAGTGGACATTTGTTGAAGTCAATTTGGTGGAAGAATAGTAACTGGAGGGTGAAATCCAGTTCCACCTTACTTTTTTTTGTCTAATTCATTACGATTTAGACACATTACAACTTAGCTTTGTCAGAAAAAAAAGAATGAAAATCATGTATGTGATTGGTAATAGAAACCAAAATAGAACAGAAAATGAAACTGAATAATAAATCATGAGATCTGAATGTGATCTTAAAAATCATATAATCTAGCCATTTTATCTTACTGATGGGAAGCTGTAAAACTAAATGATGTGTCAGAAATTACATAACGAGTTAGCCTCAGAGCTAAGGACTGGAAACACAAGTGGACTTATATTTTTTTCAACCACATTTAATGAATATTACAACATGCACTGTTTTGGGTGAAGTATAACAAAAATGCCTTAGATCAAACACATCATGTTGATTTAAATGCCACAGTTTCTTCCTTTTATAATTTATTTAAAGGCTTTCTTTTAGGAGGGAACATCCATGCTTCTCCTTCTGTGGATGTCGCCTTGGGTTATTTATACTTTTTATTGAGATAATACCATTTTTTAATTAAAAATTCTTTTTTAACTATTTGAAATGATAGAAATTTTTCAGATAATGACTGCAACATAGAAAACAGATCTTTTTGTGGCCGGGCGCAGAGGCTCCCGCCTGTAATCCCAGCACTTTGGGAGGCCGAGCTGGGTGGATCACCTAAGGTCAGGAGTTCGAGGCCAGCCTGACCAATATGGTGAAACCCTGTTTCTACTAAAAATACAAAAATTAGCTGGGGATGGTGGTGTGCAGCTATAGTCTCAGCTACTTGGGAGGCTGAGTCAGGAGAATTGCTTAAACCCAGGAGGGAGAGGTTGCAGTGAGACGAGATCACCCCACTGCACTCCAGCCTGGGCAATAGAGCGAGACTCCATCTCAAAAAAAGAAAAAAGAAAAAACAGATCTTCTTGGTGCCCAGACCACTAGGTGTAGTAGGAAAGGTTATAATTCTGTTTTTTTATTATTCTGGGTTATCGAAGTGATTTGAGATTTGATCACTGTGGAGAAAAGATAGTCAATTTATGATTTTGGAATAAATTTTGCTCCTCTGTGCATGTTTGTCTCAATGAAGGTAAATATTTTAAGAATAACATTTTTTTTGACTAATAACTTAGAAAGTGAGATGTGTTACTATGGACAAATATGGTTTGAAAGAGAAAGGACTTTCGTTTTTATAGCAGTTATGAACTTGAATATCCATTGACATTAGTTATTATACTTGATATGGCCCGTAGGAGGAGAGGTAACTTCTGGCTGTAGGATCATAGAAGAGTTTGTATATGTGATATTTGTGCTGGCTCTTAAAGGGAGAATAGGAGCTATCATCAGTTAATAGTCATGTTAGTGTGTCCTCTAAGCTAGTTGTGTGATTTAAAAAAAAAAATCACCAAATTGTATTCAACCTTTGTGTTCATAAATGAAGAGTTGGACTAGATGAGGGCTGGAGATCCTTGAGGCTGAATAAAAGCATATAATTGGTATTGGGAGAATATTCCAGGCAAAATAAAGATCTTGAAGCAGTTGTTTGGCATTAACTGTGCAGGCATCTATGAGGGATTTGAATTTGGGTGTATTGATTTTGAGCCTTAAAACTTAGCATTTTTGTCTATTTATTCTTAGTGGCAGTAGGTCTCTGATTTTTCTTAGTGGGAAATACTATTAGAAGCATCTAGTCAAGCCAACTTGCAAGTGAGTTGAGTTAAAAATTGGTTAGGAATTGCAGTAAAATATTTGTGTCACTACCCAGGCAACTACAAATTTTATTTACCCACAAAGATGCAGGTAAGGATTAAATTATAAAGGAAAATGGCTTCCATTAGCAGATATTAATTTATAAGTTTTTGGTTGGTGAAGATATTAAGTATTCTTTTTCCAGATAGATTATATTAAAAATTTAGGAGAGATATTTAAAAAAAATGAGTGATTGAGAACCGAAGAAGATTGTGAATGATATTGACAGTTTTGCAAATGGTTTACTTGATGTTTTGCTTTTAGATGATTTCCCTGTTGAACTATTTATTCCAGTAGTAGCATTCAAAAAACTAGATAAGATGTTCTTAAAAAATAATGTTTTAAGAAACTTGTTTTCATTTTGGTAAAGCTCATTTTTTTTCATAAAGGTTCCCTTTTGTCACTGACTTCTCATGCAGTGCATGTTTCTAGCCCTTCATCACTATGGGAGTACTCCACTGTGCTAATTCCTGTAGCTGAATTGGAGGGCTGTATTGATGTCGTGGGCCCAAGGGCCTGTGCACTAGTATTGTGTGTCAGGAGGACAAAAGGATGGCACCAACTTTCCTGCTCTGTGCGCCAGTAACTAGAATTAATTACAAACCAATGGAATCCGTTGCAGCCAATTGGTAAACTAATTGGTAATTTTAGCTGTACATCTATATGGAGTGATCTGAATGCCTATAACGTTACTTTCAGAGCCACTTTTGTTCTGTTTCGTCCTGCTTGACAAAATGGCCTTCGTAGCTTTGAGGAGAAAGATGTGCATCAGTAACTATGAGGTTGCTCCAGCTGCTTGTCTTGTTTGTATTCCCTTGTTTGTAAAACATGACTCGGATTACAGCTGCGTGGTACCACTCTGATCATTTTTGATAACATTGAGTTAAACATTCCTTGAAATAGGCTGTGTAAGCCACCAAATATACTTTCTCTTTGCCAACAGGTTTCTGAAGTATAGCGGCTTATATTCTTGATATTCTTGCCCTTCAGAGTTAGTTAGTTTTTTTTTGCAAAAAGAAATCAGTAGAACACTTCTGAAGTAAATTATTCTGAGTTGTCTTTTTGTACCTTAATGTAGGTGATTTAAGTCAAATGAATTTGATTAAAGAATTTGAATTATATTAGTAGAATTGAGGGAAGGAAGCCAACTAAATTTTTAAACTTGTCCTTTTCTTGATTGTAGAAGACTTTTATTACCAGTTTTTTTGGCACCAAGGATTACTTTTGAAAGGAAATAAACAATACTTCTTTGTTCAGAAGGTTGTTTTAAAGTAGAATGTAACTTTTATGACTAAGGTAAGGGTGGTACTGTATTTCATTTGTTAATAATTTGGCATATATTCATTATTAGTCTTGGGTCTGATTTCCAAAGTATATTTATGTTTGTTTATTTATTTAATTTTATTTTTATTTTATTGTATTTTAATTAATTTATTTTATTATATTTTATTTTGAGACAGTTTTGCTCTTGTTGCCCAGGCCTGGAGTGCAATGGTGTGATCTGGGCTCACTGGAACCTCCGCCTCCCAAGTTCAAGCAATAATCATGCCTTAGCCTCCCGAGTAGCTGGGATTACAGGGGCCTGCCACCATGCTTGGCTAATTTTTTGTATTTTTAGTAGAGATGGAGTTTCACCATGTTGGCCGGGCTGGTCTCGAACCCCTGACCTCAGGTGATCCAGCTACCTCGGCCTCCCAAAGTGTTGGGATTACAGGCGTGAGCCACAGCGCCCAGCCCAAAGTATATCTATGTTTAAAAACACTTATAAGTGAAAAATATTTTTGAGGTTTTTGAGTGTGACTGATAATACAAAATCAGACTAAGCTATAGAAAAATAATGTGTTTATAATACAAATGATCATTTTTATAGCTGGTTGGCATTTTCTGATTGTCATTTTCTGAGAGTATTGGAAAGTTATCTTTATAGTAAGGTGAGACTGGTATATCTTTATGGCAAAGTGAGAATGGTATGAGACTGGTAAAGCAAATACATTTTAAAGTTTTTTAAATGCAATTAAATGACAGCTTTGGCTGTTGTACTAATACATACACACAGTCACATTTGATATCAATTTCTTCTTCCTGAGGAGTGGAGTGATTAGATTTTAGTGGCCTGTGCTTTTGCAGTCTTTTCTTCCATAAAATTTTAATTTCCATTTAGATGCATCAGTGATCAGTACCAAAAATTTGTCTTTGCCAAGTGCGTAGAGTGTATTGTCACAATAATATAATTTTGGGTTATTTAAAGGAGACAATTAGAAGGCAGCAATGGTAATCATTGTGAATGCTACAGTAGGCACAGATGATCTATATGTCCTAGTTAAGCTGATTTGAATATGATTTTCTGTCAGACCCAGACAATTTAAAATTTATCTTTGGAAGTTCAGTGTCAGTGGAAATGTTATATTTGGTAACAGAAGGCAGATAACCCATGATATGATTGAAAACTGGTTTTAAATCGTGCAGAGCTGCCTTTATTTATTTAGCTTTGTATTAGCTGCTTAAGAAATGTTGGTAAAACTTCAAACATTTCCTTTTTCAAACATATTTCCTTCTTTTTCTTTCTTTTTTAATGACTTTATTTTTTTTAAGATCAATTTTAGGTTCACAACAAAATTAAGAGGAAGGTAGAGATTTTCCATATAACCCCTGCCCCCATACATGCATAGCCTCCTCCATTATCAATATCATACACCTGAGTGGTATATTTGTTACAATTGATGAGCCTTTGTTGACAAATCATTATCATTCCCAAGACTGTAGTTTACATTTATGTTTGCTCTTGGTCTTATACGTTCTATGATTTTGGACCAATGTATGATGACATATATTTGCTATTTTAATAATATACAGAGTAGTTTCATTGCCCTAAAAATTCCCTGTGCTCTGCCTGTTAATTCTTCCCCAGTCCCCCACCCCTAACCCCAGCAGCCACTGATCTTTTTACTCTCCCTAGTTTTGCTTTTTTCAGAATGTTGTATAGTTGGAATCATACAGTATGTAACCTCTATTTTTATTTCTTACTTTTTTTTAGAGATGAGGTCTTACTGTGTTGCCCAAGCTGGCTTCAAATTCCTGGGTTCAAGAAATTCTCCTACCTCAGCCTCATGAGTAGCTGGGACTACAGTCATGCGTCACCATGCCTGACTAATTTTTAAAAAATGTTTAGTAGGGATGAAGTCTCACTATGTTGCCCAGGCTGGTCTTCAACTCCTGGGCTCAAGCAATTCTGCTACGCTCAGCCTCCCAAAGTGCTTTGATTATGGGTGTGAGCCACCGTGCCCGGCCCCACTGTGGTGTTTTGTTTCGTTTTGAGACAAGGTCTCGCCCTGTCACCCAGGCTGGAGTGTAGTGGCTTGATCAGAGATCACTGCAGCCTCAATTTCCCAGGCTCAAGTGATCCCCCCCACCTCAGCCTCTCTAGTAGCTGGGACTACAGGCACGCACCACTATGCCTAGCTAATTTTCTGTATTTTTTTTTGTAGAGATGGAGTTTTGCCATGTTCCTCAGGCTTGTCTCGAACTCCTGCGCTCAAGTGATTTCTCGGCCGTGGCCTCCCAAAGTGCTGGGATTATAGGCGTGAGCCACCTTACTTGGCCCCCACCATATTTTAAAATACTTTGATAGATCATTCTTTTTAGCCATGAGCAATATTTCATTTTCTGGATGTACCACAGTTTGTTTATTCATTCACGTACTGAAGAGCATCTTGGTGGCTTCCAAGTTTTGTCAGTTATGAATAAAGCTGCTATACACATCTGTATGCAGCTTTTTGTGGGGATGTAAGTTTTTAAATGCCTTTGGGTATTTACTAGGAGCGCAGTTGCTGGATCACATGGTAAGAGAAGGTTTAGTTTTGTAAGAAACTGCCACACTGTCTTCCAAAGTAGCTGTACCATTATGCATTCCCACTAGCAATAAATGAGTGTTCCCATTGCTCTACATCCTCGTCAGCATTTGCTGTTGTCAGTTTTCTGGATTTGGGTCATTCTAATAGGAGCGTAATAATATCTCATTGTTATTTTAATCTGCATTTCCCTGATGACTTATGATGTGGAGCACGTTTTCATATGTTTTATTTTCCATTTGTGTATCTTCTTTGGTGAAGTGTCTGTTAAGGACTTTGGCTTATTATTTGATCAAATTCTTTTTCTTATTGTTGAGTTTTAAGAGTTCTTTGTATGTTTTGGATAACAGTGACTCTTATATGTCTTTTGTAAATATTTTTTGCTTGTCTGTGGCTTGTCTTACTCTCTCAATATTGTTTTTTGCAGAGCAGAAGTTTTTGATTTTAATGAGGTCCAGCTTATCAATTTTTTCATTCATGGACTGTGCTTTTGGTGTTGTATCTAACAATTCATTGTTGCATCCAAGACCATCTAGGTTTTTTCCCTGTGAGTTATACTTTAGGAGTTGTATAGTTTTGTATTTTACAGTTAGGTCTAGGATCCAATTTGAGTTAATTTTTGTGAAGATTGTAAGGTCTCTGTCTAGATTCATTAGTTTTTGCATGTGATGTCCCATTTATTCTAGCATCATGTGTTGAAAAACAATCTTTGTTCCTTTGTATTGGCTTTGTACTTTAGTCAAAGATCAGTTGATTATGTTTATGTGGGTCTATTTCTGAGCTCTTTGTTCTGTTCCATTGACCTGTTGGTCTTTTATCCTAGTACCACCCTGTCTTGATTACTATAGCTTTTTAGTATATCTCGACATTGAGTAGTGTTAGTCCACCCGCTTTGTTCTTCAAAATTGTATTGGCTCTACTGAGTCTTTTGCTTCTGCATATGAACTTTAGAATCAGCTTAACTTGCTGGGATTTTGATTGAGATTGCATTGAATTTATAAATCAGGTTTGAAAGAACTGACTGACATTTTGACAATGTTGAGTCATCCTATCCATGGATTATCTTTCCATTTATTTAGTTTTTTAATTTTTTTGTCAGAGTTTTGTTGTTTTCCTAATATAGATCTTATACATATTTTGTTAGATTTATACCTAAGTATTTCACATTTTGGGGTGTTAATGTAAATGGTATTCTGTTTATTTACATATATATTTGTTATATATATTTGAGATTTATAACATGTTTTGATATACATATATGTAGTGAAATGATTACTGCAGTCTAGCAAATGAACCTATCACCTCACATAGTTACCTTTTTGTGTGTGTGGTAAGACTACCAAAACTACTCTTTTAGAGAATTTTTAGTATACAATACGTTATTATTAACTAGTGCCCTCATGCTATATATTGGATTTGTAGACCTGTTCATCCTACATAATTAGAAGTTTGTATCCTTTAATCTACATCTCCATATTTCCTTCCTCCCCCTGACCTTGTTAACCAACCACTGATCGTCCCTCTCTTTCTACGTATTCGACTTTGTTTAGATTATATATATATAAATGAGATCATACACTATTTTTCTTTGTAGGTCTGGCTTATTTCACTTAGCATGATGTCCTCAAGGTTTATTCATATTGTTGCAAATGTCAGGATCTCTTTTTTAAAGGTGGAATAATATTTCATTGTAGTCATGTGCTGCATAACAATGTTTCAGTCAACAGCTGACCACATATACAATGGTGGTTTCATAAGATTATAATGGACCTGAAAGATTCTTGTCACCTAGTGATGTCATAGCTGTCATAATGTTGTAGCACAATATATTACTCAGTGTTTGTGATGATGCTGATGAAAACAAGCCTATGGTGCTACCAGTTACATGGAAGTATAGTGCATACAGTTGTGTACAGTACACAGTACTTGATGATGATGATGATAATAAATTATGTTACTGGCGGCCAGGCACGGTGGCTCACGCCTGTAATCCCAGCACTTTGGGAGGCTGAGGCGGGTGGATCACTAGGTCAGGAGATCGAGACCATACTGGCTAACATGGTGAAACCCTGTCTCTACTAAAAATACAAAAAAAATTAGTCGGGCATTGTAGCGGGTGCCTGTAGTCCCAGCTACTCAGGAGGCTGAGGCAGGAGAATGGCGTGAACCCAGGAGGCGGAGCTTGCAGTGAGCCGAGATAGCGCCACTGCACTCCAGCCTGGGCAACATAGCAAGACTCCATCTCAAAAAAAAAATTATGTTACTGGCTTATGTATTTTTATACTATTTATTGTTATTTTAGAATGTATTCCTTCTACTTACAAAAAGAAAGCTAACTGTAAAACAGCCTTTGGCAGGTCCTTAGGTGGTAATCCAGGATAAAGCATTGTCATCAGGAGATGATAGCTCCATACGTGTTATTTTCTTGCTCTTGAAGACCTTGCAGGGGGACAATATGTGGAGGTGGAAGATCCTGCTCCTGGGTAGGCCTAGGCTAATGTGTGTGTTTGTGTCTTCATTTTTAACAAAAAGGGTTAAAAAGGAAAAAAATGTTAGATAGAAAAAAGCTTATAGAATGAGGTTATAAAGATATTTTTGTACAATTGTACAATGTGTTTGTGTTTTAAGCTAAGTGTTATTACAAATGTCAGAGTTTAAAAAATACTAAAAGGTTTATAAAGTAAAAAGATTGTAGTAAGCTAAGGTTAATTTATTAGGAAGACAGAATTTTTGTATGGATTTTGTATAGTCTAAATGTGTAGTTTATGAAGTCTCAGCAGCATACAGTAATGTCCTAGGCCTTCACTCACCATTCTCTCCTTTACTCCCTCCCTCACCCTCCCTTGCCCAGAGCAACTTTCAGTCCTGTAAACTCCATTCTTGGTAAATGCTACAGGTGTATCATATTAAAAATATTTTGCAATGTATTTTTACTGTACATTTTCTGTGTTTAGATGCACAAATACTTAACATTGTGTTACTCTCACCTGTAGTATTCAGTATAGTAACATGCTGTACAGCAGTAGTCCCCAACCTTTTTGGCACCAGGGACCGGTTTTGAGGAAGACAATGTTTCAACGGACTGGGGTCTGTGTGGCAGGGGTAGTTTCAGGATGAAACTGTTCCACCTCAGATGATCAGGCATTAGACTGTCGAAAGAAGCACTCAACCTAGATCCTTCACATGTGCAGCTCACAATAGGGTTTGTGCTCCTATGAGAATCTGATGCTGCTCCTGATCTGACAGGAGGTGGAGTTCAGGTGGTAATGTTTACTGGCCCACTGCTCACCTCCTGTTGTGCAGGTCAGGTTCCTGCCGTACAGGTTTGTAGCCTAGGAGCAATAGGCCGTACCGTATAACATAGGTGTGTAGTAGGCTATACCATCCAGGTTTTTGTAAGTACACTCTGATGGTCGCACAATGATGAAATTGCCCAACAATGCATTTCTCAGTATATCTCTGTTGTTAAGTGATGCTTGACTGTATGTATGTGTGTGTATACATACACCACAATTTCTTTACCCATTTATCCACTGATGAACACTTAAGGTTGTTTCCATATCTTGGCTATTGTGAATAATGCTGCAAATAAACATAGGAGTGCCGATGTCTCTATGAGGTGCTGATTTCATTTTCTTTGGATATCTACTCAGAAGAGGGATTTTTGGGTCATACGGTAGTTGTATTTTTAATTTTTTGAGAAACTTTCATACTGTTTTCCATAATAGTTGTACCAGTTTACATTTCCACAAATAGTGTACAAGGGTTTTCTTCACACCCTGGCCAACAGTTGTTATCGCTTATCTTTTTGATAATAGCTGTCCTAACAGATTTAAGGTGATATCTTATTGTGGTTTTAATTTGCATTTCCATGATGATTACTGATGTTGAGCACTTTTTCTTATGCTTATTAGCCATTTTTATGTTTTCTTTGGAAAAAAGCTTCTTCAGGCTCTTTGCCCATTTTTAAATCAGTTATTTGCTTCCTGTTATCGAATTGTGTGAGTTCCTTATATAGTTTGGATATTAACCCCTTATCATATACAGGGTTTGCAAATATTTTTCTCAATCTGTAGCCTGCTTTTTCATTCTGTTAAATGTTTTCTTTTTATTTGTAGCAAAGTTTTTATTTTGATGTAGTCTCACTTGGATATTTTTGCTTTTGTTGCATGAATTTTTGGTGTGATGCCAAACAAATTATTGCTTGAGGTCACTATTAAGGAACTTTTCCTTTTGTTTTCTTCCAGAAGTTTTATAGTTTCAGGTCTCATGTTTACTTCTTTAATCCATTTTGAGTTTATTTTTGCATATGGTGTAAGATAAGGGTCTAGTTCCTTCTTTTACATGTGGTTATTCAGTTTTCCTAACACTATTGAAGAGTTTATCCTTTTCTCATTGTGTTTTTTTGGTGGCCTTGTTGAAAATTGTTGACCATATATGCTTGGGTTTGTTTCTGGGCTTTCTGTTGTGTTTCATTGTTCTGTTGGTCTTCATGTCTGTCCGTATGCCTGTCATTACAGTTTAGATTACTGTTGATTTGTAATATAATTTATAGTCAGGAAATGTGATGCCTCCAATTTAATTTTTCTCTCTCCACATTGCTTTGGCTATTTAAAGTTTTTTGTAGTTCCATACAAATTTTAGCATTGTTTTTTCTATTTCTGTGAAAAATGCCAGTACAATTTGGTAGTGATTGCATTGAGCATGTCACTTTGGATAGTATGCATTTTTTTTTTTTTTTTTTTTTTTGAGATGGAGTCTCGCCCAGACACCCAGGCTGGAGTGCAGTGGCGTGATCTCGGCTCACTGCAGCCTCCGCCTCCCGGGTTCAAATGATTCTCCTGCCTCAGCCTCCCAGGTATGTGGGATTATAGGCGCCTGCCACCATGCCCAGCTAATTTTTGTAATTTTAGTAGAGACGGGGTTTCACCATGTTGGCCAGGCCAATCTCGAACCCCGACCTCAAGTAATCTGCCCTCCTCGGCCTCCCAAAGTGCTAGGATTACAGGTGTGAGTGACTGCACCCAGCCAGTATGAATGTTTTAACAGTATTAATTTTTACAACCCATAAACATGGAATAGCTTTCTGTTTATTTGCATCTGCTTCAGTTTCTTTAATCAATGTGTCATAGTTTTCAGTGTACAGATCTTGCACTTCCTTGGTTATATTATATTTATTCCTAAGTATTTGATTCTTTTGATGCTATTATAAATAGGATTTTGAAAATTTCTTTTTAACATAGATTGTTATTGGTGTAAAGAAATGCAACAGATTTTTTGAATGTTGATGTTTGTATCCTGCTACTTTTCATTTAGAAGTTCTGACCTTTTTTTGTGTGTTTGTGACACCTATAGCATTTTCCTGCATATAGAATCAATTCAAATGCAACCATGGATAATTTTACTTCATTATTTCTGACTTGAATGCCTTTTGTTTCTTTCTTTTTTTTGTCCAATTGCTCTTGCTAGTACTTTCAGTACTACATTGACTAGAAGTGGCCAGAGTGGGCATCCTTGCCTGGTACTAGATCTTAGATGAAAAGTGTTATCATGTTGATATTGATCACTGTTGATTATGATGTTAGCTGTTCATTTTTCATACATGACTTATAGTATACTGAGGAAATTTCCTTCTATACCTGTTTTGTTGAGCTTTTTTTTTTTTTTTTAGTGAAAGGATATTGAACTCTGCCAGATGCTTTTTCTGTGTCTGTTGAGATGATTATATGCTTTCTTGCCTATCATTGTGCTAATGTGTTGTATCTCATTGATTGATTTGCATGTGTTGAACCATCCTTGCAGCTCAGGGATTAATCTCACTTGGTTATGGTATATTATCTTTTTGATGTATTGTTGAATTTGCTTCCCTAGTATGGAGCATTTTTGTGTGTATATTCATCATTTTTTGTGTTATCTTTTTCTGACTTTGATATCAGGATGAAATTGATCTCATGTATGAAATTGAAACTCTTCCCTTTACTTTTTTTTTTTTTCTGGAAGTATTTAAGAAGGATTGATACTAATTTTTTTGAATGTTTGGTAGAATTCGGCTCTGAAGATACCTGGTTTTGGACTTTTCTTCATTGGGAAGTTTTTGATTACTATTTCAGTCATTTTGTTACTGGCATATTTAGGCTTTCTGTTTCTTCTTAATTCAGCTTTGGCATGTTGTATGTTTCTAGGAACATAACTGTTTCCTTAGGTTATATATGTATTGGTATATAATTGTTCATAATCAACTTTTATGATCTTTTATATTTTCAAGGCATCTGTTGTAATGTCCCTTTTTACGTTTCTGATGAGTCATCTCTTTTTTTCACCCTGTTTTGCCATTTTAAAAAATACAACCAACTCTTTGTTTTATTGATGTCTGTCTTTCTTTCTTTCTTCTTTTTTTTTTTTTTTTTTTTTTTTTCCAGAGTCTCACTCCGTCACCCAGGCTGGAGTGCAGTGGCACAGTCGTGGCTCACTGCAACCTCTGCCTCCCGGGTTCAAGTGATTCTAGTGCTCAGCCTCCCAAATAGCTGGAATTACAGGCGCATGCCACCATGTCCAGCTAATTTTTTTTTTTTTTTTTTTTTTCTTGAGACGGAGTCTCGCTTTGTCACCTAGGCTGGGGTGCAGTGGCACTATCTTGGCTCACTGCAGCTTCTGCCTCCTGGATTCAAATGATTTGCCCACCTCAGCCTCCTGAGTAGCTGGGATTACAGGTACCTGCCACCACGCCTGGCTAATTTTTGTATTTTTAATAGAGACAGGGTTTCACCATACTGGCCAGGTTGGTCTCGAACTCCTGACCTCAAGTGTTTGCCTGCCTCGGCCTCCCAAAGTGTTAGGATTACAGGTGTGAGCCACCATGCCTGGCTATTGATGTTTTTCTGTATTTGATTTATTTCTATTGTTATCTTTATTATTTTCTTCCTTCTGCTAACTTTGGGTTTAGTTTGTTTTTTTCCTAGTTTCTTGAGTTGTAAAGTTAGGTTGTTTATTTGAGATATTTCTTCTTCTTCAATATAGGTATTTATAGCTACAAACCTCCTTTTTACTTTTTTGTTTTGCTTTTTTTTTTTTTTTTTTGAGGCGGAATTTCGCTCTTGTTGCCCAGGCAAGAGTGCAATGGCGTGATCTCGGCTCACTGCAATCTCCGCCTCCTGGGTTCTAGCGATTCTCCTGCCCCGCCCCGGCTAATTTTGTATTTTTAGTAGAGATGGGGTTTCTCCATGTTGGTCAGGCTGGTCTTGAACTCCCGACTTCAGGTGATCCACCAGTCTCGGCCTCCCAAAGTGCTGGGAATACAGGCATGAGCCACCGCGCCTGGCCCAAATCTCCTTTTTATACTGCTTTGCTGCATCACATGTTTTTGTAAGTTCTCTTTTTATTTGTCTCAAGATATTTTTAAAATTTTCTTTTGGTTTCTTTTTTGCCCCATTGGTTCAAGAGTGTCTCATTTAATTTCCATGTTTCTGTGAATCCTCACTGCCTTTTTTTTTTCTTGCTATTACTGATTTCTAGTTTCATTCAATTGTGGTTGGAAAACATACTTGGTATGATTTTAATTTGTTAAGACTTTTTTGCAACCTAACTTGTTTTGCAATCTGTCCTGAAGAATGTTCTATGTGCACTTGAGAAAAATGTGTATTTTCCTGCTAATTCTATGTTTGTTAAGTTTATTTGGTTTGTGGTGTTGCATTGTTTTTTTTTTTTTTGTAAATTCTATCTATTATTGAAAGTGAGACATTGCAGTCTTCTATTATTGAATTGCAGTCAATTTCTTCTTTCAGATCCATCAGTATTTGCTTTTTTATTTTAAGTGCTTTGATGTTAGGTGCAAATATACTTAAAATTGTTGTATCTTCCTGTTGAATTGACCCTTTTATTGTTATGTGAGGACCTTCATTTCTCTGGAGACAGTTTTTTTCCTTACATTCTAGTTTGATAATTTAGCCATTTCTACTTTCTTTTGGTTTCCGTTTGCTTACAATATTTTTTCCATCTTTTCACTTTGTCTCTTTGTGTTCTTGAATCTTAAGGGTCTTCTTGTAGATAGCATGTAGTTTGTTTTTTAACCATTCAGTCACACTGTATCTTTTTTATCAGGGAGTTTAGTTTGTTTACATTTAAAATAATTATTGATAAGGATTTATTACTACCTTTTAATTAACTGTTTTGTGTTTGTCTCATGATATTTTTGTCCTTGTTTTTCTCACTTGCTCTCTTCTTTTGTGTGTGTGTGTGTGTGTTTTTTTTTTTTTTTATTGCTAGATTTTGATTCCTTCCTCTTTCTTTTGTGTAATTTGTTTAGGCATTTTCTTTGTGGTTACCAGGGTGATTATGTAAAATATTTTATTGTTATAACGATCTATTTTAAGCTGATAATGCCTTGAGTTCCCTTGCATTCAAGAAGTCTCTCCTTTTATGTCTCTTCCTCCCACATTATAAATAGTATTGATGTCACAATTTATAGTTATTTGTATTGTGCCCATTAACATAATTTAAATTTAGTTATAATTGTTTTTAATACTTCTATCTCTTATCTTTTATAATAGGATTATAATTGATATACCCACCACTGTTATAGTCATAAAATGTTCTTTTATTCTTTATATATGTTGTTTTCCAGTGAATTTCTTACTTATGCTTTCATGTTCCTGTTTAGTTTCTTTTTGTTTCAATGTGAACAACTTTTTTAGCTTTTCTTGTAAATCAGGTATAGTAGTGATTAACTCCCTCAGCTTTTGTTTGTCTTTGGAAGTCTTTATCACTAATTTATTTTTGAAGGACAGATTTTCTGGGTATTTTCTTGGTTGACACTTTCTTTTTCGTTCAGTACTTTGAATTTATCGTTTCAGCTTTTATGGGTTGCAAAGTTTCTGCTAAAAAATCTACCGATAGTGTTATGGGCGCCCCTGTGTGTGTAATAAGTAACTTTTGTTTTACTGCTTTCATAAGTCTGTCTTTGTCTTTAACTTTTGAGAATTTGATTATAATGTGTCTCAGTGTAGATATCTCTGGATTCATCTAGTTATTTGGGCTTTCTGGATTTTGATTTTGATTTCTAGTTTCTCACCCAGGTTTGGGAAGTTTTCAGCCATCATTTCTTTGAATAAGCCTTCTGTCACTTTCTCTTCTTCCTTTCTAACTCCAGTAATGCATATTTACTTCTGCTTCATGCTGCTTTGTAAGTCCCTTTAGCTTTCTTTACTCTTTTTCATTTTTTCCTTTTATTCCTCATCTTAAATGATTTCTGATGACCTGTCTTAGAGTTCCTGATCCTTCTTCTGCTTAATCTAGTCTGCTGTTTAACCCCTATATTAAAATTTTCAGTTGAGTATTATATTCTTCAGCTATATGATTTCTGTTTGGTACTTTTTGTATTTTCTGTCTCTTGGCAGAAATTTTTAGCTAGTTTTATGCATTACTCGTTTTGACCTTGGTGAACTTCTTTATGACTGTTCTTTTGAATTCTCTATGTGATAAGTCACATATTGGCAGTTCATTAGGATCAGTTTCTGGAGGTTTATCTTGCTCTTTTATTTGGAACTTATATACCTGTTTCTTCATTTTCTTTGACCCTTAGTGTTTGTTTCTGTGCATTAGGTGAGGCAACTGCCTTTCCTAGTCTTGTCATACTGGCCTTGTGTAGGAGATGGATCTTACCTGTCAGCTCAGCTAGTTATTCTAGGTGCCCCTCAAACCTTTGTGCTGATCTAAACTGCAGTCTTTGTTCTTAGTGGCCCCCAGATTAGGGTATGCCAAGTCCTGTTGGTATCCTGAGACAAACAAGTTAGAAACCCATCTCTCAAGATCCAGCTGGAAAAGTTGAGGTATTAAATGTGTGTTCCAGTTTCTTATTTCTCAAGGAGAAGCTAGGAGCTGGAGTTTTTCTCTCATTTTGTTTACATTAAGCTGGGGAGAGGATCTGCAGTGATGCCATATTCTTGTTCAGACTGCACAGTCTTTTGACCCATTGCTTTGTACTTTGTTGCTCCCAGGGGCCTGGCAGATGCCTAATCTATATGCTCTTGGAGATAGGCAGGTTAACTGGAGACTTGGCTTTATCTCTGGGGCATGCCAGCAGGTGAAGTTGTGGATAGTCCCCACATGCACATTTATGGTCCCGGAAGACTGCTAATTTCCTGCAGTTTCAGTTCCCAGATGGAGGCTAAGTAATGGCCTAATCTGCAGGTAGCAGCTGGATAAGTCAGGACATTAGATGTGTAGTCAGTTTCTTTTAGGGAGAAACTGGGAGTCAGGAGTTTTTGCTTTTTAGCTCAGCACTGACCTTGGGAGGAGATCTGCTGGAACTCTATCTGTTTAAAAAGCAGCTCTTTGCTCTTTGTAGTTTAGGAGATTCACAAATGCAGAGCCTCATCAACTCCCAGGGCTAGGTGATTTAGGAGCCAGTCCTTTGGGTGGGAGCTGTGAAAGTTGGGGCATGCCATGTACATGCAAACTCCTTCCAGGGAAAACCTGCAGATCTAGTTTTATTGCTGGAGCAAGGCAGGGGGAAAAGGGGCAGCAGGTACCCATAAGCCCCTTGAGGCTTCTGGAGGTCTATTGTTTACCTGCTCCACTGGCTTCCGGATGCAGGCTAGTTATAAGCCCAAACCCTCAGGCTGCAGCTGGAAAAGTATGCAGACAAACCCTTTCTGTGAAGAAACTGGGGGCTAGTAGTTTTGGCCCTTTTTCTCTTTCCTGTGCCCAGGAGGTTAGCTCCTGGAAGTGCTCACACACCTGTTGAAAATCATCTCTTTATTCTCTGTGATCCCAGGAGACTCAGAATACTCAGTCCCTTCTGCTGTCAGCTAGGTGATGTAGGTATCTAAAATTCTCTGTTGGGAATCATAGAAGTTGGGATGCTATTTGTGAAGTTGGACCACATGTAGTGGGAGAACTGGGATTCCTTTTGTAAAATGAAAATTTACACAAAAAGTATTAATTCTTAGAAAAACAATAAAAAGGGACATGAGAAATTGAAAACCTACATAGCTTTATAACTGGTAACTGAGTTTATAATTAAAAATACCCATCCCCCAAATAATTCCCAACTTTAGCAATTTTTCCAGTGAATTCTTCTAAACATTGAAGTTAAAAATAATCTTAGTTAAGCAATATTTTTTACAAATACAGACATAAAAATTCTCAACAAAGTAATAGCAAACAAATCTAGCAGCACATAAAAAGGTCTATAACATCATGACCTAGTGGGATTTAGTCCAGGAAGGTAAGAATGGTTGAGCATATGAAAATCAATAAATGTAATAGAATATATTAATAGAACGAATAGAAAAAGATCACAGATTATCTCAGTTGGTGCAGAAAAGGCATTTGACAAAAGCCAATACCATTTCATGATAAAAACATTCAATAGGGAAATTCCTTAACCTGATAAAGAGTATCTACGAAAAATCCACAGTTAATGTCATGCTTAATGGTGAAAGACTGAAAGCTTTCCCGTCGGGTAAGATCAGGAACAAGACAGTGATGTCTTTTCTTGCCACTTACACTCAGTATTGTACTAAAGGTTCTAGCCAGGGCAATTAGACAAGAAAACATAATAGAAAACATCTAGATGGAAAGGAAGAAGTAAAACTGTACTTGCAGATGACATGATTCTATATATAAAGAACCCTTAAAGACACTTACCCCCCAATTATTAGAGCTAATAAACAAGTTTAGCAAGATTACGGGATATAAGATGGACACTCAAAAATCAGTTGTATTTTTATACACTAGGAATAAACAATCCAAAAATGAAGTTAAGAAAGCAGTTACATTAAAATAACATCAAAAATAAAATATTTAGGCATAAATTTAAAGTAGTGTAAGATGTACACACAAACTATAAAATATAATTGAAAGAAACTATGAAAAATCGTTGTAAGAAATAAGAGAAACCTAATTAAAGGAAAAGATATTCAGAATTCATGAACAGAAGACTTCATAGTGTTAAGATGGCTGTATTTCCCAAAGTGATACCCAGATTCAATGCAATACCTATGAACATTTTAATTGCTCCCTTCCCCCTTTTTGGCAGAAATGGACAAGTGGATGTTAAATTCATATGGGAATGCAAAGTATATAGAATAGCCAAAACAATCTTGAAAAAGAACAACATTTGAGGACCTAGACCCCCTGAATTTAAAACTTAGTACAAAACCACAGTAATCAAATTCTGTGGTACTGGCAGTAGGATAGATACATGGATCAATGAAATAGATTTGAAATCCTTGGAATAAATTCATACATCTATGTATAATGAATCTATAAATTCGTACATACATCTATGTATGAATTTGATTTTTGACTTAAGTGCCAGAACCATTTAATGAGGGAAAGAATAGTATTTTCAACAATGGTGTTAGGACACCAGGATATCTGTATGCAACAAATGAATTTGGATTTTTACCTCACACTGTATACAAAAATTAACTGAGTACAGTTTAAAGCCTAAATGTAAGAGCTGAAGGTATCACACTCTTTGAAGAAAACATATGCATCTTTGTGACCTTGGACTATGACACCCAAAGCCAGAGAAAAAAATAAATTGAACTTTATCAAAATTAAAAACGTGTGTGTCAAAGGATACTATCAAATGGAAAAATCAGCCACATCATGGGACAAGATGTTTGTCAGCCATATGGTTGATGGAGGTCTAATACCTAGAATGTATAAAGAACTTTACAGCTCAACAATAAAAAGGACAAATAACTCAGTAAAAAAGGGCAAAGGATTTGAATAGACATTTCTTTTAAGATATACAAATGTCAGCTGGGCGCAGTGGATCACACCTGTAATCCCAGCACTTTGGGAGGCCGAAGCAGGTGGATCACGAGGTCAGGAGATTGAGACCATCCTGGCTAACACAGTGAAACCCCATCTCTACTAAAAATACAAAACATTAGCTGGGCGTGGTGGCACATGCCTGTAATCCCAGCTACTTGGGAGGCTGAGGCAGGAGAATTGTTTGAACCTGGGAGGTGGAGGTTGCAGTGAGCCGCGATGCCGAGATCGTGCCACTGTACTCCAGCCTGGGTGACAGAGTGAGACTCCATCTCAAAAAAAAAAAAAAAAAAAGGTAAACAAATGTCTAATGTATGTACGTGACAAGAGGCACAAAGTTATTAGTCATTGGAGAAATGCACATAACCCCCAATGATAGCACTTCACGCTCATTTAGGATGACTAGGATAAAAAAGTCAGAAAGCAGCAAGTTTTGGCAAGGATGTGAAGAATATGGAACTCTCATAAATTGCTGCTGGGAATGTAAAATGATGCAGCAACTGTGGAGAAAAGTTTGGTAGTTAACTTTAAACATAGAGTTATCATATGACTCAGCAAATCCACTTCTAGGTATATACCCAAGAGAATTGAAAACATGTTCACAGAAAAACCTGGATACAAATTTTTATAGCAGCAGTATTCATAATAAACAAAAAGGACTAACAACCCAAATATTTATCAACTGATAAATGAATAAACAGATACACTATATTCATGCAGTCATTCAGCTATAAAAAGAAATGAAGTACTGATACATGCTACCAGGTGGTTGAACCTTGAAAAACATTGCTAATTTTTAATAATAATATTATTATTATTTAAAGATGGCATCTTATTACCTTGCCCAGGCTGGTCTTGAACTCCTGGGCTTAAGCAATTCTCCTGCCTCAGCCTCTGGTGTGACTGGGGCTACAAGTGTGCAGCTGGATTTATGTTTAGTGTACTTTTCTATATGTTAAAATTCATAATAAAAATGTTGGAAGGATGGCTATTGGGGGAGGTTTTGAGACGGAACATCAATATCATTTCTTGGTCTTTAGACTTTCAACCTATTATATTTCTTATAATAGGTTGAAACCAAACAGAATGAAAAGAAAAACTATATCAGTAACTTATGCAGCTTTTTCATTGAAGAGTATAATGTAAAAACTACTAATTCTTAAGTTGTTCAATCTTTTTTTTCTTCAAAGTTTTTAGTCTCAGACTGGAATTTAATTTTTTTTCTTTTTGTTTCTTTTAGGAGGTGCTAATGATGCTGGATAACTATGTAAGAGATTTCAAAGCATTGATTGACTGGATTCAGCTTCAGGAAAAGTTAGAGAAGACAGATGCTCAAAGCAGGTAATGAGCTCTCTGGGCTCAATATTCCTATCATCCCAGCAGTTTCAATAGCAATCATTGAAACGGACAATAAACTTAACCTCTTATTGACTTGAAACTTGTAAAAATCTAAAAGTCAGGTGCTGCATTTCTCATGCAATTAAATAACAAATATTTATTGGGTATTTATCAGTGGGTATTAATTGGGTATTATCACTTTATTCAGTACAGAGATTTAATTGTTTAATGTGACACATTTACTGCTCATGGAATTTATAGCCCGAGTGTGATAAAAATAGAACTTAGTACAGAAAACTATTATGGTTCTTCAGATAAGGACAAATCTCTTTTGGAGGATAGATCAGGGAAGATTTTAGGAGGATGCAGAAGAAGTGTTTCAAGGATGGGATGGATTTTACCAGCTGGTTGGCCATTTCGGTGAAGGGAATAAATTTAAACAGCTATGTAAGTGTAGGACATGTGCAAAGTCAAAGTAGTAGGGAAAGATACAGTACTTCTTCTTAATGTATTAGGCAGTGAGGAAAATTGATGATTTTTGATGAGGGGAATAATACAAGATCAAAGCTCCTTTAGAAGGATCCATTTGGAATCACCACACAGTATCTGAATGCTGTGTGCCAAGCTCTGTGACTGTTGTGGTCAAGAGGACAGATGCATTCCCTGCCCTCATGAAGTATATAGTACATGCTATGGCCTGAATGTGCCTTCCCAAAATTCATATGTTGAAATTTAATCACCAATGTGATAGTATTAAGAGGTGGGGGCTTTAGGAGGTAGTTAAGTCAGGAAGGTGGAGCCCTTATGAATGGGATTAGTGACATATAAAAGAAGTGGGAGCTGTTACCCCTCCACCACGTGAAGACACAGCTGAAAGATGATCTTTATAAGGAACAGGGCTCGTATCAGACGTTGAATCTGCTGGCACCTTGATTTTGTACTTCCCAGCATCCAGAACTATGAGAAATAAATTTCTTATTGTTGTTTATAAATTACCCAGTCATAAGGTATTTTGTTGTAGCAGCCTGAATGGACTAAGTGCATTTCTAACAGGAAAGATTGATGTTAAGTAAGTATAAATGTGCCAAGTGTCATCAAGAAGAAATACAGCTTTCTCTGTGAGTATAAGAAAAAGCACCCTTAACCAGTTTGTTAAGTCCAGGAAGGCTTCCTGAGGAGGTGACATTTAAATTGAGACAGAATTCTTAAGTAGGAGTTAGTTAGACAAAGAGAAAAGAGTAATTCGAGATAACGCTAATAGCATGTGTGATGTCTTTGAAGTGGAAGGGAGCCCAGTGTAATCAAGGAATTTAGTAGGGCAGGAGTGAAAAGAACAAGGGGAGAGTAGCATGAGATGAGCCTAGAGAGCTAGGCTAGGACCACATTGTGTAGAGCTCTGTAGAAATAATAAGAGATTTATATTTGACTTTGAGCCAATAAAGGGTTTTAAAGTAGGGAAGTGACATATCAGATTTACGTTTTTAAAAGATCATTTTGGCTGCCATGTGGGAAGGTTGAGATATAGCAATGTAGTTTAGAGATGATGGCTACTCAGATTAAGGTAGTAACAGTAGGGAGAATTAGATACTCCAGAGATAGATAATCAAATGGACTTAGTATTATTTTGGTTATGTACAAAGGCAAAAGAGCAGTTTAGTTTAGACATCTAAGTAATTCCTAAACTCTGGTAAACTTGCCAAGTCACATGGAGCTACAAGGCTGCTCCCCTCCCCACCCCCCGCCTCCTGCTGAGCAAATAGGCCTATCCTGCCTCTTTGCTTTGGATTTAATCTTGGTTCAATCTTAGTGGGTGAAACTATCCAGTAAAAAACGGAATCTTTTATCTCATACTGATGTGTCAGCCCTACAGGCAGGCAGAACCAGTAGGGTAAAGGAATTCCAAGGGAGAAATCCAGAAGGGCTGGATTCCCAGGAAACCAAATCTAGGGAAACTAAGATAGGTTGATCCTTTTAACATTTTTGTTTCTCACAGTAAAATTTTTGATGGTTTTTAGTGCCTACTTCATCCACAGTCCCTGGGTGGGTCAGGCCTAAATGTCTGTTTGTACTAAGAAATTTTATCCTTACCTTGGTAATAGGTGATTGGATCTGGGGTTTCACTCTTCCACTGGGTTGAACCAAGCTAAGAGATCATCATGCTGATTTGGGACTTGTGGCTATATTGTCCTTGTGACAATAAGCAGAGTAAAACAGGTTGGGAAGAAAAAAGGGAATAGATTTACAGAGAGAAACAGAAATTATGTGGCCTTTGAGAGCCTATACCGGGTCTAATCCTCATGAGCCCTGATTCTAGTCTCCTCCAACTTTTGGATGTCTTTGACCTTGTACAGTTTATATCCTTACAATAAATCTTTATTTTCTTTTTCTTTTCTTTTTTTATTTAACTTGATTGAGTTTGTTTGTTGTATCCAGAGGTCTGTAATGTAATCTACAATGCATTAAAAAAATAGATTCTTTTTTTGTGCTTGCAAAATTCAGTTACCTATTGGTGGTTGTGTTGAGGATTGTATTGGGAAAGATACATAAGCCAAACCCAAGCTTAAGAGAGTGGTTACTATTCCTCTCTTGGCACTGTGGTTCAAAAATATACTTGAGGCATACCTTTTTTTTTTTCCTTGGAGACAGAATCTTACTGTGTAACCCAGGCTGGAGTGCAGTGGTGCCATCTTGGCTCACTGCAACCTCCACCTTCCACTTTTAAGCCTCAGCTTCCCAAGTAGCTGGGATTACAGGCACCTGCCACCATGCCCAGCTAATTTTTGTATTTTTAGTAGACACAGGGTTTCACCATGTTGGCTAGGCTGATCTTGAACTCCTGACCTCAAGTGATCTGCCCTCCTTGGCCTCCCAAAGTGCTGGGATTACAGGAGTGGGCCACCATGCCCAGCTGTGGCATCCCTTTTACTTTTACCAGTTATCAGCATTTCTCTTCTTTGCCTCATGAGACAGCACCTATATATGGAAAGCAGCCTTAAAATGCTCTATAGATGGCATTATCCATCTTGCATTCTTCAAATCATGCATCAAAATTTATTTTGGCTAGCCTTGAGATTTAAATGTAAAAACTGAAGTTGTATATGTTTAAAGAAGAAAATATAGGTAAATATTTATATATTTGTTTTGCGTGTGAGGACTTTGTAAGACACAGGCAGACACCACAAAGAAAAATACTGATACACTGATTCAATAGGAAGAGAACAAATGTTTCCAAATAAAAAGGAAAAATTAAAGGCAAAATAGTTGTATCACCAGTGCCAGTGGATTTGTAGCCATAAGAGTAGTAGTAAAACTATTTCAAATTAATCAGAAAATGGTGCAAATCCCAGTGGAAAAAATGAGGGAAAGATACCAACATGTGAATCCCAAATGAAGAAATTCAGATGGTTGGTTAAAAAGTTCAGTTTCACTAGTAATGATAATAAACGTATAATTTAAAAAACAAAGACAATGAAATACAATTTGCCAGTGAAATTTTTAAAAGCAGATATCAACAGTTGGCAAGATTGAAAGGCAATGGAGAGTAAGACACAGGGATACCCATGGGAGTTATGGGGATCTGATTGAGGGCATGTTATGCGTCCTGTAAGCCAATTGGTTGTGGGGCCAAGGAAGGAGGAGGAGTAGACGTTAAGTTACGTTTCTTAGCTTTCCCAGCAAAGAGCAGTGAAATCCTACTCTTGTGAGTGATTAACAGGTAGAGGAAGGACATTTTATATTTTCCTACTCTTCATTTAACCCTTACCATATTCTTTCTCTTGATACATGTTTCACAAACTCTCCAGGACATCAGAGACAAGTAGATTGAAGTAGTATCATTGCCTTTTAAACATTTTTTTAGCTGGGCATGTGGAAGCTTATAAATCATAAGTAGTGTATCTCATATTCCTGTAACCCCATGACCTTTTTGAGGTAATTGGAGTAGTATTGCTGTGCTGCAGTTGGTAGAAAATCCTGAACCATTTATCAACTATGATTTCTCACTGGTAATGTGGTAACTTTCTGGTAATCAATGCTCTAGGGGAACATTTGCACATGTTGTGACTTTTTGTTGCTGTTGTTGAAAAGTAGGATTATTTTTTCACCCACTAACAACCGAGAGAAAAGATTATTTGTTTCTCCCTTTTCTCTGTTAATTTAATCTGGTTTATATATTGAATTGGCAGACCAACATCATTGGCATGGGAAGTAAAAAAGATGTCTCCGGGACGCCATGTGATTCCAAGTCCATCAACAGATAGAATAAACGTAACATCAAATGCTCGACGAAGCTTAAATTTTGGGTGAGACGAACTAAAAAAAACTACTAAGACTTGCATTACAGTAAATTATTTTCTCAGTTATTATAGTACTATGATTCTGATATTCTACTATAAAAATATCCATGTATATGTTATGAAGAATACTGTATACAGGTTCTGATACTTAGGAGGGGAACACTGTGTGTTGGTTAGCAATCCCAGGGGAGGATTCTAAACATCTCATCAATTTCTGCTAAGGTTCCTAGATCTGATGGAAGGTTTTGCATAAACCCCGTTGCCAGTGGAGGAGTTTGGTGAGTCATACGCTGACTTGCACAAGTCAGGTAAAGCAATGTTGTTACTCACAGATAGGCAGCAAGAATCAACAGAAGCCTAGGATCCATGGCAAAGATAGTCCCCCGGGACTCAGGAAAGCTAACCAGGGGAATGGAGTTTCATTTGTGTGAGCTCCATTTATTACCACAGCCAAAAGACCCCAAAAGCACCCTGCTCTGGATTTTATACACCGATGTCACTTAGATTACTGAGTGCAAGCGTTGCAGGGATCCTCTTCTGCGGGGATAAGGACAAAGCCTGGGCCGTCGTGGGCAGTTCCTTCTTATTTCAAGATGTTGCATTCTTGGTACATTTTGCCTGAAAATTGCAAGCCAGAGAGGGAAGAGCTGGGTTTACCAAGGGATCTGTCTTCCTGCATTGTGGATATGTTTGAAATTGTCTATATAAAAAGTAAAGACACCTGTAATCCCAGCACTTTGGGGAGCTGAGGTGGGAGGATCACTTGAGGTCAGGAGTTTGAGACCAGCCTGGCAAAAATGGCAAAACCCCATCTCTACTAAAAATACAAAAATTAGCTGGGTGTCGTGGCATATGCCTATAATCCCAGCTATTTGGGGGCGGGGGTGGGTGGAGGTTGCAGTGAGCCAATATCATGCCACCGTACTCCAGCCTGGGCAACAGAGTGAGACTCCATCTCAAAAAAAAAAAAAAAAAATCCAGGAGATTATAGTTTAGCTTTTAGGACATGGAATATATTCAATCATAAATAGTAATTCAAAGATTAAAACTCACATATTTCATGCCAAATATTATATAACATGAATTAACAATTTCCTTTGCAATCGATCTATATATTAATACATATCATAGATTGTGTTATTGTCATACAAATTACATTATTTATATATTACAAGCTCAACACAGTTTTAAAATTACTGTTTTTTGCCATTGTCTCTTTAATCAGGAGAAGAAAAGAGTTACAAACAAAAACTACATTTATATTGTCTTTTGTGGTTACCTGTATAGTTTTCTTTTCTAGTCCTTTACTGGAGTCTTCATTTCTTCATATGGATTCGAGTTACTATCTATTGTCCTTTTGTTTGAGCCTGGACTCCCTTTAGTATTTCTTGTTGGACAGGTCTGTTAGGAACAGATGTTCTTGGTGTTTGTCTTAATTTATCTTTCAGTTTTTGAAGGGCAGTTTTGTAGTTTGTAGAATTCTTGGTTAACAATCCTTTCTTTCAGCACTTACGTTTCCTTACTGCCTTCTGGCTGCTATAGTTTCTGATGGGAAATCAGCTGTTATTGAGGATCCTTGAATGTGATCCATCACTTCTCTCTTGATTCTTTCAAGATTGTCTGTCTTTGGCTTTTGATCCTCTGACTATGATATATCTAAGTGTGGTTCTCTGAGATTATCATACTTGGAGTTTGTTGAGTCTCTTGGATATGTATTTAATGTTTTTAATCAAATGTGGGAAGTTTTTGCCCATTATTCCTTTAAATGTTTTTTTTTCTGCCCCTTTCTCTTTCT
This sequence comes from Pongo abelii, assembly GCF_028885655.2. NCBI lineage: Eukaryota > Metazoa > Chordata > Mammalia > Primates > Hominidae > Pongo > Pongo abelii. The sequence goes on along the minus strand of NC_072001.2, from coordinate 80,090,551 downwards.
TCTCTCCTTTGAAAATTCCACTGTACACATGTTTGTACTCTTGATGCTGTCCCATTTGAGGATCTGTTCATTTTTCTCTTTTCTTTTTTTTTTTTTTTTTTGAGACATAGTCTCGCTCTGTTGCCCAACCTGGAGTAGAGTGACGTGATCTTGGCTTACTGTGATGTGCACCTCCTGGGTTCAAGCGATTCTCATGCTTTAGCCTCCTGAGTAGCTGGAATTATAGGCGCGTGCTACCATGCCCAGCTAATTTTTCTATTTTTAGTAGAGACAGGGTTTTCCATGTTGGCTAGGCTGGTCTCGAATTCCTGACCTCAAGTGATCCACCCTCCTTGGGCTCCCAACGTGCTGGGATTACAGGTACAATCTACTGTGCCTGGCCACTTTGATATTCTTTAAATGTAGTTAATAGCTGATTTAAAGTCTTTGTCTAGTAAGTCCAGTGTCGTCCGGGCTTCCTGTCGCTGCTCTTCTTGTGAATGGGCCATACTTTCCTGTTTATTGGCACATATTCTGATTTTTTTTTTTTGGTAGAAAAGTGGGCATTTTAAATGATAAAATGCGACAGGTTTGGAGATCAGATAGCTACTGTCTCCAGGATTGTAACTGTGACTGTTGTTGTTACTGTTAGTTTAGTGCTACACTTAACTCATTCTGTAACGTCTGTATATTTTGTTTCATGGGTACATACAACATGAGTGTATGTTGATGTATGTTGTATGTAGCTATACAACAGTATGTTTTGTCAACATCACCTAATGATTTGACAGAGGTTTCCTTAAATACCTTGAGCCAATAAGTCTCTTAGTTCTCACCTAGTTCTGTCTGTCTGTTGGGACATACTTTGAATGCTCTGGCAGTTTATAACTCTGCTTTTGCTTGTCAGTTCCTCCTTTCTTAAAGCCTCAAGGCCAGTCATAGTTGAGAGATTAGGGTCCTCTCAAATATTTCCTAGGTATGCACACAACCTGCATATGTGTGTGGCCTTCTTGATTTTCAGGAATTTGCTAGAACTTTTCAAAGCCTCCCATGGATGTCTTATTCTTGAGCTTTTCCTTTTAAGTTTTTTGGTCAGCTCTTTGTTTGCCTCAAATGGTATTTCAACCTCTGGTAGTTGTATTATTTTTAAAAATTGTCACATTTGTTTTACACAAACAAAAAAATTGTTTTTAAGACTAAGTTGTTTTGGACTCTACTTTTTTAGAGTGAATGTTAACATCCATTGTTTAATGGAAGGGTTCGTAAGTAGTTTGCTTGGTCAGTTTTCTTTTCTCTGTTAAAACCTGACCTTTCTTGACTGCTTTTTATCTCCTAACTTCATGTCACAGTTAATAGCTTTCACCTCTTGTTACTGCTCAACCTTGGATACAGTTTTATTGTTACATTTGCAATATCTTATACTCTTTCTTTTAATGTCTATTTTTTTTTAACTTATACTAGGACCTTCTTTGAGGCAAGATTACTGCTGTATCTCTGTATTCTAAGTGCCTGGCACTGTATGGCATTTAGTAAAAGCTGATGAAGTGTTTGTTTAATAGAATCTAACTTTTGCTTTCAAGTTCCTTTATGGAGTTATTAGATAGTATTGCCTTTAAAGGTTGATGGGCTTTGGAACCATTTAATAATTGAACCATAGTGGAGTAGGGAAAAGATATATATGCAAATGAAAACAAATATTTATATATTCAAGCACCATTTTAAGGAAACTTGCCCTGTAATGCATTTCATTGGTGTGTGGTTTGGAGTATTGTATAGTGTATGGTTTATTTTAACACTCAAAGCTGTTAATTCATGTGTGGTAAAAGTTCTTATATTGATCTCCATGTAACTGTGTCATTGGGTTAATTCTGTCTTCATTATCATTGTAGAACACACTGTTTGAGCTTGAGGAACAATTTTGGCTCATAGACTACATTTTGTATATCTACTCACTTCTGCTCCTGCTGGTTGAGTTATATATTTACTTCAAATGTGTTGTTAGTTACCAAACTTGGCTTATGTGAATTGTTTTCATTATTTTAACTCATAATTTAAATATTAAGTAGACTGTTAAAATATGAGTGTAAAAAGCGTCATTGTTTTTGTGAAAACTAAGATAAATTTTTGGAAGCTTTGAAAAAGGGAACTGCTAAAGTTGCTGTCAAATGAGGAGTAGACAGGACAACTATAAAAATTTGGGGAAAATATTATTAAGGTTAAGGAGAATTATGCATTAAATTATATAATAGAAATCACTGAATTTTCACTCTACTTTAAAGGAACCAAATTTAGATGTTGTCAGTGAGGCATCATGCTTGTGGTTCATGTAAGAAATGTACACAAAGAAAAAGCCTGTTTTATTAGTGTCTTTATCAAGATTGACAAATTAATGCATATTTATATCTTTTTCTTTTTTTAAATTGAGATGGAGTCTCACTCTGTCGCCCAGGCTGGAGTGCAGTGGCGCAGTCTTGGCTCACTACAACCTCCGCCTCCTGGGCTCAAGCAATTCTCATGCCTCAGTCTCTCGACTAGCTGGGATTACAGGTGCATACCACTGCGCCCAGCTAATTTTTGTTATTTAGTAGAGACAGGATTTCACCATGTTGGCCAGGCTGGTTTTGAACTCTTGGCCTCAAGTGATCCACCTGCCTTGGCTTCCCAGGGTGCTGGGACTACAGGCATGAGCCACTGTGCCTGGCCAATATTTGTATTATTAAAACACATAAGTGAAAATAAAAACTTTAAGGTACCTATGCATAATTTTTTAAAAGCTTCCTCATTTAAGTGAAATTTTCTTTTAAACAACTGAGGGCTTTTATCCTCCTCCTTTTCTGTTTATTCCCATATGTTATACTATATAAACTTAATGAAGTATTAGATCAAGATAAATTTATAAATATAGTTAACTTAAATTGCCATGGCAGATTATTATTCTATATATGTGGATATTCATATGCATAATTTAAATTTTAAATACATTTAGCATATATTCAGAAGTTTTTCTTTTATATTTAATTTATTAAATATGTTTATTTTTCTCCATAGAGGTTCAACTGGCACAGTGCCAGCTCCTCGTCTGGCTCCCACAGGTGTCAGTTGGGCTGACAAGGTAAAGGCTCATCATACAGGCTCTACTGCTTCTTCAGAAATAACACCTGCCCAGTCTTGCCCACCAATGACAGTGCAGAAGGCCTCACGCAAAAATGGCAAGTGACTTCGAATTAGCCATTTTGTGTAGTAAACAGGTGGATATATAGAGATACTTATTTTGTTTAAAATTGGTCCTATTTATCTTTTTGTACAACATGTAATATTAATTTATCATAATTAAAACATAAAATTATCTTAAAAGCTGAGCAAAACTACTTTTCAGCACTGTAGATAGCTTATGGAGATCATTCTAGTTTCACGTTTGCCATGTGTAAACTTTAAAGAGAATGAGGTCTTTTGTTTATTCATATAAGATCCTTTAGAATTCTTTTGACTTCAGGTAGGAACAAAAAATGCTAGTTTAGTATAGGCAGAATTCACTTTTAAGTAGCATGTTACTACTTCAGCTGTTTAATACTTGATTGTTATTTTGTACTGCAAAATAATATTCTGTGTTTATCTTTGCTCACACATCCATTTTCTATACCATCAGAATAAGGAATAAAAATAATTAGAAGAGGGATTATTATGAGGGCCCAGCTAGAACAGTGTTATCTCATAAGAATGATATAGATGTTTTATGTAAACATCTTTTTATGTAGAAGTCCCGAGTGGATTTTTATACATCCTCAGAGGCTGGGATTTTAGAATGATAATAGGTAATAATGAGTTTTGTTTCATGAGTTCAAGAGAACTTCAGACACTGCTTTCTGTTTTCTTCAGTGGAAGATGCCATTGGAACTTTTTGGTTCAGAAAGAAATGTTTTATTGCACATAACAAAAGACATTGCTGTCTTTGTGTTATGGATGTGTTTTGTGTTTTTTCATTTTTTTCTCAGTAAGTTGTGTTGAATTACTTCAATATATTGCCCCTCTTTTCTTTATACTAACTTAGTAGTAGATAATTGACTGTAGGCAAGAGTTCTTTTAGGAAAAGGTAGGAAAATACACAATCAGAAAACGTAGTTTCCGTATCTTGAAAGATTCTAAGAGAAATGTGTTGTAAAAATCAAAATTGCAAAAAACTTAAAGGAATCATGGTGTTAATACATATCACAGTTTTGTTTAAAGCAGTCCACTTCAGATTATTCATGAATAACTCACCTAGTTGAGATGAAATAATAGATCTTAATTATATCTATGCTTAAGGTAACTCTTGTTAATGTATTGGGAAATTTTATTTTGGACCAGTTTCGTCTTCAGTTTTGGGGTTTCAGTGCAGTGTAATACACAGTGAGTTATGCCATTCTGTGGGAAAAGCAAACTGTTTTTCCTCTGCTCTCATGCCACAGCAGTCAACACAGAAGACTTCTGTGACCTCTGATCACCATGAAGTATGTGGGGATTTCTCCCCACCAACAACCAATCGATCAGTTCTGCAGCAGACAGCAGCTGGTTGTCCTCGAATTCAATTTAATTCTGACACTGTCGAGCTGTAGACCGTGTCAGATCCCACAGGTTGAGGGCTCAACCCCACAAGACTGCCTCCCACTTCTGATGCCAGTAACAAGCCTCAGGTTATTTTACCTGTGCTCTGACCAACTAGCTATAAATCAGGATTCCGGCTACCTACTTCTTGGATTTGATTAATTTGCTAAAGCGGCTCACAGAACTCAGGGAAACACATTTATCAGTTTATTATAAAGGATATTACTAAGGATACAGATGAAGAGATGCATAGGGCAAGCTAAATGGAAAGGGAAGAAGAGCTTCCATGCCTTCTCCAGGCACACAACCCTCTAGGAACCTTCAAGTGTTCAGCTATCCAGACATTCCCTGACCCTCTTTTTAAAAAAGGTTTTTATAGAAACTTCATTATCTAGGCATGATTGATTAAACCATTGGCAAGCAACCTAACCTTCAGCTCCTTTCCTTTCTCCCTCCCTGAAGGCTGAGGAGTTGGGGCTGAAAGTCCCAGTGTTCTAATACAGCCTTGTTTTTTCCAGTGACCAGCTCCCATCCTGAAGCCACCTAAGGGCTGCCAGCCACTAGTCAACTCATTAGCATACAAAAAGACACATCATTTTGGGAATTCCAAAGATTTTAGGAGTTGCATGCCGGGAGACTGAGATGAAGTCCAAATATATATTTTGCAATATCACAGGTGTATACTTCAAGTAATATATAATAACAGTAGCTATAGAACTGAAGTTTGTAATTTTTGTGTTACAAAAAATAATTCTAGTTAAAGATGATAGAGTGACCACATGCATTTAATGTTCTCTTCCCCAAACCCAGCTAAAATGGTATAAAATGATTTAGAAATTGGACTTAAGGAAAAAGAGACAGGAGAAGAGATGATACAAACAAGTTTTTGGAAGTTAGAAAGGAGAAAGATGGTGGTAACTGACAAACATACTGAGTGAGCTAGCTGAATCCTGTGCTAAAAAGAGGAGGCACAACTGAATACTCCCAATATCTATTTCTGTGTAGCAAGCCCAAAACTTAGCTACTTAAAACAGTTACCATTTTATTTCCACATAATTGTTTGAGTCAGAAATCTAAGCAGTGCTCAGTGGAATGGCTCTTTTCTTTTCCACATGGTGTCAGCTATGACAGTTGAGCTGAAACTAAAGTATCCAACATGATATCATCACATTGAAGCCTTGGTACTGGCTTTGGCTAAGAAACCCAAGTTCTTCTTACAGCCTCTTTCTCTTCACGTGGTCTCTCATTATTCAGTGATCTCTCCTGGGCTTCTTTAAATGTCATCTGGCTTCCAACAAGGAGAGAATGAAAACTGCAAAGCTTCTAAGTCCTTAGTTGGGAAGTTACAGAACATCACTTACCATATTCAATTGATCATATGAAGTCACAGGGCCAACCAGAGATTCAAGGGAGGGTGAACAGTCTCCACCACTCGACAATGGGAGTGGCATGTAAGCACTGGGATGGGAGAAATTGATGGCACCCATCTTTGTGAACAATCTACCAGAGCCCACAATCTAACTTTAGATTGCCAAAGTCTCCCAAGACTGCCAGTGACTCACTCAATTATAATATCAGCCTTGAAGACCTGTATCTCATGATCTATATCAGATCTGAAAGTATTCCTTGAGTGTGAATTTTCTTAATCTGGAAGCTTGGAAGTTCAATGGGAGAAGAGGGCTGCAGGAAGAAGTGAGGATGAAAGTCCCAATATTACCTTTATATCTGAATTTCCTGTGGGTGTACTTTAAAATCAGTTTTTTTTGGCGTTTTACAGTTATTTCACTTTTTTTTTTAAGCATCATTCACAATCTTAACACTGTGTATTAAAGATTATAGAGCCTCCGCTAAAATGATTGTTTCTTTTTGTCTGGCAAGATGATAGAGAGCAAGCAGATCACCCAAGTCCCCTCCCAAAGGAGAGGGTGATCTGCTTGTTCACTATCATGTTGCCAGACAAAAAAAAAAAAAACCCAATCATTTGTTCTCCATCTCCCTTTGGGAGGACTTGGGTGACCTTTGGTTTGGTTTGAGATTTTATTAAGTTTGATGTGTTTGATGTGTTTTAATTAGTCCTTATGCCTTTTGGGGTCTCAAATGAAAAGCTGGGGTGTTTGCCAAGGCCACTGCATTCCTGAATTTAAAATTTTTTCCTCAGCACTATACAGTTGCTATAATATCAGCTTAGGTCATTAGCTTCCCAGCTGTTGCTTTCTGCTAGGTTTCTTGGAGTCTTGCCCTGTATATGCAAAGTTTTTTTTTTTGTTTTTTTGTTTTTTTTTTTTTTTTTAGCAGTTGTCAGACTTCTTAAGGAGAGATTAATTGAAGATTTTTTGACTCAATTCCCTGCAGTACTTTCCCACCCCCTCTAAGGTTTTTGCCCCTGAAGTTCCAGTTGCTTTAGATTCTCTGAATTCTAATATCTGTATCAGTTGGTTGGGAATGCTGGTTTCTGTCAGGACTCACTTCCCCTGCACCCTGAATTCCAGGTGTTTTAGGAGAAAATGCTATAGTGAATGTGGATCTGATCTCGTTGTCCTTCTCTCTTCTCAGGAATTGTAGTTCCTTTAAACTTGCCACATTGGCTGCTTTTCAATGCTCTTTAATTTTTTATAGTTGTTTTTGGCAGGAAGAGGGCAAATTTTAGCACAAGCTCCTTCACCATGGCTATAACTGTAAGTCCAAATACATAATCAAGCACATATGGAACATTTACCAAAATTGAAACATGCTGGGTCATTAGACATGTCTTAACAAATTTCAGGTGATTTAAATGATTCTGTTTGTTGCTGATCACAGTGGGATTAAATTAGAAATCAATTACAAAGAATATAGTTAGATAATGCCCAAATTTTTGGAATGTTGGAATTTGCTTTTAGAAAACTCATCGAGTCAGAGACGATATCACAATGAAAATTAGAAAAAGTGAATTGAATAAAAATGAACATTTAAAAACTTGTGAGATTAAGGTAAAGCTAGGCTTTGAGGAAAATTTCTAGCCTTGGTTGTACACATTGGAAAAGAAGAAAAGCTAACATTCACTCTTTGTTCATTTCACGAAGTTAGAAAAGAAAAGCAAGTTAAACCCAAGGAATATAGAATGAAATAAACTATATAAGTGAGAATAGAGAAAATAAAAGAAGCCAAAAAGTGGTTCTTTTAAATAGACCAGTAGAATTAACAGACCACTAGTTATATATTACTGTACTTGATCTTAGCCAAAAGACCAAGAAGTGATTGTTATACAGTATTGATCAAGAAAAAGAAGACACAAGGAGTGATACCAGGAATCAAATAGAGGATATTGCTAGAGATACCACAAATATTAAAAAGATGACGATTTTTATGAGCAGTATTATATACTAAATTTGGAAAAACAAGAGGATTGACATTCCTTGAAAAACACAAGTTAAAATTTGCATTGTAAGAAATATAAAAACTTGAAGAGAACTTAGAAGTATTTTTAAAAAGTGTGAGTTTGTAACTAAAAATTTTTTCATGAAGAACATTCCAGGTCAAGATAGCTTCATGTGTTACTTCTTCCAAACTTTTAAGGTAAAAATAACGTGAATCTTATAGAAACTCTTCCTGAGGATAAAAAAGAGGACCATGTTTTAATGTTGCCAATGTAACCTTAATATCAAAATCTAACAAGGAAATTAAAACATTATCTCTTGAACATTGATGTACTTTTTTTTTGAGATGGAGTCTTGCTCTGTTGCCCAGGCTGGAGTGCAGTGGTGTAATCTTGGCTTACTGCAAGCTCTGCCTCCTGGGTTCACACCATTCTCCTGCCTCAGCCTCCTCAGTAGCTGGGATTACAGGCGCCCGCCACCACGCCTGGCTAATTTTTTTTGTATTTTTTAGTAGAGACGGGGTTTCACCATGTTAGCCAGGATGGTCTCGATCTCCTGACCTCGTGATCCACCCGCCTCGGCCTCCCAAAGTGCTGGGATACAGGTGTGAGCCACCGTACCCGGCCCCATTGATGTAAATATTTGAAACAAAATATTATTGAATTAAATACAATGATAAAAATAATATTTCACAGTAAGATTGGGATTATTCCAGGTGCACATCAGTTACTGGTTATATTGACTTGAATTTAGTACAACGTTCTTAATGACATTTGTGAAGTTTAAAAAATTGTACAAGTGTAAAAACTATGAAATGAAATGTAATTTTTAGTTTTGTGTACTCTGTCCTAAACTTCTAATTATTTAGAAGTTCTCTGACGGTTTAATTGCATGATTTGCTGTTCTTAAACATTCTTTATTATGGGAATAATTTTTTAGTATAGTTTGCACTGAAGGTTTGTTAAAAATATAATTTGTCTATAACTAATTTCTCGGTTTTAAAGAGACCTAAGTTATAGTTCCTAGTTTGATATACTCCTCTCTTGACTGCTTTAAATATTATTTCAATTAAAAAAATTATATGATAGTGTTTGTGTTGGCAATTTTATTGGTTAAAGGATTAGGTCCAATTTTAAGCAGTATTTCTTTCTATAAGGAAGCTTTCAAATAAGGGTGTTTTTTTTCCTTTAAAAAGTAAAATGAGTAGGCATAGTGCTTCTAAGGGTAAGCCAGTTAATTGGAAACTAAGATCTTTTGTTAAATGCTTAATTTTATAATTTATTTTTTCCCTCTTGGTATGTGTGGTTTTTATATGATTCATCTTACGATTTTTGTTTTAATTTACATTATATGTATTTAAAGACAAAGCATAAGTGTATTATATATGCTGAATTTTAATAATATTAAACAAATGAAAATTGAACACAAACTGGATATTATATAATTTAAGGCATTATTATTTTTCAGTTTCATAATGTTATATTTTTAAGAAAATGCCTATTTATATTCTTACAAAGATACATACTAAACAGTTATAAGAGAAATGTATTTGCCTTAAATTATTTCAGAAAAAATAATGGGGAAGGGGAATGGATTGAAAAAAGAATGTCAGAAATTGGGCTGGGTAGCTGTAGTTCTGTAGTCCCAGCTACTCAGAAGGCTGAGATGGGAGGATTGCTTGAGCCTATGGGTACTAGCCTGGGCAACATAGCGAGACCAGTCTCAAAAAAATAAAAAAAGAGAGGGACAAAATGCTGATAATTGTTGAAGCTGGATTATTGGAACATGGGGTTCATTATACTGTTTTCTCTATATTGTGTATTTGAGAACTTTCATAATAAAGAACTTTAAAAATCCACAAAACAGATGTAAACATACTTTTACTTAGAGGTTTCAAAGTCCATATCTATGAAGTAAAATATTACAGTTGCTGTCTGATAATATTTATTTAAAATAAACATACAACATATGAACATACAGTTTTGTACTTTAAAAAAATAGGGTAATGAATTAATATACCAGTTACAAGAATGAGCATTTTGGGTTTTGTTTTCTCCTGAAAATAAATTTTTTTTACCTTTAGTGACTCATGTGATGGTATGACACACTGTTCTATGATATACAGATTTATTTTGTTTTCATAGTAATATAGATTTTCAGTTTTGCAAAAATAAACCTCAAAAATTGTCTTTTTTCTGTTCATTTTTTATACCAGCTTTATTGAGATACAATTCACATACCATATAGTTTACTTGTTTAAAGTATATAGTTCATTGGTTTTTAGTATATTCACACATAATGTACAACTATCACAACAGTCAATTTTATAACATTTTCTTTACCTCATAAAGAAATTCCATACACTTTTTGCTGTCACTCCCGTAACCCCACATCCTCCACAGCTGTGTGGTGTTTTGGTGTTACCACAGAATTTTGTTTTACCTGTTTTTATATGTGCATTGTGGTTTTCATTTGCATTTCTTTATTGACTAATGATGTTGAACATGATGGGCTTATTTGCCCTTTGTATATCTTCTTCAGTGAAATGTTTGTTCATGTCTGCCTCTTTTCTACTTGAACTGTTTGTAATAATACAGTTCAGTTTTGAGAGTTCTCTGTGTATTCTAGACACTTGTGTTGTGTTGGATATTTTCTACCAGTCTGTCCTTTTCTTCACAGGGTGTTTTGCACAGCAAAAGTTTGAATTTTGATGAAGTATGATTGATTAGTTTTTTTAATAGATCATACTTGACGACTTTTGTCATCAAGTCTAAGAATTCATTGTCTACCCATAGGTTCTGAAGGTTTTTCTCTTACATTGCCTGGAAGTTTTATAGTTTAAAATTTTATTACTAAATCTGTGATCCATTTTGAGTTAATTTTTGTATAAAGTGTGTGTTTTAAGTCAAGGTTCATTTTTTGCCTGTGGATGTCCATTTACTCCACCAGTTTGTTGAAAATTCTTGACCAGGCTTGGTGGCTCACCTGTAATCCCAGCACTATGGGAGGCCAAGCCAGGAGGATTGCTTGAGTCTAGAGGTTCACGTCCAGCCTGGGCAACATAATGAGACCTTGCCTTTTACTAAAAATAAAAGATTAGCTGGGTGTGGTGGCATGTGTTTGTGGTCCCAGCTGCTCTGGAGGATCGCTGCATTCCAGCCTGGGGGAGAGAGTGAGACCTTGTCTAAAAATAAATAAATAAAAGAAAAATTCTTTTCTTTCTCTGTTGAATTGCATTTGCAATTTTATAAAAAATTAGCTGGCCATATAAGCGTGGGTGTATTTCTGGGTTCTATATTCTGTTTCATTGACTATATGTTTGTTGTTCCATCAATTCTATACTGATTTGATTAACTCTGTGGTAAGCCTTAATATTGGGTAGAGTGATTGCTTCTTTTCTTTTTCAGAATTGTTTTTAGCTATTTTAGGTCCTTTGTCTTTCTATATACGTTTTTTGAATAAACTTATTTACATCAAAAATGTTACTGGGAGTTTATAGAACAATTACGATGATAGATCAATTTAGAGAGAGTTAATCAGTTTAGAGAGAGTATCTTTACTATGCTGAATCTTGCAGCCTATGAACATGGAATGTCCCTCTATTTCTTTAGGCCTTCTTCTGTTTCTTTCATCAGCATTTTATAATTTTCAAGATAGACATTCTGTACTTTTTTGTTGGACTTAACAACTATTTCATTTTCTTTTTGCGATTATAAGTTTTAAATTTAATTTCCACACATTTATTATTAGTATATAGAAATGCAATGGACATTTAGAGTGTTGATCTTGTATCCTGCAACTTTACTGAACCCATATAATTCTTGAAGTTTTTATGTGTATTCTCTGGGATTTTCTATTATTATGTCATCTGAAAATAGGGACAGTTTTATTTCTTCCTTTCCTATCTGTATGTCTTTTTTCCTATGTTTTTGTTTTGTTTTTTGTGGCACTGTCTAGAATGTTCAGTACTATATTGAACAAGCTATTGAATAAGCATGGTGGATAGGAGACACCTTTCCCTTGTTCCAGATCTGGGAGGAAAGCAATTTTGCACCACTAAGTATTATGTTAGCTGTAGGTATTTTTGTGGATGTTCTTTATCAAGTTGAGGAAGTTACCCTCTATTATGATTTAATGCAAATTTTTATTATAAGTGGATGTTGGATTTTGTGAAATGCTTTTCCTGTATCAGTTGATATGATCTGATGATTTTTGTTATTTAGCCTATTGACAGTGGTGAATTACATTGATTGATTTTTTTTTTTTTTTTTTTTTTTGAGATGGAGTCTTGCCCTGTCACCCAGGCTGGAGTGCAATGGTACGATCTCAGCTCACTGCAACCTCTGCCTCTTGGGTTCAAGTGATTCTCCTGCCTTAGCCTCCCGAGTAGCTGGGATAACAGGCACGCGCCACCACGCCCAGCTAATTTTGGTGTCTTTAGTAGACACGGGGTTTCACCATGTTGGCCAGGCTGGTCTCGAACTCCTCACCTTGTGATCCGCCCACCTAGGCCTCCCAAAGTGCTGGGATTACAGGCATGAGCCACCGTGCCCAGCCCATTGATTTTTTTTATTATTATTATTATACTTTAAATTCTAGGGTACATGTACACAACGTGCAGGTTTGTTACACAGGTATACATGTGCCATGTTGGTGTGCTGCATCCATCAACTTGTTATTTGCATTAGGTATTTTTCCTAATGCTATCCCTCCCCCAGTCCCTCACTGCATGACAGGCCCCAGTGTATGATGTTCCCCACCCTGTGTTCAAGTGTTCGCATTGTTCAGTTCCCACCTATGAGTGAGAACATGCAGTGTTTGGTTTTCTGTTCTTGTGATAGTTTGCTGAGAATGATGGTTTCCAGCTTCATCCATGTCTCTACAAAGGACATGAACTCATCCTTTTTTATGGCTGCATAGTATTCCATGGTGTATATGTGCCACATTTTCTTAATCCAGTCTATCATTGATTGACATTTAGATTGGTTCCAAGTCTTTGCTATTGTGAATAGTGCCACAATAAACATACGTGTGCATATGTCTTTATAGTAGCATGATTTCTAATCCTTTGGGTATATACCCAGTAATGGGATTGCTGGGTCAAGTGGTATTTCTAGTTCTAGATCCTTGAGGAATTGCCACACTGTCTTCCACAATGGTTGAACTAATTGACACTCCCATCAACAGTGTAAAAGCATTCCTATTTCTCCATGTCCTCACCAGCATCTGTTGTTTCCTGACTTTTTAATGATCGCCATTCTAACTGGTGTGAGATGGTATCTCGTGGTTTTGATTTGCATTTCTCTGATGACCAGTGATGATGAGCATTTCTTCATGTGTCTGTTGGCTGCATAAATGTCTTCTTTTGAGAAGTGTCTGTGTTCATATCCTTTGCCCACTTTTTGATGGGGTTGTTTTTTTCTTGTAAATTTGTTTAAGTTCTTTGTAGATTCTGGATATTAGCCCTTTGTCAGATGAGTAGATTGAAAAATTTTCTCCCATTTTGTAGGATGCCTGTTCACTCTGATGGTAGTTTGCTGTGCTCTGCAGAAGCTCTTTAGTTTAATTAGATCCCATTTGTCAATTTTGGCTTTTGTTACCATTGCTTTTGGTGTTTTAGTCATGAAGTCTTTGCCCATGCTTATGTCCTGAATGGTATTGCCTAGGTTTTCTTCTAGGGTTTTTATGGTTTTAGGTCTAACATTTAAGTCTTTAATCCATCTTGAATTAATTTTTGTATAAGGTATAAGGAAGAGATCCAGTTTCAGCTTTCTACACATGGTGAGCCAGTTTTCCCAGCACCGTTTATGAAATAGGGAATCCTTTCCCCATTTCTTGTTTTTGTCAGGTTTGTCAAAGATCAGATGGTTGTAGATGTGTGGTGTTATTTCTGAGGCCTCTGTTTTTGTTCCATTGGTCTATATATCTGTTTTGATACCAGTACCATGCTGTTTTGGTTACTGTAGGCTTGTAGTATAGTTTGAAGTCAGGTAGTGTGTTGCCTCCAGTTTTGTTCTTTTTGCATAGGATTGTCTTGACAATGCGGGCTCTTTTTTGGTTCCATATGAACTTTAAAGTAGTTTTTTTCTGTAAAGAAAGTCATTGATAGCTTGATGGGGATGGCATTGAGTCTATAAATTACCTTGGGCAGTATGGCCGTTTTCATGATATTGATTCTTCCTATCCATGAGCATGGATTGTTCTTCCATTTGTTTGTGTCCTCTTTCATTTTGTTGCATAGTGGTTTGTAGTTCTCCTTGAAGAGGTCCTTCACATCCCTTGTAAGTTGGATTCTTAGATATTTTATTCTCTTTGAAGCAATTGTGAATGGGAGTTCACTCATGATTTGGCTCTCTGTTTGTCTGTTATTGGTGTATAGGAATGCCTGTGGTTTTTGCACCTTGATTTTGTATCCTGAGGCTTTGCTGAAGTTGCTTATCAGGTTAAGCAGATTTTGGGCAGAGATGATGGGTTTTTTAAATATACAATCATGTCATCTGCAAACAGGGACAATTTGACTGCCTCTTTTCGTAATTGAATACCCTTTCTTTCTTTCTCTTGCCTGATTACCCTGGCCAGAACTTCCAACACTATGTTGAAGGAGAGTGGTGAGAAAGGGCATCCTTGTCTTGTGCCAGTTTTCAAATGGAATGCTTCCAGTTTTTGCCCATTCAGTGAGATATTGCCTGTGTGTTTGTCATAAATAGCTCTTATTATTTTGAGATACATCCCATCACTACCTAGTTTATTGAGAGTTTTTAGCATGAAGTGCTGTTGAATTTTGTCAAAGGCCTTTTCTGTATCTATTGAGATAATTGTGGTATTTGTCTTTTGTTCTGTTTATATAATGGATTACATTTATTGATTTGTGTATGTTGAACCAGCCTTGCATCCCAGGGATGAAGCCACCTTGATCGTGGTGGATAAGCTTTTTGATGTGCTGCTGGATTTGGTTTGCCAGTATTTTATTGAGGACTTTCGCATCAATGTCCATCAGGGAGATTGGTCTAAAATTCTCTTTTTTTGTTGTGTCTCTGTCAGGCTTTGGTATCAGGATGATGCTGGTCTCATAAAATGAGTTAGGGAGGATTCTCTTTTTTTCTATTGATTGGAATAGTTTCAGAAGGAGTGTTACCATCTCCTATTTGTACCTCTGGTAGAAGTCGGCTGTGAATCTGTCTGGTCCTGGGCTTTTTTTGGTTTGTAGGCTATTAATTATTGCCTCTATTTCAGAACCTGTTATTGGTCTATTCAGAGATTCAACTTCTTCCTGGTTTAGTCTTGGGAGGGTGTATGTGTCCAGGAATTTATCCATTTCTTCTAGATTTTCTAGTTTATTTGCGTAGAGGTGTTTGTAGTATTCTCTAATGGTAGTTTGTATTTCTGTGGGATCTGTGGTGATATCCCCTTCATCATTTTTTATTGTGTATATTTGATTCTTCTCTCTTTTCTTGTTTGTCAGTCTTGCTAGTGGTCTATCAATTTTGTTGATCTTTTCAAAAAAAACAGCTCCTGGATTCATGTATTTTTTGAAGGATTTTCTTGTGTCTCTGTCCCCTTCAGTTCTGCTCTGATCTTAGTTATTTCTTGCCTTCTGCTAGCTTTTGAATGTGTTTGCTGTTGCTTCTCTAGTTCTTTTAATTGTGATATTAGGGTGTCAATTTTAGATCTTTCCTGCTTTCTCTTGTGGGCATTTAGTGCTATAACTTTCCCTTTACACACTGTTTTAAATGTGTCCCAGAGATTCTGGTACGTTGTGTCTTTGTTCTGCTTGGTTTCAAAGAACATCTTTATTTCTGCCTTCATTTCGTTATTTACCCAGTAGTCATTCAGGAGCAGATTGTTCTGTTTCCATGTAGTTGTGAAGTTTTGAGTGAGTTTCTTAGTCCTGAGTTCTAGTTTGATTGCACTGTGGTCTGAGAGATAGTTTGTTGTGATTTTTGTTCTTTTACATTTGCTGAGGAGTGCTTTACTTTCAATTATGTGGTCAGTTTTAGAATAAGTGCTATGTGGTGCTGACAAGAATGTATATTCTGTTGATTTGGGTTGGAGAGTTCTGTAGATGTCTGTTAGGTCCACTTGGTGCGGAGCTGAGTTCAAGTCTTGGATATCTTTGCTAACCTTCTGTCTCATTGATCTGTCTAATATGGACAGTGGGGTGTTAAAGTCTCCCATTATTATTGTGTGGGAGTCTAAGTCTCTTTGTATATATACCTATATATACCTATATATCTATATACCTATATATGTCTATATAGCTACATATCTATATATCTATATATATCTTTATATATATATATTTATTTCTTTGTGTATATAGGTATATATAGGTATATATATACGTATATATAGATAGGTATATATATACACCTATCTATATATACCTATATATATACACCTATATATACCTGTATACATACCCATATACATACCTATATATATATACACACCTATATATATATATATGTATATAGGTAAGTATATGGGTATGTATACAGGTATATATACATATATACTATATATATATGCACACACACACACTTATGTGTTGAAATAATTAAAGAGTTTATAGCATCCCAGCCTGTGTGATTTAATTTGGATATTTAGAACATTTACATTTAAGGTAATTATTGATAAATCTGTTCATTTTATTATTTCTGTTTTCTCTCTTTGAACTGCTTTGCATTTCGTGCCTGTCTATGGGGTACCTGAAAGTTTTTTTGATTTTTTTTTGATTTACTCATAGTATTTTAAACAATATTGATTTGTATAGGTTCCTTAGTGGTTACTTTAGGTATAACATTATACATATGTCGTTTATCATAGTCTACTGATATTGGCATACACCACTGTGAGTGAAATTTAGAAACCTTACCTTTTAGTTGGTTTCCTTAACTCTCTCCATTTTTAAAATATAATTATCTCAAATATTTTATCTGTGTACATTGAGCACTACTTCAGTTGGTGATACAATTTTGCATTACTATGAAAGATAATTCAAAAAATTCATGAGAAGGATAATTATACAGATGAGTCCCAACTTATGACTTTTCAACTTTATGATGGTGTGATAGCAATATGCATTCAATGGAAACCATATTTTGAGTATCCATGCAATCTTACCCAACAGCTGAAAGTATTTTTCACTATCAGTATAGTATTCAATAAATTACATGAGTTATTTAACACTGTATTATAAAATAGACTTTGTATTAGATGATTTTGCCCAGCTGTAGGCTCTTAGTGTTCTCAGCATATTTAAGGTAGTCTAGGCTAGTTGTGTTTGGTAGGGTAAGTGTATTAAATCCATTTTTGATTTGATATTTCAGACTTACTGTGTATGGGTTTATCAGGTTGTGACCACATTGTAAGTTGAGGAGCAACTGGTATTTACCTCCATTTTTAACCATTCCAATGTTCTTTCCTTTTTGAAGTTTCAAACCTTCTTTTATTATTTATTTATTTATTTACTTTTTTGTGATGGAGTTTTGCTCTTGTTGCCCAGGCTAGAATGCCATGGTGCGATCTCAGCTCACTGCAACCTCCACATCCCAGGTACAAGCGATTCTTCTGTCTCAGTCTCCCAAGTAGCTCAGATTACAGGCATGTGCCACCATGTCTGGCTAACTTTTTTGTATTTAGTAGAGATGGGGTTTCACCATGTTAGGCTGGTCGTGAACTTCTGACCTCAGGTGATCCACCCCCCTTGGCCTCCTAAAATGCTGGGATTACAGGCATGTGCCACCATGCCTGGCCTCAGACCTTCTTTTGTTAAATTTCATTTCTCTTTTGGGAACTTTCTTTAGCCATTTATTAAAGGTACTTTTGCTAGTAATTTATTCTCTTAGTTTTTCTTTTATCTGTGAATGCCTTTATTCTCCTTTCATTCTGAATGGTATGTTCACCACATATATTAATAAAATTCACAATGGGCAGTTCTTTCAGTCCCTTGATAAATGTGCCACTTCCTCTTGGCTTCCATTGTTTCAGATGAGGAATCTGCTGTGATTTGAATTGGTGTTTCTCTATAGGTAATACATCTTCTGACTGCTTTCAAGATTTTTTTGTGTGTATTCAGAGGTTTAATTATGATTTTTCTTTCTTTTTTTTTTTACATTTGTTTATTATTATTATTATTATTATTATTATCATTATTATACTTTAGGTTTTATGGTACATGTGCGCAATGTGCAGGTAAGTTACATATGTATACATGTGCCATGCTGGTGCGCTGCACCCACCAACTTGTCATCTAGCATTAGGTATATCTCCCAATGCTATCCCTCCCCCCTCCCCCCACCCCACAACAGTCCCCGAAGTGTGATGTTCCCCTTCCTGTGTCCATGTGTTCTCATTGTTCAATTCCCACCTATGAGTGAGAATATGCGGTGTTTGGTTTTTTGTTCTTGCGATGGTTTACTGAGAATGATGATTTCCAGTTTCATCCATGTCCCTACAAAGGACGTGAACTCATCATTTTTTATGGCTGCATAGTATTCCATGGTGTATATGTGCCACATTTTCTTAATCCAGTCTATCATTGTTGGACATTTGGGTT
The DNA here is from genome assembly GCF_028885655.2 of Pongo abelii. Lineage (NCBI taxonomy): Eukaryota > Metazoa > Chordata > Mammalia > Primates > Hominidae > Pongo > Pongo abelii. The sequence continues at coordinate 80,072,077 of NC_072001.2, read as the reverse complement.
GGTTCCAAGTCTTTGCTATTGTGAATAATGCGGCAATAAACATACATGTGCATGTGTCTTTATAGCAGCATGATTTATAGTCCTTTGGGTATATACCCAGTAATGGGATGGCTGGGTCGAATGGAATTTCTAGTTCTAGATCCCTGAGGAATCGCCACACTGACTTCCACAATGGTTGAACTAGTTTACAGTCCCACCAACAGTGTAAAAGTGTTCCTATTTCTCCACATCCTCTCCAGCACCTGTTGTTTCCTGACTTTTTAATGATTGCCATTCTAACTGGTGTGAGATGGTATCTCATTGTGGTTTTGATTTGCATTTCTCTGATGGCCAGTGATGGTGAGCATTTTTTCATGTGTTTTTTGGCTGCATAAATGTCTTCTTTTGAGAAGTGTCTGTTCATGTCCTTCGCCCACTTTTTGATGGGGTTGTTTGTTTTTTTCTTGTAAATTTGTTTGAGTTCATTGTAGATTGTGGATATTAGCCCTTTGTCAGATGAGTAGGTTGCGAAAATTTTCTCCCATTTTGTAGGTTGCCTGTTCACTCTGATGGTAGTTTCCTTTGCTGTGCAGAAGCTCTTTAGTTTAATTAGATCCCATTTGTCAATTTTGGCTTTTGTTGCCATTGCTTTTGGTGTTTTAGACATGAAGTCCTTGCCCATGCCTATGTCCAGAATGGTAATGCCTAGGTTTTCTTCTAGGGTTTTTCTGGTTTTAGGTCTAACATTTAAGTCTTTAATCCATCTTGAATTGATTTTTGTATAAGGTGTAAGGAAGGGATCCAGTTTCAGCTTTCTACATATGGCTAGCCAGTTTTCCCAGCACCATTTATTAAATAGGGAATCTTTCCCCATTTCTTGTTTTTGTCAGGTTTGTCAAAGATCAGATACTTGTAGATATGTGGCATTATTTCTGACGGCTCTGTTCTGTTCCATTGATCTATATCTCTGTTTTGGGACCAGTACCATGCTGTTTTGGTTACTGTAGCCTTGTAGTATAGTTTGAAGTCAGGTAGTGTGATGCCTCCAGCTTTGTTCTTTTGGCTTAGGATTGACTTGGCGATGCGGGCTCTTTTTTGGTTCCATATGAACTTTAAAGTAGTTTTTTCCAATTCTGTGAAGAAAGTCATTGGTAGCTTGATGGGGATGGCATTGAATCTGTAAATTACCTTGGGAAGGATGGCCATTTTCATGATATTGATTCTTCCTACCCATGAGCATGGAATGTTCTTCCATTTGTTTGTATCCTCTTTTATTTCCTTGAGCACTGGTTTGTAGTTCTCCTTGAAGAGGTCTTTCACATCCCTTGTAAGTTGGATTCCTAGGTATTTTATTCTCTTTGAAGCAATTGTGAATGGGAGTTCACTCATGATTTGGCTCTCTGTTTGTCTGTTATTGATGTATAAGAATGCTTGTGATTTTTGCACATTGATTTTGTATCCTGAGACTTTGCTGAAGTTGCTTATCAGCTTAAGGAGATTTTGGGCTGAGACAATGGGGTTTTCTAGATATACTATCATGTCATCTGCAAACAAGGACAATTTGACTTCCTCTTTTCCTAATTGAATAACCTTGATTTCCTTCTCCTGCCTAATTGCCCTGGCCAGAACTTCCAACACTATGTTGAATAGAAGTGGCGAGAGAGGGCATCCCTGTCTTGTGCCAGTTTTCAAAGGGAATGCTTCCAGTTTTTGCCCATTCAGTACGATATTGGCTGTGGGTTTGTCATAAATAGCTCTTAGTATTTTGAGATACGTCCCATCAATTCCTAATTTATTGAGAGTTTTTAGCATGAAGGGTTGTTGAATTTTGTCAAAGGCCTTTTCTGCATCTATTGAGATAATCATGTTTTTGTCTTTGGTTCTGTTTATATGCTGGATTACATTTATTGATTTGCGTATATTGAACCAGCCTTGCATCCCAGGGATGAAGCCCACTTGATCATGGTGGATAAGCTTTTTGATGTGCTGCTGGATTCTGTTTGCCAGTATCTTATTGAGGATTTTTGCATCAATGTTCATCAAGGATATTGGTCTAAAATTCTCTTTTTTGGTTGTGTCTCTGCCAGGCTTTGGTATCAGGATGATGCTGGCCTCATAAAATGAGTTAGGGAGGATTCCCTCTTTTTCTATTGATTGGAATAGTTTCAGAAGGAATGGTACCAGCTCCTCCTTGTACCTCTGGTAGAATTCGGCTGTGAACCCATCTGGTCCTGGACTTTTTTTGGTTGGTAAGCTATTGATTATTGCCACAATTTCAGCTCCTGTTATTGGTCTATTCAGAGATTCAACTTCTTCCTGATTTAGTCTTGGGAGGGTGTATGTGTTGAGGAATTTATCCATTTCTTCTAGATTTTCTAGTTTATTTGCGTAGAGATGTTTGTAATATTCTCTGATGGTAGTTTGTATTTCTGTGGGATCGGTGGTGATATCCCCTTTATCATTTTTTATTGCATCTATTTGATTCTTCTCTCTTTTTTTCTTTATTAATCTTGCTAGCGGTCTATCAATTTTGTTGATCCTTTCAAAAAACCAGCTCCTGGATTCATTTATTTTTTGAAGGGTTTTTTGTGTCTCTATTTCCTTCAGTTCTGCTCTGATTTTAGTTATTTCTTGCCTTCTGCTAGCTTTTGAATGTGTTTGCTCTTGCTTTTCTAGTTCTTTTAATTGTGATGTTAGGGTGTCAATTTTGGATCTTTCCTGCTTTCTCTTGTGGGCATTTAGTGCTATAAATTTCCCTCTACACACTGCTTTGAATGTATCCCAGAGATTCTGGTATGTTGTGTCTTGGTTCTCGTTGGTTTCAAAGAACATCTTTATTTCTGCCTTCATTTCATTATGTACCCAGTAGTCATTCAGGAGCAGATTGTTCAGTTTCCACGTAGTTGAGCGGTTTTGAGTGAGATTCTTAATCCTGAGTTCTAGCTTGATTGCACTGTGATCTGAGAGACAGTTTGTTACAATTTCTGTTCTTTTACATTTATTGAGGAGAGCTTTACTTCCAAGTATATGGTCAATTTTGGAATAGGTGTGGTGTGGTGCTGAAAAAAATGTATATTCTGTTGATTTGGGGTGGAGAGTTCTGTAGATGTCTATTAGGTCCGCTTGGTGCAGAGCTGAGTTCAATTCCTGGGTATCCTTGTTGACTTTCTGTCTCATTGATCTGTCTAATGTTGACAGTGGGGTGTTAAAGTCTCCCATTATTAATGTGTGGGAGTCTAAGTCTCTTTGTAGGTCACTCAGGACTTGCTTTATGAATCTGGGTGCTCCTGTATTGGGTGCATATATATTTAGGATAGTTAGCTCTTCTTGTTGAATTAATCCCTTTACCATTATGTAATGGCCTTCTTTGTCTCTTTTGATCTTTGTTGGTTTAAAGTCTGTTTTATCAGAGACTAGGATTGCAACCCCTGCCTTTTTTTGTTTTCCATTTGCTTGGTAGATCTTCCTCCATCCTTTTATTTTGAGCCTATGTGTGTCTCTGCACGTGAGATGGGTTTCCTGAATACAGCACACTGATGGGTCTTGAGTCTTTATCCAATTTGCCAGTCTGTGTCTTTTAATTGGAGCATTTAGTCCATTTACATTTAAAGTTAATATTGTTATGTGTGAATCTGATCCTGTCATTGTGATGTTAGCTGGATATTTTTCTCGTTAGTTGATGCAGTCTCTTCCTAGTCTCGATGGTCTTTACATTTCGGTATGATTTTGCAGTGGCTGGTACCGGTTGTGCCTTTCCATGTTTAGCGCTTCCTTCAGGAGCTCTTTTAGGGCAGGCCTGGTGGTGACAAAATCTCTCAGCATTTGCTTGTCTGTAAAGTATTTTATTTCTCCTTCACTTATGAAGCTTAGTTTGGCCGGATATGAAATTCTGGGTTGAGAATTCTTTTCTTTAAAAATGTTGAATATTGGCCCCCACTCTCTTCTGGCTTGTAGGGTTTCTGCCGAGAGATCCGCTGTTAGTCTGATGGGCTTCCCTTTGATGGTAACCCGACCTTTCTCTCTGGCTGCCCTTAACATTTTTTCCTTCATTTCAACTTTGGTGAATCTGACAATTATGTGTCTTGGAGTTGCTCTTCTCGAGGAGTATCTTTGTGGTGTTCTCTGTATTTCCTGAATCTGAATGTTGGCCTGCCTTGCTAGATTGGGGAAGTTCTCCTGGATAATATCCTGCAGAGTGTTTTCCAACTTGTTTCCATTCTCCCCGTCACTTTCAGGTACACCAATCAGACGTAGATTTGGTCTTTTCACATAGTCCCACATTTCTTGGAGGCTTTGCTCGTTTCTTTTTATTCTTTTTTCTCTAAACTTCCCTTCTCGCTTCATTTCATTCATTTCATCTTCCAGGGCTGATACCCTTTCTTCCATTTGATCGCATCGGCTCCTGAGGCTTCTGCATTCTTCACGTAGTTCTCGAGCCTTGGTTTTCAGCTCCATCAGCTCCTTTAAGCACTTCTCTGTATTGGTTATTCTAGTTATACATTCTTCTAAATTTTTTTCAAAGTTTTCAACTTCTTTGCCTTTGGTTTGAATATCCTCCCGTAGCTCGGAGTAATTTGATCGTCTGAAGCCTTCTTCTCTCAGCTCGTCAAAGTCATTCTCCGTCCAGCTTTGTTCCATTGCTGGTGAGGAACTGCGTTCCTTTGGAGGAGGAGAGGTACTCTGCTTTTTAGAGTTTCCAGTTTTTCTGCTCTGTTTTTTCCCCATCTTTGTGGTTTTATCTACTTTTGGTCTTTGATGATGGTGATGTACAGATGGGTTTTTGGTGTGCATGTCCTTTCTGTTAGTTTTCCTTCTAACAGACAGGACCCTCAGCTGCAGGTCTGTTGGAGTACCTGGCCGGCCGTGTGAGGTGTCAGTCTGCCCCTGCTGGGGGGTGCCTCCCAGTTAGGCTGCTCGGGGGTCAGGGGTCAGGAACCCACTTGAGGAGGCAGTCAGCCGGTTCTCAGATGTCCAGCTGCGTGCTGGGAGAACCACTGCTCTCCTCACAGCTGTCGGACAGGGACATTTAAGTCTGCAGAGGTTACTGCTGTCTTTTTGTTTGTCTGTGCCCTGCCCCCAGAGGTGGAGCCTACAGAGGCAGGCAGGCCTCCTTGAGCTGTGGTGGGCTCCACCCAGTTCAAGCTTCCAGGCTGCTTTGTTTACCTAAGCGAGCCTGGGCAATGGCGGGCGCCCCTCCCCCAGCCTCGCTGCCGACTTGCCGTTTGATCTCAGACTGCTGTGCTAGCAATCAGCGAGACTCCGTGGGCTTAGGACCCTCTGAGCCAGGTGCGGGCTATACTCTCCTGGGGCACCGTTTCCTAAGCCCGTCGGAAAAGCACAGTATTCGGGTGGGAGTGGCCCGATTTTCCAGGTGCCGTCTGTCACCCCTGGAAGGGGAACTCCCTGACCCCTTGCGCTTCCCGAGTGAGGCAATGCCTCGCCCCTGCTTCGGCTGGCGCACGGTGCACTCACCCACTGACCTGCGCCCACTGTCTGGCACTCCCTAGTGAGATGAACATGGTACCTCAGATGGAAATGCAGAAATCACCCGTCTTCTGCGTCGCTCGCGCTGGGAGCTGTAGACCGGAGCTCTGATTTTTCTTTGTCTTTACTTTTGAGAGCTTTAATTATGATGTGTCTTACTATGGACTTTTTTCGGTTTATCATATTTGGGATTCACTTACTTATATTCACTTCTCTGTTTCACTAAATTTAGGAATTTTTCAGCCATTATTTTTTCAATACTTTTTCAGTATTGAATAGTATTTCTTTTTCCTGTCCTCTCCTTCTTGAACTCTAGTAACTCAAATATTGTCTCACAGGTTCTGAGATTGTTCTTGTTCTTGTGATACCTTTGCAGCAAAAGTATCAAACCAACTTGCATCACTTCCTTTCCTCCTACCTGTTTTATAAGCTCAGCTCCCTGCTTGGCCACCCTCACGCTAAGGAGGGAAGAAGTGGAAGCAGGACTGACTCATACCACCTTGTTGTTGTAGGTTGGGGTGGGATCCTAGCTCCCTGCTGGGTTCCGCTGACATAAGGAAAAGGAAAGGGGGAATCCCAGTGTCAAACAAATCTGCCCCCCACTACTTTTTCTGCCTCATTGATGCTGGTGATAGCAGAAGCTCAAGTTTCTATAGGGCCCTGCTGATACTGGGTGAGGGTGAGAGCTAGTGAGAGGAGGCTTTTTTCACTATTGGGCCCTACTGATGCTACTTGGATAGGGGAATTGGAGTACCATCTATTTCTGTTAGGTGGGAGATGGAAGTTAAGCTCCCAGTTTACCCCTACTGAAACCATGGGGAGCAGGGGTTCCACTGGTGTTTGGCTGCAGTAGAGTGGATATTGCTAAAGAGATTTTCTGTTTTGTTAGGCCACCCTTTTTTCTGTGCTTTGTCTTGGCAAAAGAGGCATTTCTTGATGCCTGTTTTGTCTTTACCTATTGATATTTTTGGAGACTGTTGCAGCATCCTCTCTGGAATATATAGGAGGCAGTAAGGAAACCCAGGGAACACACCAGTTTGCTGCTTTTCAAGTCCCCCAAATCCCAAGGTAGTCTACTGTAGTCTATCTCTCAGTGTCTTCCTATGCTTGATGTGTTTTATCTAGGGTTTTTAATTGTAAGATGGAGGGCCTGAAATGAAGGAATGGTTACTTCATTTTGGCCAGAACTGGAATTCTTTATATTAGTTTTGAAAGACTGTAATTAGCCAATAAAAATTTAAAATTGGGGCTATAAGCACCACTATACATATCAATACCTCAACATTGTCATATTTTAGAGACAGATTCTTATTTATTTTAGGCTATTTTTTGTGATTTTTTTTAGGCTATTTTGCTGTGTAGCTTTGAACGTAGGCCCTTAGTTTCCATGTATATGTGGTGAAATATTAGACTAGATCCTCTTGGGTGCTATCAGTTAATATCCTATAATTTTATCCTAAAAATAGTTTATTTAAGTCAAGATATGCTGTTGGTGCTGGAATAGAGGAAAGAACTTGGACTTTGGAGGTAGATGTTTGGATTCTGAAAGATGAAGAGACAGTTTTTATATAGCCATTAGGATGGACACCAGAACCAATGTACCTAGACTAGCATTTTGGCATTACCTTTACTCTGTGCGTGATCTGGGATAAATTACTTAATTTCTCTTTGTCTCAGTTTCCTCATTGCTTAAATGGGTATGATAATACTGATCTTATAGGATTATTGTGAAGATTAAAAGAGATATTATATGTAGAGCACTTAAAACAGTGCTCACACATAGTATTAACTATTTAAATATTTATTATTACTCACTGACTATATGGCCTTAGGTCAGCCTTAATCTGAATTTCAGTTTTGTCATTTGTAAAGTAGGAATAATTATACATATATTTATTTAAATATGTATATACAAATATACATTTTGTACAATACTTACTCTCATATTTGTATATTAGTTATATTTGTTGGGAATTAAATTGGAAAATGTTTTTATTCTATGAGTTTCCAAATATTTTTATCATCTAAATAAATCTTGATTTGTTTTTTACTTTAATTGCATAGAACGGAAAGATGCTGAAGGATGGGAGACTGTTCAGAGAGGAAGGCCTATTCGTTCTCGATCAACAGCAGTGATGCCAAAAGTTTCATTGGTAACAGAAGCTGCAAGATCAAAGGATGACAGTGATAAAGAAAATGTATGTCTTTTACCTGATGAAAGCATACGGGAAGGTGAATTTGTTGGAGATGGATCTTCTAATACTATAGAATCTCATTGCAAAGACTCATTACACTCTTGTGACCATCCTCTTGCCGAAAAAACCCAGGTAGTACATTCTGAAAATCCTTTTACTGTCTTTTTCAAAGGTGTGTGTGTACATGTGTACTGGAATGTCTTAGTTTTGTACTTCATTTTTTAACTTACTCTGAAAATTTTCAGGTCTATAGACCTATAGAAAAGTGGCAAGAATAGAACAACGAACTCCTCCCATACTGTTCGCCTACATTCACAAATTAACATTTGCCACATTTTTTCTTTTCTGTTGTTACATACTACACATACATGTTAAATGCTTAACATTTGAGAGTAATGTGCAAACATCATAAGCATTCACCTTTAAATCCTAGAGCATGGATCTCCAAAGAACAAAGACATTTATTTATATAACCACATTACAATTATAAAATTCAGAGAATTTGATATCTATGTATTATTTAATTTATAGTCTATATTTAAAGTTTTTTAGTTTTCCCAATAATTTTTTTTTAAATAGAATTTCCTCCAGGATGCAATGTGGAATTACTCAGTTCATTTGGTATGTTTCTTCAATATATTTCATTGAATATAGTTCCTCCACCTGTTTTGTCTTTCATGACATTAATAGTTTTGAAGAATACATTTTAGGGTTTTTTTGTACATTGTCCTTTGTCCATAATTCATTTTAGCTTATGCATTTTTGATAGGAATAAAGTGATTGTCCTTAGTGTCAAATCTAGAGGCATATGATATCAGTTTGGTTAGGTTTGTTATTAACTTTGAGTACTTGGTTAAGGTGATGTCTTTGTGCCTCATTTGCAGTGTTAAAATTTGAACTTATTCTACTTACTGAAAATTGAGTATAATTTGCTAATAATATTTAATATAATTCCTTAAAGTTAATATTCCCAGTATTTCTTCTGTGAGTTGAGTTGATGTTTATTTTACTTATTTGATGAACTAGTTTATAGTTTTAGGTATTTGTTTATATAAAGATTCATGTTCCGTTGGTGTAATTTTATGTAAAATGACTAATGAAATATAGGAGCTTTTTTAAAATATCATACTACAGGAACTAAATAGATCAGTTGTAAAATGGTTGTAATATCTTTGGTCCAGAATAATACCTGCTTTTTAAAATTCTCTGTCTTTTTACCTGTAGGATTTTTTCAACTGGAAATGCTCCTCAAATTCCTTATCTTCCTTTACTGATGAGAATGACTCTTAATATTGTTTCTGATCTATAAACTCTTTAATGCGTATTGGTTTTATGCCTGTGTGAGATTGCAGATTCCTTTTGGGCAGTATTTTATGTTGCTTTTTAATTTCTTACAATATGGAAAAGTCCTAAATGCATAGGAAGTAATTGGTATACATTTGTTGGATGTAACTTTAAGAAACTCTTTAGTGTTGTAAGCTACATTAGAGATACTTAGTGAATAAACTACTTTTTATAATACTTAACAAACAGCTAGCATTTTTGCTGTGTTCAGCTAAAAAATATAACTTAGTATGAAAATTATGCAGTGTGTGTAGTGAATAAACCTATATGCTATTGAGATTTCAGGAATAATCTGTACATAGAACTTTTCGACAAGTAAACTATTGCTAAAATTTTTCAGTATAAAAGTTCACTGCTGATGGCAGCCAAGTTAATGATATTTGTTTTCTCCACTGTCATTCTGAAGATGGAATTAGCATATTAATGTCTTTACTTCATATTTTAGCTTTGATTTTGTTATACAAATGATACTGGGTTTTTTAATAAGTGGGATTGAGTAGTGTACACATAAGTAATGCTAATATAAATATTACCAAGAAGATTATAAACCATGGCGACTGACATATAAATAATGTTGATAGCAGTATAAACAATGTTATATCATTTAAATAATGCTTTTGCTAAAATCAACACTTTGGGACACTTTAAGTTCTGACCAATAGTAGAATTTTTAAAGTAGTTTATGAGACTTAGCCAAGTTTGATATTTGTATAAATAATTAATCAAACTGGGGGGAGGTTTATGGCCACTGCAGTGTTTATCTAATGTTTATTTAAGAAGTGATGGGAGTTTTAAATTCATAATTTTAGATTTTAGTTCCTTGACTTAGAGTATCATTGGAAAACACAGTACTATTGTTTCTCTTCTCTGTCCAAAGTGAAAATAAAGGCTTGACTCTACTAAATTGGAAGGTTTTTAAAAAATGGATATGTATTTAGCCTAAGCCAGTGTTTGCTTTTTATATTGTATTTACATTTCTGTTGGTTTGTTGTTAAATATTCCTAAAGGGGAATAGGGAAGATATCTAAATCTAAAGTGTATGAATGTCATAATGAGACACTACATGCTTTCAATCTTCACCCTTAGGTCATGCTTTTCTCTTTCAGATCTGAGAATTAGGATCATGTACCATATGAATTTTAAACAAAGATACTTGAGATCATGTTAATATTATCTGAAGAGAATAAGTTTTATATTTTTATGTAAAATGCCCTCCAAATATATTGTTGTAAAAATTGGTTTCAGGATTTTTTCAAAAGTGCTGAATGTCCTCATTTGATATTAGACCGTCTTTGCAAAAGACCATGTGAATACTTTTGGTTGTATGAGTATAATACAGTGAATGAATGCCTCATACTTGTGACTAGATTTCATTTGCGAAGGATATAAAATATTCATCACAAATTGGCCTACTACAAGAAAATTACAATATAAATTGCTTAATTTCTTAGAAAACTTTGGATAGTGCCCAGTACATAGTAGGCATGCAGGTAAAATTTGTGCTTAATTGTCCCTGTCCTTTTGTTACACTCGAAACATACAAAAAAGATGAGTAAATTTTCTGTCATCCAGTCAAGTACCTCTTCATAGTTAATAGGTTAAGCAAAATCATCTCTTCTTCTAAAGTGGAATAGTTGATATTTTTTAATTATCTCTGATTCATTCTCTACGTTTGTTAGTTCACAGTGAGTACATTGGATGATGTGAAGAATTCTGGCAGTATTCAAGACAATTATGTTCGAACTTCTGAAATATCTGCTGTCCACATTGATACAGAGTGTGTTTCAGTTATGCTGCAAGCTGATGCACCTCCTTTACAAGTAAATGAAGAAAAATTTCCAGCAGAGAAAGCAAGGATAGAAAATGAAATGGACCCTTCAGATATTTCAAATGTGAGTGCTGCTAACTTGGTAAGAACAACTTATTAGAATTCTGAGTATATTTAAGAGGCATAAACCCCAATAATAATAACTTGTATGATTTATACTTTTTAAAGCATTTTTATATATGTTATTTCATTTTAACATTTTATTCTTTTGGTAAACTTTTGATATAGTTAAGATTCTTGTTTTTTAGAGGAAGAAAGTGAGATTGTGAGAGTTAAGTGACTTGTTCAAAATCATTTGGCTTGTATGTGATTTGATCAAATGCTCTTAGCCCAGAATTAAGAATCTAAACTAGTAACAATAAAGTCTTCCATGCTACATCTAGCATTCTGATAGATGGCAAATGGTGTCTGCTAGACTTAGTTTTAAAAACTTTCTTAACAGAGTGCTTTAGACAGCCACTATCATTTGCTTGGAGTTGGTCTTTAAGATGAAATTTATTTACCATCCCTAATCCAAAATCTCTAAAAATGCATTGATTTGTGATTATTTATAGATATATGGTTTTGGATGATAACATATTTCTACCCATCTCTTCCTTTTGCTCATTTTAGTATTAAGATACTTGACCTGGGGATAATCCAGAATAAATCATGCTAACTTTGTTTAAAAACTAACTTTCCAAAGAAATAGGCACATATAAAAAGCTGTGAAAAATTACTTAATTTTTATTTTTTAAAGGCTGCTGTGCACTATAATTTCTTCTAAAATTTAATGCCTAATGCTGACAGATCTTAACAACACATGGTATTAGGTAAAATTGTACATTTTATAGGGATAATAACAGTAGAGATGAAACTTGATATAGGTTGTTTAAGGGTGAAAAGGAAAATAAAGGTTATAGTAATACAAAAAACAAATGTTTAGATTCTTTTAATAAGGTAGAACAATTAATTTTCATCTTGTGTCTTTTAGTAATGAACATTTCTAAATGTTGAACATAATTATGGTCAAATAAGTAGTGAGTTTATTGTATGGGGTGGAATTTGGTCATTTATTTTGTTTTAGTAGTTGTATATCAAATTGTATATTTTTCAGTTTGATTCTGTGAGAATCAAATTTTAAAAGAGGAAAACTCTCATACTTAAATAAGCATGAAATAATTAAAAATTCTTACCTCATTATTTTTATTTTCACCACATATATAAACTTGCAGAGTCGTAAAACCTTTTGGTTATTTTGAGGGTCAAATTTGCATACTTGAAAGAAAATAAATTCTGCTTTAATGTGGATATTAGTGTATTCTTAGAGGTCTTAAGAATACTTTTTGTTTTGTTTTGACAAACCAAGGGTGATAAGGTGATAAGCACCTTATTGTTTAATTTCCAAGTGGAGAGTTACAGAGAATTCCTGTAGTGATGAGACAACTGTTTTTTCTTTTCTTTCTTTTTTTAAAAAATTATACTTTAAATTCTAGGGTACATGTGCCCTATGTACAGGTTTGTTAAATAGGTATACATGTGCCATGTTGGTTTGCTGCACCCATTAACTCGTCATTTACTTTAGGTATTTTTCCTAATGCTATCCCTCCCCCAGCCCCCCACCCCCTGACCAGCCCAGGTATGTGATGTTCCCCGCCCTGTGTCCATGTGTTCTCATTGTTCAACTCCCACCTATGAGTCAGAACATGCGGTGTTTGGTTTTCTGTCCTTGTGATAGTTTGCTTAGAATAATGTTTCCAGCTTCATCCATGTCCCTGCAAAGGACATGAACTCATCCTTTTTTATGGCTGCATAGTATTCCCTGGTATATATGTGCCACATTTTCTTAATCCAGTCTATCATTGATGGACATTTGGGTTGGTTCCAAGTCTTTGCTATTGTGAATAGTGCTGCAGTAAACATACGTGTGCGTGTGTGTTTATCGTAGAATGATTTATAATCCTTTGGGTGTATGCCCAGTAATGGGATCGCTGGGTCAAATGGTATTTCTAGTTCTAGATCCTTTAGGAATCACCACACTGTCTTCCACAATGGTGTCTTCCACTCCCACCAACAGTGTAAAAGCATTCCTGTTTCTCCACGTCCTCGCCAGCACCTGTTGTTTCCTGACTTTTTAATGATCGCCGTTCTAACTGGTGTGAGATGGTATCTTATGGTGGTTTTGATTTGCATTTCTCTGATGACCAGTGATGATGAAAATTTTTTCATGTGTCTGTTGGCTGCATAAATATCTTCTTTTGAGAAGTGTCTGTTCATATCCTTTGCCCACTTTTTGATGGGGTTGTTTGTTTTTTTCTTTCTCTTTTTTTTTTTTATTTTTTTCTTTTGAGACAGAGTCTCACTGTGTTGCCCAGGCTGGAGTCCAGTAGTGCAGTCTTGGCTCACTGCAAGCTCCGCCTCCTGGGTTCACGCCATTCTCCTGCCTCAGCCTCCCGAGTAGCTGGGACTACAGGTACTTGCCACCATGCCTGGCTAATTTTTTGTATTTTTTAGTAGAGACAGGGTTTCACCATGTTAGCCAGGATGGTCTCGATCTCCTGACCTCGTGATCCACCCACCTCGGCCTCCCAAAGTGCTGGGATACAGGTGTGAGCCACTATGCCCGGCCGGGTTGTTTGTTTTTTTCTTGTAAATTTGTTTAAATTCTTTATAGATTCTGGATATTAACCCTTTGTCAGATGGGTAGATTGCAAAAATTTTCTCCATTCTGTAGGTTGCCTGTTCACTCTGATGATAGTTTTATATAAATTGAATTGTGTAAGCTTTGCTTGACTTCTTTCACTCGACATATTTATTTTGAGATTTATTCATGTAGCTGTGTGTATTAATATTTCATTCTGTTCATTGACTTTACTAGTATTCTGTTACATGCATGTAACACAATGTTTGTTCATTCACTTGCCCAGAGACATTTGAATTACATCTTTTTTTAATGAATAAAGATGCCACGAATGTTTTTGTATACAACTTTATGTGAACATATATATTTTTTTTTTTTTGAGAAAATACCTAGATCAATTTTGTTGATAGTATTGTTCAGGTCTTCTATATCCTTAGTAGTTTTTTGTTTACTTTTTCTGTCAGTTGAGAGAGGGGTACTGAAATCACTGACTGTAACTGTGGATCTATTTCTTTTCTAACGACTGTATTGAGATAATAATTTACATATAATACAATCCATCTGTTTCAAGTTTACTGTTGTTTTTTCAGTATATTCACCATAATCAGCTTTAGACCTCTTTCATCACTCTAAAAAGAAAACCCAGTGCCCATTAGCAGTTACTCCCTTTCACTCCACCCACACCCGCCACTACACTGCTTTCTCTCTCTATAATTTTGCCTATTTTAGACATTTCATAGAAATGAAATGCAATATGTGGTTATTTGTGACTGGCTTCTTAGCATATTTTAGAGGTTCATTCATGTCTTAGTTTGTCTCAGTACTTTGTTCCTTTTTGTGATCAAATAGTATAGTCCACTGAATGAATGAATATACCACATTTTATTTATTCATCAGTTGATGGACATTTAGGTTGTTTCCACTGTGCTATTATGAATAGCACTGCTTTAAGTATTTGCATAAAAGATTTTGTGTGGGCACATTTTTTATTTCTCCTGGATATATATCTAGGATTGGAATTGTTGGGTTATATGAACTGTATGTTTAACCATTTGAGCAACTGTCAGACTGCTTTCCAAAGTGGTTGCATCATTTTACATTCTCATTAGGTTTATATTTTTTTGCATTTCTATAGGTTTTTGCCTTATATATTTTGAAGTTATGTTAGGTCTATAAACATTTAAGATTGTTTTGTTGTCTTGATGAATTGACCCTTTTATTATTACAAATTGGTCTTCTTTATTCCTGGTGATATTTTTTGCACTGAAATCTGTGTCTGGTGTTAATACTTCAGCTTTCTTTTAGTTAGCATAGATCTTTTACTTGTAATCTGTTTTTTTCCTTCTAGGAAACATATAGCTCAGTCTTATTTTTTATCCAATTTGATAATCTCTGCCTATTACATGTTACATTTACGTGTAATATAATTATTGGCATAGTTTGTTTAAATCCACCATTTTACTATTTGTTTTCTCTTTGACTTGTGTTCTTCCTTCCATTTTTAATTTTTTAATAATTTCATTTTATCACCTTTGATGGCTTATTAACCACACAAGTTTGTTTTGTTATTTCAGTGTTTGATTTAGGGTTTCTAGTATACATCTTTAGCTTCTCATGAGGATTTATTAATTAATGAATCTCATGTATATTTTTATTATTTACAATGCATTTTTTAAAGTTAGGTGTATATATGTTCAGAAAGCATCATCACCAGTATAGCATATATTCTTTCCATGTTCCCATTATAGTATACTATTTTGGTTTTACATTTAATGAGTATATTCAATCTATAATTGTTTTGAATTTTGGCACTCAAATGAAATTCACACTTTGTCATTAATAATACCTGTTATTTATATAACTTCACAGTTTCTCATACATAGCTATCTGGTAAATAAGGCAAGTCATTGGTTATTGTTCTATTTTATGGAATACCAAGTAGGTTCTTGGTTTTTAGAAGCTTCTAAGGCACACAGCTAGTAAGTGGATGAGCCTGTATGGAACCCCAGCTTTTATGACTCTAGATCAATACAATTTTATGTATACTGTTGAGTTCATGTTAGAACATAAAAAATGATCACTTTCCAGTCAAGTGATGATTTTTCTTTTTGTTTATGTGTTTTTAACTTTATAGTCCATGGCAGAAGTCCTTGCTAAAAAAGAAGAGCTAGCAGATCGTCTAGAAAAGGCCAATGAAGAAGCCATTGCTAGTGCTATTGCTGAAGAAGAACAGTTAACTAGAGAAATTGAAGCTGAAGAAAACAATGATATTAACATTGAAACTGACAACGACAGTGATTTTTCTGTGAGCTTTTAGACTTTTTAACATAGCTATTCAAAATTTATATTTAGAAACAAAATTATCTGGGCCAGAAAGACTTGGGCCTATTTAAAATTATTTATTTAAAAATCATGTTCAGTAATCATAACTATTATTCTCAGGGTGATTTAGACTTATACAATAAACAATAGCAAATCTTTTGTTAGCACTTTACCGTTACTAAGTATTTTCATATATGATACACTTGACAAGTTAGAAGTTGTTATTGTTATTTTACCAGTCAAGAAATTGAATCTGGGCCGGTTGTGGTGCCCACATGCCTGTAATCTCAGCACTTTGGGATGCCAAGGCGGTAGGATTGCTCGAGGATAGGAGTTCGAGACCAGCCTGGGCAACATAGCAAAACCCCGTCTCTATTAAAAAAAAAGTTAAAAAATTGAGTCTGACATAAAGTAAGAACTCAACATTACTCAGATTATAATTTATAGAAAGTGAAGATGCAGCTAAGATATTTTACTTTTGTATTCTATTAACAAAAAGTAGGCTGGGCGTGGTGGCTCATGCCTGTAATCCTAGCACTTTGGGAGGCCGAATCGGGTGGATCAGAAGGTCAGGAGTTCTAGACCAGCCTGGCCAATATGATGAAACCGCATCTCTGCTAAAAATACAAAAATTAGCTGGGCGTGGTGGCGGGCGCCTGTAGTCCCAGCTACTTGGGAGGCTGAGGCAGGAGAATAGTTTGAACCCAGGAGGTGGAGGTTGCAGTGAGCTGAGATCGTGCCACTGCACTCCAGCCTGGGTGACAGAGTGAGACTCCATCTCAAAAACAAATAAATAAATAAATGAATAAATGAGTAAATGATACACTACCTTCTGTTACTAAGTGCTTAGGATATATATGTTAATGATGGGAATTTATTAAAGAATAAAATAACTTTAAATGTTTTACATATTGGTTTATTAAATTTTAATGCCAAACAATCTTTAGTTCTTCAGTATTTGCTTTGTATATGTTAGCATTTATGTAGTAATAGGATAAGTCCAATATATTTCTTAAATTTACTTCATTTGTCTCTGCTGTTAATGGCTGCTAGGCTCTTAAAATGAATAGGCTGTGGTATTTTAACTTGGCAATTATTTTGATTGTACTGGTAGGTACCTTTTTCCTGGTTTTCAGCTGTTGGTTAAATAGAATATATTAACAACAGGTAGGAAATTTTCATGTATAGTTCATTTTCTAAAGTTGTAATTGTGTTCAAAGATTTGATTTTCAACTTCGCTTATTACATTTTAGGCCAGCATGGGCAGTGGGAGTGTATCTTTCTGTGGTATGTCCATGGACTGGAACGATGTCCTTGCAGATTATGAAGGTATTGTGTATATGCATATTGGATGTGTAGTACAGTGTTCAAAAGTTTGTTCTCAAATGTTTTATAGACCTATGTGGTTAAACAATAATAGTATTTTTTTCTGAACAGCTCGTGAGTCTTGGCGCCAAAATACATCCTGGGGGGACATTGTAGAAGAAGAACCTGCTAGACCTCCAGGGCATGGAATTCACATGCATGAAAAACTTTCTTCACCCTCTCGTAAAAGGTCTGGCATTTGAAAATCAATTTGAAATGATTCACAGGAAGGAAACTAGCCACTCTTGACTGTTAAATAAAATTGCTACATGACATTTTTGGACACATTACTTCAGGACAGTTTCAGATCCATTGAAAAGTAACAAAGCTTTCCTGAAATGTTGGGCCAAAATTAGTTTTGTATACTTTAAGAACTGTGAAGTCTAAAGAACGCTTTTTCTGGCATTATCACGTAAACATTTCATGTCTCTTCTCCATTTGTTTGTATTAATAGAACAATTGCAGAATCTAAGAAGAAACATGAAGAAAAACAAATGAAAGCACAGCAGCTAAGGGAAAAGTTACGCGAAGAGAAAACATTGAAGCTTCAGAAATTGTTAGAAAGAGTGAGTTTTTATTTTTTAGGAAATTATGATAGTCTGAAGTTGGTGGGCTTATTTTCGACTCTACTTCTGGTCTGAGAGAAGCTAAAATAACCATAAAAATAATCAGATTTGCTAGGAAATAAAGGCATTTTAATCTATTGAATCCAAGAAGGTTAACTATTAAAAAATCGTCATTTTCAAATTATCTAGTAAATTGATATTTTGCAGGTTAGCGTGGATTATTAAAGCTCTACTTGTCTTTTGCCATTTTCATTGGAGGGTTTCCTTGGGGAGGTTTGTCTAAAGTGTAGAATGACCTGGTAGGACAATTTGGAGCCTAAGACTATCAGTTTGTAGTGTGTTTGCCGATGGCCAGCCCTGCTCCTTGCTCTTGGCTCTGGTTTTTACTTCTGTTTATGTATGTGCAGCCAACCCCTTCAGCTAGAGGAATGCAAGCTACTGCCCTGTCCCACAGTTGTTGTCAATCCATGTCCATATGCAGTGGGCCAAATAGCCATGCACACACATGGCCACAGCTGGCTATGGCCCCCATTGCCACATGTATGCCTGCAACCAAACTCCACCTGGCCTCTGCCACCACCTGCCTTGGCTTTCACCTACCAGGGGTGCTCACTTCTTAACACAGAGGTGCTGCTGGCAGCCACTGCCTACACCCTGTAGCTTTTGGAGCTGAGGACTGCCCTGTTACTGATATTGCCAACTCTAGCTCCCTGAGCTGCCACGCCAATGCATACATATAAACCAAGAGTTGTTGTACTTCTCCACACTTTGGCACTCTGTGTGCCAGTAGGCTTAGTGCAACAATATGCTCCTGCATTCCCCCCAAGTCAGTGCTCCCATCTGAGCAATTGACTATCCTTTCTGAAGCCAGTCCATAAAGACTGGAGAAGGTGACTGCTTCTTTAAGTGCACAGACAGCAATGCAAGGATACAAAGAACATGAAAAATCAGGAAAACTTGACACCACCAAGAGAACACAATAAATATCCAGCAAGCAACCCAAACAAGTGAAGATCCATGAAGTCCCTGACAAAATATTCAAAATAAATTTTGAAGGTCAGTGAACTGTAAGAGAACACAGATAAATAATGTAACAAAATCAGGAAAACAACATAAAAACAAAATGAGAACATCAAGAAAGTGAAGCCATGAGAAAGAACCAAACAAATTCTAGAAGTGAAGAATACACTGAAGAAACTAGAAAATTCAGTAGAGAGCTTCAGCAGCAGACTCAGTGAAGCAGAAGAAAGAATCAAGAGAACTTGAAAACAGGTCATTTGGAATTACCTAGTAAGAGGAGAGAAAATAATGAAAAAAATGAAGGATGCCTCTGAGATTTATGGGACACTATCATTGAATGAATATATGCATTATAGGGATTGAAGAGAAGCAGGCAGAAAACCTTTTTTTTTTTAAAGAAATAACCCAAAACTTCCTAAATATGGAGAGCAAAACAGATATCCAGACTCAAGCTCATAGAACCCCACAACAGTTAAAGAAGTTTACATCAAGACTTATTATAATTAAATTGTCAAAACTCAAATACAGATTTTTGAAAGCTGCAAGAGAAAGGCAACTCATCTCATACAAGGGAAACCTGCCCCCCACACCCCCTGCCCCAGAAATGATCAGTGAATTTCTCAACATGAATCTTCCAGGCTAGGAGATAATGGGATGGTATATTCAAAGTACTGAAAGAAAAAAACAAAACCCTGCCAGCCATGGTTACTATACCCTGGAAAGCTATCTTTAAAAATGAAAAGGAGATAAAGTCTTTCCCAGACACACAAAAATTGAGGGAGTTTGTCATCACTAGGCTTCCCTGAGAAGAAATGCTAATTGAGTTCTTAAAATGGAATAGAAAAAATGATAAACACCAATGTAAAAGCATATGAAGGAAAGTATGTAAAGCTCAGGGGTAAATGTACAGTCAAATATAGAATAACATAATACTGTAAGGGTGGTACAGAAATAACTGGTAACCCCAATATAAAACTTTAAAGAAGGCTGTGTGTGGTGACTCACACTTGTAATCCCAGTGCTTTAGGAGGCTGAGGTGGGAGGATCACATGAAGCCAGGTGTCTCACACCAGCCTGGACAACATAGCAAGACGTCATCTCTACAAAAATAAGGAACAACAAAAACATTATCACTTGTGGTGGTAGGCACCTGTAGTCCCAGCTACCTGGGGGGCTGACGCAGAAGGATCGCTTGAACCTGGGAGTTTGAGGCTGCAGTGAGCTAGGATTGCACCATTGCACTGCAGCCTGGGAAACAGAGCAGCATCCTGTTGCTAAGATAGGGTGGGGGAGGGGACTTAAAAGACAAAAAGGTATTAAGTATAATGACAAGAAATTGATAATAGATTCACTGTATGAAAAATAGTAAACTCTGACTTCAAAAACACATAGTGTAGTGGTAGGTAAAAGTGTAGAGTTTTGTAGGCCATTGAATTTAAGTTGTTATCAAAATAAGTAGACAATTGTAACCACAAGGGCAAACCTATGTAAATACACAAATGCTAAAGAGAAATCAAACCAAACCATTAGAAAAAAAAAAAAACCCACAATCAAATAACAAATGAAGATAGCAATAGAGTAAGGAACAAAAGCCTGCAGAACAAATAGAAAATAAGTAGCAAAATGGCAGTAATAAATCTTTACTTACTGTTAATAATTACTTCAAGTGTAAACGGATTAAACTCCCCAATCAAAGGGCATAGAGTGGCTCAGTGAATTAAAAAAAGACATACCCAACCATATGCTGCCTTGAACAGACTTGGCTGAACACGAAGGAATATCTTATTCCATGTAAATTGTAACCAAAAGAGAGCAGAAGTGGCTAAACTTAGACAAAACAGACTTTAGGACAAGAACTGTCCCTAGAGAGGAAGAAGGCCATTAAATAATGATAAAAGAGTCAGTTTAACAGGGGGATACAACAATTTAAATATATTTGCACCCAGCAACCTAACACATAAATATATAAAACAAATATAAATCTGAAGGGAAAAATTGGTAGTAATACAATAATAGTAGGAGACTCCAGTGGTCCACTCTCAATAATGGATAGAACATCCAGGTAGAAAATCAATAATGAAACAGGTGACTTACAACACTATACACTAAATGTGCCTAAGAAATATATACAGGATTTTCTACCCCCAAATCAGGAGAATACTCATTCTTCTCAAGTGCGCATGAAACGTTCTTCAGAATAGATCATGTGTTAGGTCACAACAGAAGTCTTTAGAAATTTAAGAAGATGGAAATCATACCAATATCTTTTAGACCGCAGTGGAATGAATCTAGAAATCAATAACAGAAAATAGGAAAATTAGCAAAAATGTGAAAACTGAACATACAGTTGAACAACTATTTGGTAAAAGGAAATAAAGGGGAATTTAAATAATGGCTTGAAGCAAATGAAAACAAACATAACTCACTAAAATTTGTGAGATGTAGCAAAACAAGACTGAGGGAAGTTTATAGTAATAAATGCCTACACTAGTTTTCTAACTCACAGAGCTAGAAAAAGAAGAAACAAAACTAACCCCAAAGTTACTATATGGAAAGAAATAATGATTAGAGCAGAAATAATTGAAATGCAAAAGAGAAAAATGATGGGAAAAAAATTAATAAAACAGGGTGGTTTGTTGGAAAGATAAAAAAATCAACAAACTCTTAGCTAGTCTAAGAAAAAAAGACTCAAATAATTAGAAACGAAAGTAGAGTCATTACAATGGATAACAGAGAAACAAAAAGGATCGTAAAGAACTATTATCAATAATTATATGGCACCAAATTGGATAACCTTAGAAGAAGTGGATAAATTCCTAGAAATGTACAACCCAACATGACTGAATCAAAGAGAAACAAAGAGCCTAAACAGACCAATAACAAATACAGAGATTGAATCAGTAATCAAAAACCAACAAAAAAAGCCTAGGGCCAGATGGCTTCACTGATCAATTCTACGAAACATATAAAGGAGAAGTAGTACCAACCTTTCTTAAACTTTTCTGAAAAATAAAAGAAGAGGGAACACTTTTGTGAAATAAGAAATATTGGTCTCTGCCCCTGGTTCCTGATGTAGAGCTTCTAAAACTCTGGTAGATAGAAGCACTAGGATAATATTGTTTTTCCAATATGTGGTCTTTGACTCGGTTCCCAACAGATAACTTCTATAATCTTTGTAATTTCTTGAGTGATAAGAGCATCTGAAACAGAGTTCCTAAATGCCTTGGGCTTTGCTGAGTGATAGGAGCATCTTTTGTTGTAATGAGGCTACTCTTGGTAGTGTCCTGAACAGCCTCAGAATTGGTGCTGGCTACCAGAACTTCGACCTCCAGGTTTGGTTGATTGCCAAAGCCAGTGATTTAATAGATCATGCCTCTGTAATGAAGCTTCCATGAAAAATCCCAAGAACAGACTTTGGGGAGCTTCTGGGTTGTTAAACATGTGAAGGTGGCACACCTGGAGAAGGCATGTAAGTTTCGTGTCCCTTCTTTGCACTTTGCCTTAGGCATCTTTTCCATCTGGCTGTTTATCTGCATCCTTTAAAAGTTCCTTTGTAATAAATTGGCAATAGTAAGTAAAGTGTTTCCTTGAGTTCTGTGGGCCACTCTAGCAAATTAATCAAACTTGAGGAGACAGTTGTGAGAACCCCAAATTTGTAGCTGGTTTGTCAGAAGTATGGGTCAGAACTTGGGACTTGTGATTAGCATCTGAAGTTGTGGGGGCAGTCTTGTGGGACTGAGCCCTTAATCTGTGGGACCAGGTTGATAATGTCAGAATTGGATTGAATTATATGACAGCTAGCTGGCGTCAGAGAAGTGGTCAGTGTGAGAAAAACCCCATAAAAATCTTGGTGAACAGAATTGTTATTGTGTTGTATGTGAGAGTAGGAAAAACAATTTAGTTTTTCCTATCTCTTACAACTCCCAAACTTGTATTATGAGGCCAGCATCACTCTGATTCCAAATCTAGATAGAAACACAAGAAAGGGGAAAACTACAGGCCAGTATTCCAGATGAACATAGATGCAGAAATCCTCTTTAAAATACTGGCAAACCAAATTCAAGAATACATCTACAATCATACCATGATTGAGTGGGATTTATCTCTGGAATATAAGTATGGTGAAATATACTAAAATGTATAAATGCAATATACTACATGAATACAATGAAAGACAAAAAACACACTAATATTTCAATAGATGCAGGATAAACACTTGACAAAGTTCAATATCCTTTCATGAAAAAACCCTCAACATAATAGGTATAGAAGGAACTTTACTCGACACAATATAGGCCAATGCTGTTTTTTTAATGTTTATCCCCTCCAAAACACATATTGAAGCTTAATTGCTATTGTAACAATATTAAGAGGTGGGTTCTTTAGGTTATATTGGCTCTGCTCTTATGAATGGATTGATACCATTATTGTGGAAGTGGGTCCTTATTGCAGGAGTGGGTGCCTTATAAAATGTGGGATTCAGCTCCCCATAGTGCCCACGCCACCCTTTGCCCTCTCTTGCCCTGTTGCTTTCCTCCAGGGTTGATTTAGTAAGAACCTTATCAGATGCCACCACCTTGATATTGGACTTCCAGTCTCCAGAACTATTACATGATAAATAAATGTCTTTTTTTAATAAATTACCTAGTTTCTGATATTCTGTTATAGCAGCACAAAACAGACTAAGACAGCCCATATATGAACAACCCACAGTTAACATCAGAGAAAAAACTGAAAGCTTTTTCTCTATGATTTGGTAAAAGGCAAGTATGCCCACTTTTACCATTTCTCTCCAACATAGTACTAGAAATACTGGGAAAAGCAAGAAGAAGAAATGAATGCATTATATGGGAAGGGAAAGAAGTAAAATTATCTATTTGTAGATAACATCATAAATATAGACAACCTTAAAGATTCCACAAAAAACTTTGAGAAATAATATATGAATTCACTAATGTTTAGAGATACAAAATCAACATGCTTAAGAATCAGTGGGGTTTTCATACACTACGAACTATATGAGAGAGAAATTAAGGATACAGTTTTCTTTATATTAGCAACAAAAAGAATAAAATACTTAGGAATTAAGCAGGGGGGTGAATCACTTGTATAGTGAAAATTATAAATTTATGAAAGAAAATTTAAAGCAGCAAGTAAATAGAAAGATACCCGTGTTCATGGATTAGAAGAATTAATATTATTATAATGGCCATACAGCCTTAAGTGATCTACAATTTCAGTGCAATCTCTATCAAAATCCCAACCATTTGTTTTTAGAGAAATAGAGAAACAGTCCTAAAATTCATATGGAGCTCCAAAAGACCCCAAAGATTGAAAGTCATCTTGAGCAAGAAGAGCAAAGGCTATAGTCATAACACTTTCTAACTTTAAATTTTATTATAAAGGTATAGTAATCAAAACAATTTGGCACTAGCATACAAACATACACACAGACCAATGGAACTTAATAGAAAACCCAGAAATAAACCTATGCAATTATGGGCAACTGGTCTTTGACAAGGATGCCGAGAATATACAATGGGGAAAGCGTAATCTTTTCAACAAAGGGTATTGGGAATACTGGGTATCCACATGCAAAAGATTGAAATTGGACGCTTATCTTACACCATGCATAAAAATCAACTCAAAATGGATTAAAGGCTTAAACATAAAATCTGAAACCATATAACTTTTAGAAAAAAACTTGCAGAAAAACCTTCTTGACATTGATCTTGGTGATAATTTTTTGAATATGACAGAAAAACACAGGCAACAAAAGCAAAATTAGACACGTGGAATTATATCAAATTAAAAACCTATACAGCAAATGAAAAAATTATCAAAATGAAAAGACAGCTATGGAATGGGAAAATATTTGTGAAAAATATATCAGATAAGGCATTAATAACCAAAATATTTGAAGTACTCACACAACTCAATGGCAGGAAAACAGCCTGACTCAAAAATGGGCAAAGGACTTAAAGAGACACTTCTCAAAAGGAGAAATCCAAAAGGCTAACAGGTACATGGAAAGGCGCTCAGCATCTATAATGATCAGGGGAAATGGAAATTGAACTTGAGTGAAATATCACCTGACACTTGTTAGGATGGCTATTATCAAAATGACAAGAGGCAAGTATTGGGGAGGATGTGGAGAAAATGGAACCCTTGTATGCTGTTGGTAGGAATGTAAATTAGTATAACCATTATAGTAAGCAATATGGAATTTCCTCAAAAAATTAAAATAGAACCTGTCATATGATCAGCAATTATTCTTCTGGGTATATATCCAAAGGAATTGAAATCTGGATCAAGAAGAGATACCTGTGCACCCATGTTCACTGTAACATTATTCATAATAGCCAAGATAGGAAACAATCTAAATGTCTGCTGACGAATGAGAAAAATATGGTATATATTTGAGTGTGTGTGTATATATATATATATATATAACAGAATATTATCTAGCCTTAAGAAGAATGAAATTTTGACATTTGTGACAACGTGGATGGAGCTAGAGGATATTAAGCTAAGTGAAATGAGACACAGAAATGCTGCATGATCTCACTTCTATGTGGAATATGGGAAAAAGTCACATTCATAGAAGCAGAGAGGGGAGATGGAGTGATATTGGTCAAAGGGTACAAAAGTTTGACTTATGCAAGATTAATAATTTCTGTTGAGGTAATGTACAGCATCATGACTGTAGTTAACAAAAAACAAAAAATACCTGAAAACATAGGAAACATTGAGTTTATTCCTGGAATTCAAAGATATTCCTTCATTAGAAAATCTATGAATGTAATGGGATATAAACTTATTAGAAGAGGAAAACCATTATTTTCAACATCAGGGAAAGATGATCAAGTTTGGATAAGTGGAGCACTAATTCTATTTACAGAAGAGAGTCTGTGTAGTTAGAGCAGAATAACTATTGATCATTGTGGTAAGTAGAAATAACATGGGCTCTGGAGATAGCCCACCAAGTTTAAATCTTGATTTTATTATATAATAAGCTATGATTCCCTGAACAAGTTACTTAACATTATTGTATTTCAGTTTCTTTTTCTGAAAAATGACAATTATAATTATTAACCTGTTGTGATGCTTAAATGAGGCAAGTATGTAAGACAGTAACATAGTGCTAGCTTGGATGTTGTTTAATATACAGTCGCTCTTATAACTGAGTACTGTGTTATCTATGCTCTATTACAAATGACAGAAAAATGTAGCTTAAAAGAGCAAACATTTATCGGCTCACATTTTTCTGTAAAAAAGGCAACCATGAATTGCATAGTGATTCTTTTATTGTTTTTTTTAGAGTCAGGAACTTGCTCTGTCTCCCAGGATGGAGTGCAGTGATGCAGCATAGCTCACTGCAGCCTAGAACTTCTGGGCCCAAGCCATCCTCCTGCCTCAGCCTCCTGAGTAACCAAGATTACTGGCACATGCCATCGTGCCTGGTTAAATTCTTAATTTTTTTGTAGGTACAGGGTCTTGCCATGTTGCCCAGACTGGTCTCAAATTCCTGGCATCAAGCAATCCTTCTACCTTGGCCTTCTAAAGCACTGGAATTCCAGGCATGAGCCATCATACCTGGCCATCATTCTTGCCCTGGGTCTTTGATGAATTTTTTTTTTTTTTTTTTTTTTTTTTTGAGACGGAGTCTGGCTCTGTCACCCAGGTTGGAGTGCCATGGCAGAATCTCGGCTCACTGCAGCCTCCACCTCCCGAGTTCAAGCGATTCTCCTGCCTCAGCCTCTTGAGTATCTGGGATTACAGGCGTGCACCACCAAACCTGGCTAATTTTTTATATTTTTGGTAGAGATGGGGTTTCACCATGTTGGCCAGGCTGGTCTCGAACTCCGGACCTGAAGTGATCTGCCTCCCAAGTACTGGGATTACAGGCGTGAGCCACTGCTCCCGGCCTGATGAATTTTTAGTCAAGCTATCAGTCAGGTCATCTGGGTCTGGAGGATCATAGTCATCAGGTCATAGTCATCTGGGTCTGGAGGATCCACTTCCATACTCATTTGTGTGGTTATTTGCTGGCCTTTGTTCCCCTTTGGCTGTGGGCCAGAAACCTCAGTTTCTTGCCAAGTATACCTTTCTACAGCCCAAGTGTCTTCATGACATGGCCAGTGGTTTCTCCATAGAAAATCAGAGAGAGAGTAGGGGAGAGAAAGGAAAAAGTACCCAAGAGAGTTGATAAAAGGAAGTTGTGCTGAGTTTTATAGCATCGCTTTTGCTGTATTCTTTTGGTCACAGTCCTGATACAATATGGGAGGAGATTACATAAGGATCTTAAAACCAGGTGGCTTAGATCACTGGGCACCATCTCAGAGGCTCCATACTACAAGTACCTAACACAGCATGATGAAAGATGTATGGCCACTATATTGTAATTACAGGTGAACTCTTTCGTTACCTTCTGGTATTAGAAAGGAATATAAATATGCATAGGTTAAGCATATTATTTGGATTACTTTTAGTGTGTAGTTTAAATTTGGGAGAAATAGTTGGACCACATAATCTGAATGTTCATAAAAATGCGTTAGGTAGCGCAAGATTCTGTTGAATACAGTAGTAAAGTTGACTAGGACTGTAAGAAAATTCTT